>NC_134704.1:102118476-102478476 GCF_043290135.1 Rhipicephalus microplus | reverse complement strand
CATGATGACCCCTCACGGGCCAGACGTGGACTGCTTCGAGCAGGCATCCAAGGCCAAGCTGGCCCCGCAGCGCATCGGGGATGGATGCATGGTGAGTATAGATTCATTACATGTTTGTAAACAGCGGCAGGCGCCGTCGATATATGTAGGTTTGTTGTAGCGACGTCGCGGTGCGTATACGCTCCGTCCAGCCGTTCCAGCCAAAAGCGCGCTACCACCCTCTATGGTCAGGTGAACACTGGCGCAGCAGGTGCGAAAGCTGCCTCCGAGCACGGCACGTCGGGACGTATACCACATGTGCATACAAGTGGTGGCCACAACAGAGGAAGTTGCAGTGGCTGTAATAGGGACTCTGAAATGAACATGTAAGCCTCGTTGACGTTCTAGCCTTGAGAACCTCATCCAAAGCATGAGGTAACTCGAATTGTGGAAAGGTGGCTCAATTGCGGAATGTCATCGCCGTTTTGGCAGTCTACGTCACGTTTGTACGTTTTAATTTGTTAGCTAATGCAAGAACGACAGACCGAGTTCAGCGAGAAGCTCTAGGTTACGATATGCAAATGCGTGGTGTAAGAATAGATAGCCATGAATTGTTATGGTAAATCCTCGCGTATTACAAAGGCGCCGAATTAGTTCACTCAAATGACCAAGCTTATCTCGGCGTCGCTCATCCCCAATACGCTTGCGATCATGCTTTACCTACATGCTGGGGACAATGTGGTTATGTACCTGTCAGGTCCGCTGCTCAATTCGTACGCTCAAGTCGGGGCCGCGAAATGCGTACAGACCGTAAACAGACGCGGCGAGTTTCCCGATTACTCTTTTTCTGTGAATTTTCATGGACGTGAAAACCTCGTGAAGCGCAGCCAGAACAGCTCTGCCCGATACATTATATGTCAGGTATCTGGAGTGTCATCGCAGCCGCATATAAAGCATGTAAACAGAAAAATCATAGTCAAAGCAATCGTTTCGTTCACTGCTGCTCTAATTAAGCGCGTCCACGCAGAAAGAAACACATGCTTCGTGACCGGGTGACAGTTCACACGAGTATAACGAAATCGTTTTGACGCGTTGCGCTAAGACTTTTGCAGTTATATCAAGAATGGCAATAGCGAAAAGTTATTCGTGTTTCTTTGCATATGAAAATGCGGTCCGCAGCGTTAACGTGCTTTGAGATAAACAAGCTCGGTATGCCTTCACACAAGACTTATTCAAACCAAAGAAAAACGTGATGTGGCACATTAAAACGACAAACGCTTGATAGAGCGAATCGTTATTGTTGGGCCAGCCATTTTAAAACATAATTGATGAACCGTCATCAAAGCTAAGTTCTCGCGTGGCTAATCTTCTTGCGACGGTTTTTGTAAAGAGAAAACTGCAAAGAAAAAAAAAAGACATAGCCCAATTTTTTCGTGCCTTCCCGCTCAAATAATCGTGCCTACTCGTCGGTACAACGTTTTTCTACTTTGAAGGGCAACAAACAGGGAAAACACGGATCAGGGAAAACACGGCAGCAACTGCGTATAGGCACGACGGCTTTTGCCTACCACGCGAAACTAAACGCCCGATGACAGCGCCACCGCATTTTTTGTGACATCTATATTGCTGTAATCGTTCAGTTACCATGGAAACTATGGGTATGCTGCGTGGATTCGCATAACTTTGAGTTGGGTTAAAGAGAGGTTCAAATTATGGCACCGGACGTGGATAGAAAAAAAATTGAAGGGTACTTTGCAAATTGCAAAGTGTATTCGCGAAAGCCTATGGATATTCAACTGATTATACCATGTGCTTTTTTTCTCTTCTTTTGTTAGTTTTTTCTTCGTTTTTTTAGCCTCAGCAATCACGTGATTTATAAATGTAAGGGATAGGGGCCACAGCTGTGGCGGCACAGCTGTCGCTATGCGCCGCTGTGCTATCACAAGATTGCTGAGATAGTGTGGGAGAGAGAAGCCACGACTGGAACCAGGGCATGAACAGACGGACGCGAGCATGAGACGTTTATTTTCGCCTCAAAAGGGTGTTGTGATCGAGGGGAAGAGGCTGGATGCATGTATACACCGTACCTCACATATTGAGGAACGCGGGACTCCACGGTACCCGCGAGTGTGCTGCAAAGGACGCTCATCAGCGTCTCTGCCACACACCGTCCGCATCCCAAAAGAACGATTGGTGAGATGCGCGTGCTTCGCAGCCTGCGCAACACAACTCTATCCACTTCGACCGAAAGGTTTGTATGCTTCCCCATTGCGTCCCACTGTACGTGCTATAATGCCAGCTGTAGTCTTTCCCCCTAGCACTCTCTCAAGAACCACGTGATGCCAGAGCGGCGCATAGCAACAGTTGCCGCCACCACAGCTGTGGCCTCTCTCCCTTACACGATCAGGTGATCGCATAGAGAGCTTGATAAAAGTAGCAAAAAAAAAAAGAGATATGGCTCAGTCAGTTTAGTGCCCACATGTTTACGCGGAACACACTTAGGAATTTACCAAGTGTCCTTCACCTTCTTCATTTTTTCCCCTCACCACACCTCACCCCAAAACAGGCGTGGAACTGGTTGCTCGGCCCACTCAAAATGACTCTATCACATTTTAGTACAATGTAGATGCTCTTGAGACTTCAGACACGTTCTTTCAGGCGTTAATTCTTACGCTTTTTTTGTAAACTTCTGAATATTATCAGTGTTACAGTGAAAGGTGTATATGGTTCGATTGATTGATATGTGGGGCTTAACGTCCCAAAACCGCCATATGGTTATGAGAAACGCCGTAGTGAAGGGCTCCGGAAATTTCGACCACCTTAGGTTCTTTAGCGTGCACCCAAATCTGAGCACATAGGCCTGCATTTCTACCTCCATCGGAAATGCAGCCGCCGAAGCCGGGATTAGGTCCCGCGACCTGCGGGTCAGCAGCCGAGTACCTTAGCCACTAAACCACCGCAGTGGGGCAAGGTGTATATGGCTAGAAAACACGAAAAACTATTCGGAATCAGTGTCACGAGCGCTCTCAATTGGCTGCGTCATCAGTTACGTCATTCTCACCGTCGTACACTAGCCTGCGTGTCATTGGCTGCGTTGTGAGGGACGTTGTTTGTCCCGTTTCACCCGAGGCGCCAAGCACGCGCTCATCAGCTTCTACTGAAATCTTCCACATGGATAGAGGGAGACGCGGGCGCTTCGCGAAGTGATCGGACGCGACGCTCATCGGCTCCGTCGATTTTCGGCTGGAACCGTGCTCTCTTCAATGTGGCTGCTCTAAAACTTGTGTGACTGCATCTGCCAAGTCAGCAAGATTCTGGGGACACCGATCTCACCCAGGTACGCCCAATTTTCGGCCACTTCGAGCAACTTTGCATCACAACGTAGCGAACGAGCTAAGCCTCACGGCGGCGGCTCCGCCGCTGCTGGATGCGGAGACGCCGCTCGGTCAACTCCTCAACATGGCGCTGCCTGAACAACGTGGATACGACCCTACGACTCTGTCGTGGTCGTATATCCCGACAAATCCATCAGACGACGGCCCATCCACCATTTCGGCGGAGCAAGCCGACATTTTTCAACTCGTCGAGGGTCGGCGTCGCCGCCGAAGAAACGCGGAAGGAGCGTCTGCACTGAAAACTCCTCTCAACAATTCAGCCACTGGAGACGCTCGTGCTCCATCTCCTAAAGCTCCACAAAAGACTTCACCAGTCTCCAAGTGGACGCCGAAACCAACGGTCAGGATGAATCCTGGCGACTACGTGATCGTGCTCAAGCCACGCATCACAGTAGCCCTCAAGGCAGCGTTTCAACAAGGTGAGCTCGGCGCTGCCATTTCCCAACTCATCGGAAGGCAGCACATGAATGACATCAGCATTTCTCCCAATTGGGAGCAAAACATCATCATCTGTGGCACGCAGAATAACGAGGTGGCTCAGAAACTGCTGTCGGACTTTCAAATCAACACCAGCAAAGGACCGCTGCCGCTTCGCGGTCACCTCAAGCTCACCGGTGATGTGTGTCGCGGCGTGATTTCTGTGCACAACCTCGAAACCAGTGCGTCTCTGAAACATAGTGTGCAGTGGCGTGGCGGTGAACTAGTCTATGCGCGCAAGCTGGGGAACTCCAACGTAGCTGTGTTGACTTTCGCGGGAAGGAAGGTTCCGCGTTTCGTCCACTATAACGCAGAACTGACTCCCGTCAGGGAGTACAAGAAGACAGTGCCAGCGTGCTACCGCTGTGGTGCACTGGGGCACCGGGCGGATATCTGTCCCAACCCGGTCACCGAAAGATGCAGCCTTTGTGGCCAAAACGTGGGCGCTGGTCCTGAGGGGATGGCCCCCCACGAATGCAACCCAACGTGCATAGTTTGCGGGGGTCCGCACCTCACCAGCTCCCGCGAATGCACTGAAAAATTCATCAGGCTTCAGCAACCAGGGTCCAGGACATCGGGGACCCCAACAAAACCAAAGCACCGGTCAACTGGCAAAGTGCCAATTCCTGGCAAAGCAGCAACGGCAACGCTACCACCTGGCGCGGCGGAATCTCCAGCTCTCGGCGCTCCATCTGGCAACGCTGCACGCAACCAACCCAAGGTGGGCAGTTGGGTGGAGGTCGCCTCCTCTCCCTCCTCTCTCTCCTCTCCACCTCCTTCTGCCACAAGCACTACCGAAACACAAAAACTCAGGCATGAGCTCGCCCTTTTGCGATCTCAGAATGAAAAACTAGCCAGCGAACTTGACTCGCTCAAAACCAATCTCACTACTAAACCCTCGTTGAGCGACGAAGAGGAAAATATAACAGACAGGGAGATTCCTACTACTGTAGAGAGTCGCGTCGCGGCCCTGGAGACCCAGGTGAATGCAATAGAAACACAATTGGCCGACCTCCCCAAAATTGTCCACGACACCATCGCGCGTCATATGGAGACTGTCATCGCACAGGTGACACAAACAGTAACTCACATTATCCAAAAGTGGATACAAGACAATCCACGCGTCCTCAAGCGCGTAGGGCCAATTAGGGACGTTAATCGCCCCTCAAAATTTAACAGAGTGACTCCAGATGAGTCGGACTTTTCTGAAGACTCCAGTACGTCAGCACAGGGTGCTGGTGAACTGAGTAATCTTAACAACACAACCCCACCCTCTATCTCCGAACATGGCCTCCAACCCTAGGTCGCGAGCCAGAGCAACTCAGCCGTTGTTACTAACACAGTGGAACTGCAGAGGTCTCAAGAACCACAAGAAGCGGGCTCATTTCCGCCTCTATCTTGAGACCTTTGAGTTCCTTGTTGCCGTGGTTGCCCTTCAGGAACCCGGCTCGGACGTCAAACTCACAAATTACACTACATTTCAACACAACCCGGAGACATGTATACTTGTTCACAAGCAATATACCGCCCAGGAAGTCACACTCCCCACAACACCGCCTTTCCCATACACAATGGTGTCGGTGCTGCCTATAAGGCGATCTGACCCACCTGTTCATATTTTAAACATTTACTGTCCCCCAAAGCTTAAGAACGTCACGTTCAGCGAAACTTTCACACAAGCTATGCAGGTGGCAGGACGGGACCCCCTCCTGATCGTCGGCGACTTCAATGCCCCAAGCAGGTTATGGGGTTACCCACGAGAGGACACGCGTGGAAGGAAGCTTGCGGAACTTCTTTCTACACTTGGACTCACCCTCCACACTGATCCCGCCAGCCCAACACGTGTAGGCAACTCTGTTCAACGAGATACTTGCCCGGACCTCACAATTACACGCAACATACGCCATGCCGACTGGCTGAACACACAGGACACTCTCGGTAGTGATCATTGTGTATTAAACACAACTGTGTACATGCGTCCCTTAAAACGCCCACTTACACAAGCTCGTATCCCAGACTGGACAACTTTCCGCACCACTCTACCTATTGTAGACCCTCTCCAGTCGGGATACGACACCTGGTCTAAATCACTGACGTCTACACTGAAACAACACGAACAGCTGATACAGCTCACGGAAACTCAAACGGACGTGGACAACCACCTCCTCCATCTTTGGCAGGCCCGCCGCAGCCTCACCAAACGATGGAAAAAACAGAAACATAACAGACGCCTCAAGACACGCATCCTAGAACTCACGGAGCAAGCTGCGGAATATGCTGCTCAGCTAGCCGACACTAACTGGGTGGACAGGTGCAACACGGCTGCACGCCAGATGTCTGGTCGCAACACGTGGCGCCTGTTTCGCGCTCTCATCGATCCAACACAAACACGCACGGAAACTCAACGTCACTTACATAAGGTCATGCACAACTTTACAGGAACGACAACACAGCTGGCAAACACGCTCAGGGACCGATACCTGTGCACCACCAAGGACCCCCGGACGGCCGCATACTCCTACGCAGGCAAAAAGAACACGCAGTTGGACACCCCGTTCCAGCTCCATGACCTCCAGGCGGCCTTACGCAAGATGAAGCGTGGCACTGCACCAGGGCGTGACCAGGTTGCGGTCAAACTGTTGGCCAATCTTCCCGACGCAGCCTACGCCACGCTCCTCAAATACATCAATAGCATTTGGGACGGAGAAACTCCTCTCCCTCTTGAATGGAAATCAGCTCTCGTGACCTTCATCCCAAAGGCAGGTAAACCTATTGACGTGGAGAACCTTCGCCCCATCTCCCTCACGTCTTGTGTCGGCAAGCTGATGGAAACGATGGTGCGCGACAGACTCTCCGAGTTTCTAGAAACACAGCACACTTTTGCGGACACCATGTTTGGATTCCGCCCTCAGAAGTCAGCCCAGGATATACTTCTACAGCTCCACCATGACATATTAGATCCTGTTGAATGCCCCCACAATGACAAGGTAGTCCTGGCCTTGGATCTTAAAGGAGCATTCGACAACGTGAAGCATGAGGTAATCCTTGACCACCTCAGTCAGACCAACTGTGGTTATAAAACATTCAATTATGTTAGACAGTTTCTTACAGACCGTCGAGCCTACATACGCATACAAGATGAGGAACATGGGCCTTACGTCATCGGCTCGAGGGGAACTCCTCAAGGCGCGGTCCTCTCTCCTCTCCTATTTAATATAGCCATGCTTCATCTTCCCCCCAAATTGGCTTCTTTACCAGGGATACATCACGCTCTTTACGCGGATGATATCACGATCTGGGCCACGCAAGGTAACCTGGGTCACATGGAGTCATGCCTGCAAGCAGCAGCGACTGTAGTCGACGACTACGCAACCTACTGCGGGCTCCAGTGTGCCCCGGCTAAGTCAGAATTTGTGCACGTACGTCCCTCCCCTCAGGACACAACTCAGCTCCATATCAGTCTTCCCTCGGGACCGATCCGTGAGGCCAAGGAGATCCGCGTCCTTGGCCTCTTCATACACCACCAACGCAAGGCCGACACCACAATAGCCAAACTTCGCACGGTGGGAGACCAGGTGGGCCGTATGGTCCGCCGGGTCTCCAACAAGCGGGGCGGATTACGAAGCAGGGATGCAATGCGGCTTGCCCATGCTTTCGTAACGAGTAGAATACTCTACTCGACTCCCTACTTGCACCTACGCAAACACGAGGATGATCAACTCGAGGTCATCCACCGTAAAGTTATCAAGCGGGCTCTCGACCTCCCTATCACCACGTCCAACCAGAGACTTCTGGCCCTAGGCGTGGTGAATACCTACCGGGAACTTCGAGAAGCCCACCTCGTTAACCAATACACGCGCCTTGCACAGACCCATTCCGGTCGCCGCCTCTTGGACCGAATACACATCAAACACGATTACTATATTGAGGAAAGGGTGAGAGTGCCAGAACCTTGGAGACGCGCCCTCCGGGTCCGACCCCTTCCCCGCAACATGTCCAAAGAAAACCACAGTGGTCGCCGCCAGGCGCGCGCGGAAGCGTTGCAGCGACACTTTGGTCAAGAGGAACACGTGTGCTACGTGGACGTTGCCGGCCCGCACCATGGGGGGTGGTATACTGCCGCAGTCATACACAACGCAAACACCGTAAACGGGCTCACTTTCAAAGCCTACAGCGCAACACACGCGGAGGAGGTTGCCATCGCTCTGGCTCTCACCTATCCCTCTTCTAAACATATCATCACCGACTCACGAGGGGCCTGTCGGAACTATCAGCTAGGGTGGGCTTCACCGCTTGCTCAGCGCATACTGGAACCTAGCTGCCGATACGTTAATCCAACTCCGCGAAATCTGGTTTGGGCACCCGGTCACCAAGGACTCAGGGGTAACGAACAGGCCGATCAGGCCGCCCGCGCACTCTCTTCCCGGGCTATCTCCCTGTCTTTGGAAGCCTACTCGCAATCAGACAATTCGGCCCTTTCATTCAAAGATATTACCAATTACTACAAGGAGGAGCACCGGCGCTATCCAGACCCTTGTAAGGGACTGCATCGCGCTGACGAGCGCCTCCTTTTAAAACTGTTTACCAATACTGTACTGTGCCCGGCGGTGCTAAAACATTTCAATTCATCCTTTGATGGCACGTGCCAGTTCTGTGGTGAGGTGGCTGACACCTTTCACATCGTCTGGGCGTGCCAGTCTAATCCATCTATCCCCCCCAACCCCAATCCCACGAGAGAGGACTGGGAGGCGGCCCTGCTCGGCTGTCAAGACCTGAAGGCCCAAGAGGCTCTGGTTCAACGTGCGCGGGCGGCGTTACTTGCCAATGGAGCCCCGGAATAGGGGTTCCACCTAGTGCTGTGAGGGTAGGAGGCCAATAAGGCCCCAACCCAATCACCTCTCTGTAACCATTTAATGGTTATTAAATGTTTTCACCACCACCCCACATGGATAGGCCACAAACAAGTCTACATCAGTGACGACAGTGGAAACGTGAAAAGGCTCGCATTCGCCGGGTCGATGCTGCAGTCCGCGCACAGAAACAAGACCGGGAGGCCGAGTGCCGGCAGCAACTGCGTACCGATTATCCGGCAGCCTTTTAAGCCGCGCTAAGTCACGAACGGGAATGCAAGCGCTGGTGGTGGGCGGATCATGCAAGCCACGCCGCCAAGTTAACTCGCGATGTCAAACGCTTACAATCACGCCGCGCCTAACAAGTGCCGTTGCAGGCACGACAGCGCCAACGTGACGATTGCGGAAGCGTGTTTGCCGGGGTGAACGGCCGCTTTCGGCAGGAGTTTCTCCAGCGGTTCCTTGGCTTCGACTGCGAAGTCTGTGGCCGCCTGTAGTTCGAGAACAACCATTGTAATTACCAGATTGCGAAACGCATTCAACCGCTCATGACACTCTTACATGATCGTGATCACGCGAGGCGCAATGTGTGGCACGTGAAATGAACACTGTGGTAAACTCAAGTCAAACGTGTACATAACCTCATTAAGAAGCACGAACGTGCAACCAATAATTGTGAAAGGCTTCAGTGCATTGTGGGGTTAAACCCACTGCCAAACACCACAGCCGCACGTTTCAGCTTAACAATATGTACGGAGTGTTTGGTTGGTGATTTTTTTTTTATTTCTCTGAACATGTCAAGGTTATGCATCCATGCTTACGCGGATAACAAGTGCGTGTTGAGTCAATTATAGCCCGGCATCGACGAAAATGTTCAACTCGCGGAGCCAGAAGACAAATGCCAGCCAAGACGACGTAGTTTATTTAGTCAAAATTGTGTATTTTTTATCTTTCGTGCGAACTTCCGTACTTTTATCTCTCGAAGGCAATGTAGCATGACCGCTTAGAAAGACAGGAGAAGCGTTGCCAAGATCGACGAAGCGTGACCGCTGATTCTCTCAATAACTGTCTTCATAACTTTGACACACGGGACCTTTTGAAAGACCATCTAGTGCATGGCCACCGAAATTTCACAACTCTGTTGCTCGCTAGTGCGAACCAGAAGAATCCGACCACAATACGACGATGACAACGCACCACGCGCGACATGGTTGCGTCTGTTCTCGTTCACGTCAGACTAAATGGCTTCACACAGAATATATAGTTTGTTGTTGACCCCGTCGACGTTTGCCTGCTTCTTTGCACAACTTTATCGGCTAGATGGTGTTGTCACGATTCGCCGCAGTTTTGGATGGACGTTGAGTGCTTCAGGCATTTCCCGCAAAAAACTGTGCGGCTCAGCGGATCCTTCCCTTCGTAGTAATGCCACCTAAAGTTAAATAACGCAAGTTCATTCAAAACTAAAGTATGTCTGTTGATGTTGTTTAAATATTTCAATGAAGTGTACAGTACACTGTGAGAGAGCACACTGACAGCAAGCACGTGGCTGTTGTCAAGAGTATGTGCAAGTCGCACATTCAAAGTAGTAAGAATACTCTAATAAGTAATTACCAACACTCAGATATGCCGATTTAAAGCATACCGGTTAGGTTATTTCTTTAAAATCGTGTGTACAAGCACACTGCGAAGGAAAGGGCACGTTGTGCGCTTGCGCTGTTTCCGCTTGGCCGCCGAAGTTTCAACGCAATGTCGGGGTGCTCCGTTTCCTCGCTGGACTATTGACTCAATGACCTTCGAAACCGCCCATGTGGCATCTGTGCTTGACAGTTGAGTCAATAGACCATTGGTTCGATGACCGTCCAAACACCCGTGTGACAGGGGTGTAACAGCGGTGAAACAGCGCAGACGATAGGACGAAGAATATATGCATGCAGGACAGAGTGCTCACTATACTGATTTGTCTATCTGAAAGGCAGGACATATATAAGAAGGCGAGCGTATAGAACTACGGCAAAACACTATCGAGCGACTCGGCAATCTTGCTTTTCTCTCAATTTCGATAAGGGTTTGTAAGAGGCGGCAAATGAATATTTCATGAACACGATTCATTGATATGTGGTTTTAACGTCCCAAAATTACCATATGAATATGAGAGACGCTGTAGTAGAGGGCTCCAAAAATTTCGACCTCTTGGAGTTCTTTAACTTGCACCCAAATCTGAGCACTCGGGCCTACAGCATTTTTGCCTCCATCGAAAATGGAGCCGCCGCCGCCGGAATTCGATACCGCAACCTACGGGTCAGCAGCCGAGTATCTCAGCCCTTATAGCCAACATAGACCACCCCGGCGGGGCGCGTATGAACACGCAAAGATGAGCGTGAAAACGGCAAAAAATAATGACATGGTGGGTGGTATGAAACTGATTAATTAAAATCGCTATAGCCGGACCTTCATTACTTGACAAAGCAAAAAAAGCGAATCTGACAAAAAGAAGTTTCTAAGCAAAAAATAACAGCGTTAGAAAATTGTGATCGCGAATAATAAAACACAAAGAAAAACAACTTGTGTCAGCACGCCATGTCACTGGCACATTTTGAGTAAAAAATCGAATACCTTGAGCCTCAAGTGTGATCAACAAGCTTGTTCAGACATTGTTTTCTTGTTTTGTTTTTATTTCTTATTTATTGTTGGTAGTTTTAAATAAAAATATTATAATAAATAGAACGCCTCAATGAGACCCTGGTGATGCAGCAACGCGTGCACACTGCGATATACGTATCAAAGCAAAACCTGAAAACTGGTCTATAAGAGAATGGTTCTATAGTGTCGTGATGAATTCTCTTTGTTGTTTCGGCATTCGTCATGTGAAATTGCTTCTCAAATTTTCAATACCGCTCGAAGAGTTTGAATTGGCGTCCAGTGTAGGACGACGTTGCTGGCGGGGCATCGAAGTATAAGTTTGTATACTTTTCATGAAACATTTGTTTCGCACAAAAGAGCTGATACTCTATGATAAAGCACATTATCATTTCCATACCCACTGTCTTGCTTCTAAGCACGCCTGAGTGCATTGACGCGACCAACATCACAAGATATTAGAAAGGCTTACGCAAAAAATGCGACAGGAAAGCGATACCTTCGCACCACCATCACCGAGACGGGCTAAGGTTGCAGTTTGTGACGAGGAGTTTTTTTACGGTGCTCAAACGAGCTCGACGAAGGGCTTGCGTGAACTTATAGTATTTGCATTCCTCAAGAAAGGACGCTGCGAGCGCTTCTGTTAAAGCATGCATGCTTTGGCAAAGGAGACTACCCGGCACAAGTTTTAGCGCCCGCTCCCTCGCCACGCTCTCCAAGAGCTACCACAGCCCGCCTTCCTTTGAGGAAAGTCACTCGTCGTGAGTGCCCGCCTAGTAGCAACATATTGGCGCTTATCCAGCCCACTGAACTTAATTGCTGAGCCTTTAGTTGATGCTCGACATCAAAGAGCGTCGTTTGATAAATTGGGTGCGCGTTATAGGAAACTGCAAGCATGACATTCTGCGTCCTTGTGCTTCGCTTTTCCAGCGCAATGATGCAGTGGCCGCTACCATGAAATAAGCGAAACCAAATAAATGTGATATTGTAAGAGCTTTGCGCGAAAATAATCCGATGCAGTTTGCCTTTGTAACTCCCGAGACCGCACAATAAGCGATTTTCGAGAGTTGATCTCTTTCGGGGCTTCGTTAGGCAATTTGTAGCGATTGTTCGTGCGTAGGAGTCTGTGACAGATGCTGCGTAGAAACTTCGAACGCATAGAGGTCATTAATAACACGCTGCGCACACAACTTGAATGCATGCGCCAACCGAGAGCGTTGGTTACAGGGGCAAATGAGCTGCCCTCCTCTCCCACCTTCCAACTTCCCCTCAAACTTCAGACAGACCTATTGTATGAAATTAAGTTCCTTCTTGACATGTAATGTGGTGCTGAGGGGAATCCGCAAGCTTCAATTCTAGCCGCAGTGATACCTAATTTATTTTGTTAGCTTTTTGTTAGACTGACTATGACGTATCTTTTCGTTCCTGTGTTAATATTTGTACACTCTCTCAGCAATAACGTGGTTGCTGAGCGACTGTAAGGGGGAGATGCCACAGCTGGCACCATTCCAGGGAACGGGCGGATGAACAGACGTGAGTATGAGACATTAAAGGCTTTCGCCTAAAAAGGTTTTCTTTTTTTTTTAAATCTCGCTCCAACGAGCGTTCAAAACGGTAAGCAGGGAAAAATGGCGCGAAGAAAGCTACGTCAGCATAGGTCATCATTCATGACTCATGACTTAGAGCGCGGGTTATGAAAATCATAAAGCTTCCGATAATTACACTAGAGGGAGATCTGGCGCTATAGTAGCGGCCACGCATGGCGCTTCAGCAAGCACGGGAAGGATGGGTAATACATGTATTCGTCTTGTCTTCGTACTTTCGGCTCCGTTCGGCTTCGCGTAGCTTGGGGCTGTTTTGACAGGAAACGACGATAAGCAGATGTTCAGCAGTTGCACGTCACCACCGTAACCTTTTAGGCTCACCAATTCAAATCGGGTCACGAAGTTCGAAACGGTGATCTCTTTTATTCGAAACAAAACCAAAACACAGCAATAAACAAAGCCACAAGTGCGTTTGAAGCAGACAAGCACGAAGACTATAGGCTAATCTGTGTACTACTCATGATTCCAATGGTCGCTGACCGAACGAACTCTATGGTGAAAAGCAATCGATTCCTCCCAGTGCTAATCCTGCGCGCGAGTGTGGCTTCCTTTTTTAATGTTAGAAAGCTAAGGGGTGCAGCGGCGGCACTCCGTAGAAAGAAGCGCATCTGATCCGAATGCGGCACTTGATATACGTTGGATGTCGGCCAATGGCGCGCTACTCGCTGTTCGACGCTTGATAGCAGGCGCTGGCAGCTTCGAAGAGAGTGAGCACAAGGCTCTGCCTGAGAAAACGGCAGCTTCGCTTGTACGCTGTCATTGTCGCTAACGACTGCAAGGTTTCGCTGAGATGCCCATGGAAGGGTCTGGACGCTTATACGCAGGATACCGTTTCTCACCAAGCCCAATCGAGAGATCGTTCATGATCCCTTCAAAGCGGTGCTTGACCGAAAATCGCACAGTACTGTCGCAAATCGATATGCCAAGGGTGTATAGTGTTGCGACTTAAGCTCAAGTGGTGTTTCGCAGGCATTCATGTTCGAGAGTTCCCTGAGCATGGCGGTGACGCCGTGGGCCGAGCACGAGTCGCAGGCGCTCGACAAAGAGTACTACACCTGCTGGCAGGGACTGCGCAAGAACTTCGACCCCAGCTGGAAGCCGTAGTACGAGTACAGCACTATCAGCGAGATCTGCATGCGCCTCGCCGCGTCGCAGCTGCCTTACGCTCAACAATAAAGTGTGACGCTTGTTTTCGTATAATGGTGAAAGCGTGTGCTTACTTTGCCTGCAGTGGAATCCCTGAAGTTTCGCGAGGAGCATTTTTCTCCTTACAGCTGCAAATCTCGCAAGGCTACATTCGCGTGCAACCTACATCTTCCTTCCTAAACTGCATAGTTCTGGCACACTATAACGCAGAAAACACTCGACGGACAAAACGCAAGCAATGACGACAGCGCTCGTCGTCGTCTGTGGTTTTGTCCGTCGTGTGTTTTTTGCGTTATAGTATGGCATAATTATATACCAACAGGCCCAACCCACCACCTTAATCAAATACAAACAACCACTGCTACCTGCTAAGAGCAAAGCAAGAAATCTCGTATAGAAGCATGGATGGAAAGGCATATCTCAAGCCCATGGTGATATTTAGTCTGTATAGTATCGGCAATATGTAAGTAGTTCTCAGCCATGGGATTGTAGAAGTGGTGGGAAACCCCTCGAAGAGAGAAAACAAAGGACGGAGGTGATAAACTAACACCACATGCAGCATTAATAAGGTGGCTGTCACGGGATATATAGTGTGCCTCCATGAATGCTTTTTTATTTTAATTTTTTTCTAGAATTGCTTTCACAGATCTCCTGGGGTCCGCGGAACTTCATTTCAGAACCACTGCATTATGTACTGAATGCTCTGTTTCTGCAATGCTTTGCCAAGATGCTCAGTGTGCAGGGACTACCCAAACATCATCACGGTGGATGGTGGAGTACATGGTTAGGGTGGAAGAACACTACTAGCATAACACAACGCTGGGATGAAGTACTATAGCCACGCTAGTCGTAACGCTATCTCAAGTTCGCAAGAAATAATTGTATCTGAATGATTATTTTATTTAGCGTGCGTGGTGGCAAGAATGACGGTAAGGCGCTAGGCCAAAAAGAGTGTGATACGCCGGCGAGACCTGCCACATCGCGTCTTAAGCAGTGTACGTGCGGCCTCGGAATTTCGTTTGCGCTGTATAAACAATGCGTGGTGTGCTCATCGATTCGGTTGTCGAATGTGACCTCAATTACACAATACGTAGATGCGTAAGTTTGACGCGAATATTCCGCGTTATTTGTGGTAAAGTGTATACACCGCCACATGCCGGCGCGGGGAACAGGGTCTTTAGAACCAGCGAAGTACGAAGACACGTTTAAGTCAGAGTGAAAAGTGCGCGCATAGTATGCACCCTGGATAGTCCACAAACGACGCCTCTCATAACTGCTTCGAAAGGGCTCAACCTTGATCCGGCACATGAAAAAGAACACGCATGAAACTAGACACACAATTAGGACAATGTGAGAGGGGGCATCTATGGCGTATTGACGCATTCCCACATGCTGAGAGAATGTCACACCTCGGGCTGGTTGGTTATGAATAATTAGTAGTAATCGAAATACAGCGCGACTTCTTCAGGTAGAATAGAGTCGAGTCTTGATCAGTAGCACGCACCCACGTGGAGGTGATTGGCCGAGAACCGGGTAGTTTTACAAATAAATTAATATATAGTAGATTACATGTCGTCTATTTAATAATGAATACAGGAGAAAACAGAAAAGGAGAAAAACATGGCTGCTGCCGCCGTCGTAGGTGAGTGTAGGAATCGTTCATAGGAATCGGCGTATAACATGAAAGTCAAACGTATTTTATTTTCACAAAATTAGAGGTTATTACGTTCTACTTCTGAGATGAGAACTCGTACAATTAATGCCCATTGGTGTAGGGCAGCTACAGCTGGTGCGCGGACGCACCCGCATTGCCGTCTACACCTCCATCACGGCGGCTAACACCCATGATCATGATTTGACAGTTGTGGTAGCTGAAGTTGTCAACATGTATATTTGGGCCACGCGACATGGACAAAGCGTATCATGAATTCACGATAACGTGACACTGACAAGCACATAAACTATATCATAAGCCATACTTTGACAATCGTTCTTCGCATGACTCTACTAAGAGAGTCAACGGGCCACTCAAAAGGCAGTAACTAGAACGTGACTCTCACAAGTGTAAAAATAGAGTCAAAGTTCTTAAAAGAGTAGGATGAAAGCACTCGTCTTCAGATGGCAGGTACGTGGTTTGCAATGTAGTTACACGAATACATTTTGCCCCTTAGAATTTCTTTATATATCCTTTTTTCGCACACCCATCAGAGTTATCGGCTCCTGCATCTGATAATTCGGTGCACGTGTTCTGGGAGATAAGCAGTAGAGGAAGACGACCAACAAGAAGAAGCGGATAAAGAGAGCGTGCGCTGGTTAATGACGACGACCAATTTTGTTCGGAGCCGAATAACTAATCGCCGCGTGAACAGCTCCATGGTTGAAATCGATAAAATCAGCTAAGGCGCAAGGGAGCTTGATTGAGTAATGGAGGCGTAGGCAGAACTTTTTTAAGGGGTTGAAAGGTGATTATAGTCACTATTCATGCATGTTTGTGCGTTTGTCTTCATATGTCAACATACACATATGTAAAATTGGTATATTTTGAGGGTTGGTGCATTAACGTGTCGTATACTCTTCCCTCCTCCCCCGACCCCCTGGTTACGCCAGCATTGAATAAGCGGAGTGCAGCCTCAGCATAGGATGATACTCGCACAAGCCCCTACAGCCTTGTAGGCGATAAGGTGTCACAAAAAAGGAAATGGGGCATGTGATGCCTATAAAGGAACGATGACTCGTAAGATATATAAATGCGCGAAGTACTAAACGTACTGAATATAAACTGAATGCTTGGTTTCACACTTTCCGTGTCACAAAGACATATTCATTGTGAGTTTCACCGACCCATCGAAGCCAGCGTATACCCTGGTGGTTCAAGATGTCTACACCAAGAAGAATAAGGTATGTCTGTTCCTGGACTGTTATAGTGTACTTTAATATTCACATAGAACAATGCGCAAATTTTGCGTAACGCCATATATATATATATTAGCTTTCTATTCTCGAGAATTGAATTGTCAACCTTATTGTCATTATATTCTTCGTTGCCCTATTTACGCTGCTTTACTTATTACTTTTTAGGCATCTGTATTAAACATAATCCTTATTTTACGGTATTGTCTCAGTGGTTGATCCCTAATGGTACGTACTTTCAGCCTCTGTTACTTCCGGTGCTCCATTTTTAGTTAGTGGTGTCATCGTCGTCATCCTCATTCTCCGCAATCGCGTGCCCCATGGTCACGCGCCCTACGTTCTCTGTGGCACGGGAAATGAACCCGTCTACCGTCGAACCAACAGGAAAGAACGACTCCTCGCCAAAGAAGGAGACACCCGAGGCTGGTACTGAAGACATTGGAGCTGACAAGAGTGAAGACGCCGAGGAGGACGCCGATGAGTGTCCGATCACCGAACAGTTCTTCAGGAGCGACGTCGACGACCTGCTAGATACGCCGAACGAGAATCAGCCACTCGAGTTCGCCTCCTTTTCTGACGACTTCGACATTGTAGAAACCACGAGGGGGGCCTCTGCGATTCCCGTGGACATCGACGACATCATACACGAAACCAACGTCACTCTTTCCCGCATAGACACAGAGGAAAAACAGCGATCGGCCAGCCGTAAGCGCGGTGGAAAGGTAAAATCTGCTACTTCCCAAAAGCTCGCTTCTACTGCTGGCATGGCAGAGAAAAAGAAAAGCGAAGGGCCATCAGTTACATCCCCGTCGTCACCAGTCACGAAGCAGCGCCCACATGCTTCCGCCAAAGACAAGGCATCGGGAAAGGCGAGCACCGACCCTAGTCGGGCACCAGTGGCGACCAGCTCTGCGGTAACGAGGGGACCGCGTCCACACGCCAAGCCGGCTCCCGCCCGTTTTGGACGAGACGCGAATCCAAAAGAACAACCGTCCGGTGCTAATTCGCTCAACCAGAGTCCTGCCCAATCACCTCGTAGCCTAGCTCCAAATCAACGCTCGGCGCATAAGCCCGCGCATTATCAAGGACCGGTCTCAGACTACTTTTCACCCGACACCACACAGACGCCGCCTTCACTCGCGTCCCTTATGAGCCCGGCGACTGGTGGATTAGTGCCCCAGGTCTCTCATACCAACGGGCATAGAACTGGCCCCGTCGCTCAAAGCACAAGACGACGGTCGAGCGCGACCGCGTCTCATCACCGGCGAGACAGCAACGGACGCCGTCGGTCGCTTCGAAGACAGAGCCGCGATGGCGACGAAAGCTTATCGACGACAGACAGCGGCGACTCGGACGACTTCTACGCCAACTCCCGCCACAGACGAAGAAGTCGAAGCTCCCATTCCAGGCATCGCCGAAGGCGAAGCAAAGATCGAGGTTCTCGAAGACGCCACAGCATAGACAGAAGGGGCAGCACACATCAAGAGCGGGACCCAAGTGTAGGGTCATTTATCGCACATCCTTATGCGGGCTATCTACAAGCTCCGGCTTACCAACTAGTTGCTGCTTACCCCGGGGCACCTGTTTACCCACAGGCATCCGCTTACCCACAGGGTCCACAACAGGCTCCGGCCGCTCCGCGGCCTGCCGCCTACCAAGGGCCTCAAGCATTTGCCCCAGCTCCGGTTCAGAGTCTCGTCTATGAACGACCACCGGAATATTTGAAGTCACGGGGTTTTGCGGACGTCTCCGCTCCTTTACCACCGTCAGGCTACGCACCTATTCCCGAGTTCCAGCGCTATAATTCGGGACGCGTATCGTTCGCACCAGGCGCAGCCCCAAGCTGGAATACGAACACGCAGCGACGCATGCCCGTACCCGTTACAGCACCTCCACGGCCGCGCGACTGGCGTCAGTGGCAGTCGGGTCTCTTCGAACCAAGGTACGGACAGCTCTGTAGAATCAGTACGTTGTCCGTGCTCTCTTTACACTATGTACAACGCGAAATCGACGAAATGCTACAGTGTCTAGTATATTTCTAGACATTGTAAAAATACTCACGTGCACGACTGTGTACCTCTACTGTCCGTTGTGGGACATATCGTGCAGATCTACCTAATGCGTGCGTCGCATCACAAAAAAATATACTTGGAAATTCGTTGAGAGAATGTTAAAGTAATTTAGGTCGCTATCAAACTTGCGGCGGTTATTTGTGGAATTTATGTAATAGCACAAACATTTTAAGCGTAAGTCATATTTCGTGATAACGAAGTTTATTGATTGATTCTCGCTCAATGGCATCTAACACTACGCCATTTATGAAAAAAAATAATGAAGCGTTATGAAATAAACAGCTATACTGACAGACTGCGTGTCGTGCTCGTCTTTGCTGATAATTAGTAAAATTGTCTAAAACGACCGACCACATAGTCGAGCATGAAGCAACCGACGCAGTCATTTCTGTCGAGCATTTACAGGACCGAACAATTTCGACCCTGATTTTCATGCGGGCAGTGCTATAGAGCTTTTGGATCCACCTCAGCGGAACAGGGACTATGGTGCTTGGCTGCTGTCCCAAAGGTCGCGGGTTCGATGCTGGCTGTGGCAATCGCATTTCGATGGAAGCCCGTAAACACGGCTGTCCTCATAACCAAACCGTGGTTTTTGCACGTGAAACCTCACGTAATAATAATAATAATAATAATAATAATAATAATAATAATAATAATAATAATAATAATAATAATAATAATAATAATAATAATAATAATAATAATAATAATAATAATAATAATAATAATAATAATAATAATAATAATAATAATAACCAGGTGTATTATTATTATTATTATTATTATTATTATTATTATTATTATTATTATTATCATTATTAATATTATTATACAGATCATTCGAGATTGCCGGCACCAGGCTGCATATTTGCCTGGCGGAAGATTTAATGTTCTTAGCGAAGCCTACTTAGTAGACAACTTCGTAAAGGAGATCACCAGGTGATCTTTCTTTCCGTATTTGATGTTTCTCACAGATTAGGTGAAGCTAGAAACGAGGATGTGATGCGGAAAGCAACGTCTGCTGGAAAGCCTTTTTTTTTTTCTGTGGACAACTATGAGGCGGGAAGAACGGGCAGCGGAGAAGATGCAGTGTTGGAGATTACGCGTTGCAAGTAACGCCTTTACCGGTGACACGTAACTTTTTTCGGTAACTTTGTAATGTACTATTTGCAATTTTGCAGCTGTAACGGGTGACGTACTTACGTTACAATTTTTTCGTGACGTATAATGTCCTGTTATTCGTTACTTTTTCACCTCTAAGTGCCACTTTCTCCGAGCTCACCCCTATGAATTTGTTTCTAGCACTGTCGGACAGCTGCCCGCCCGCAGGCTTTCACAAACAAAGCGAGGTGGAATCGCATTAAAAAAAAAATTGCGGATAGAAATTCCTGAAACGAGCTGGCTTCACGTGAGGAGTTTTGGGCCACTGCCCCACAAGGCATGTTGAAGGCTGTGGAATCGGCCATAACAAACTGTAGAAACATGCTTTTCATGGAAGTGGGTTTTAGCAGGCAGATTGCTGGCCCCTTTGCCTTTCCGTGCCCAAAAGACAGGCTGCCCGCAAGGAGAGCTTACGGGCTGGTTCACTCGGTACCATTTGCTGATCTTCGTACATGGAGTAAGCAAATAACATCTTCGAGAGCCGGCGGCAACACAAAACAACGTCTGCAAGTTCGAGTGACAAAAGAGTACACTCGCTCAGCTTGGTGTGGTGTACGATCACTGCATCAAATTGGACAAGTTTGGCATCGTAGACTTAGAGCTTAATTTATAGGCGGATTTTTATGAAATTCCGGCCCATACAGGAGACAGCCGGTATTCGAACCAGTTCACAGGTGTACTACCGATAAAGAGACTGCCTAAACGGAATTCTGCACATCATGAAAAATAGGCATGACCCCATGGCAGGATTAAAACCTTTGAAACGAATGAGACTGAGGCACGAAACGTCCAATTTTTCATCGTGAAAAAAAAACTACGTTGTTTGGCTCGGTTTCTCTCTACCGCCCGTTTCAACTAAAGCATGATAATACCACTGTCACATTAACAATATGGCTAACCGCAGTTACAGGCAGCTGCACGCCAGACAACCACCGTCAGTCTCCTAGCCATAGTTATTACAAACGAGGGGCCTAGGCGCAATTTTCTTGCCGGGGGAAGGGGAGGCACCTCTTTGAGCTAAAGTTGGAGCTGGTCATTTGGCGTTAAGTATGTAATGGCTAAAAAAATTTTAAGTGGGGAAGGGGGTTGTGGCACGGGCCTGACGTGTAATTCCCTGGCTATACGCCACTGTCTCAAACAGGTTATTGGACGAGAGATTGACAAGAATCAGAAAAACGATAGTTTAGATTTGATTGAGTAGTTCATGTTTTATGCATATATTACCCAGTAGCGCGAAAAGAAACTCTTTTTTTTTGCCCGCATAATTTACGAGGCAGAAATTATCGGAGATATTGAACACGGAGGGACTATAATTATGCAACACATAAATAGTACCGTTACGAAGGAGACATCCTAGCACGAAATATATGCGCAAGAAAGAGTGAGGGAACATTAATTGAAACCTGTAAAGCGAAGAAAGCTATTTTTGAAAAAAGAAATGCCTAACTGTGGGAGATTTTATTATACTTGCTACAATGTTGATACGACTTATCAACTTTGTTTTGAAAACAAGTTCTGCTTCTTTCTCTGCGCAACGGCAGCTACTATTAGGGTTATTGAACTCTGAGCCATCGAGACTGATCCTGAACACGTTCATATAAACACTCGCAAGTTTTGCGGTAAATATACAGGTGAAAGTGAACGAGAAATATTTACGAACAAATATTTTTTTTCATGAATAGGTCATGAAACATTTCCTCAGCGCGCCTTCAGAACGGGCCTTTTCTGCATAGGTCGTTCGCGCAAACGTATCGGTGTCAATGAGGCACGCACCATAAATTTTGGTTGCCCAAACGAGAAGACTAGAGTAAGACAGGAGTGGACCAAGGGGTATCTGGTGTCACAAACATGCAAATGTAAAAAAAGAAATAAAATGTGCCAGTGCAGGCCTCTGCGATTGTATAGTGGCGCGGCGGGCAATTTAGGAGGCCAATTAAGGACCACCACTTTAGATTTCAGTGATCAACAAACAGAGCCCATTAAATGGACGTATTGAATATACTCCTTGTTTTGGGTTAGATTTATGTGAAACAAAAATTTGAGATATAAAAATTTTTTATTGTGAGTTACTGTTGCAAAGACCCATTGATTGAAATTTGATTGTGTAGTAACGACAAAGGTAGCGTCCGGTACTTTTTTTCGGAAACGATTACGCGTTACCTTTTCTTGTTGGTTACGTAGGGTGGTAACGCATTTATTTTTTGTTAGAGTAAAGAGCAACCTATTTAGTTTTAAAGAACCCCAGGTGGTCAAAATTTCCGGAGCCCTCCACTACGGCGTCTCTCATAATCATATGGTGGTTTTGGGACGTTAAACCACACAAATCAATCAATCAACCTATTTAGTTACTTTTTTTCGGTAACAGATACAACTGTGAGGAAATGTAATGTTCGGGATCAATCTCGTTCTTCAAAAGTTTCCATTGACTTCTATTGCGCAGCTTGGTATTCTTTTAAATGTAAAAGTGGGCCTATTTTGAGCTGACACGAAATAAATGTCCTTTTCGAAGCCTGGCTACTTAGCATTACCTTGCTAGAGTGAGGCATGACATTTACCCGCAACCTTCACACAAATGTTTAATATTCATTCAGGCCGTTGCGCATCTTCTGGAAGTTTATGTCGATTCCCAAGCCAATACATCAATTGCCTAAACACATTTTGCAGCGGAGAATGATAATGGAACTCGCAGAATTCAAATTTTGTTGAAATACTAAATACCGGGTGTGCCACAAGTCTATGCTCAACTTGAGAGCGGGAGAAACAAGGAACCAGGCAAAGAAGGGCACGAAGGCAAAACAAGGTGGGAGATTGCCGAAGTGTTTCGCGTTTACGAGTTTGATGACAAGTGTGTTGCGAAGCCTTGTGTTTCGCTGCGTAAATGGGAAGTAGTCTGTAGCCAGAAAAAAAAAATAAGGCTGTTGCGTTACGTTTTATCTATTTGCGTTGAGTGACTAAATTCAGTTTATTGCTCTCGTATCGTGAACTTTTTTTCGTCCCTTGTTTATAACGCCCCTCGCTGTATTGGCTTTCCTCCTCCTCGATTCAGACCCTGTTATGCTATTCGTTAGAAGCATACGGGAAAGCTATAGACAAGTTAGCCAAGGAACAGATGTGATAAATTAATCATTGTTTTTAGTGGAAATGCCTAAAACTAATTATGAATTGGGAAATAAAGGTCTACGAAAAGACGTCGCAGTTGTTGCATGCAAATGGGAGCACTCACTCAATCACAAACTCAAAACACCAATCAATCAATCCCTCAGTTAGTCAATCAATCAATATTTATTAGCCAATCGAGTATATTTGATCTCGGCGAGAAATGACCGTGAGGTATAAGATGAGTAACTAATCACAGTTTGAATGATTTTGCAGTAATAAACGAACCATGTGCATAGGTCACTAAATTTTCAAGGTATTCTCTTGCTGGTTGTCACTTGTGACCACGTCAATTCCGCTGAAGCAGTTAAAACGGCGATACAATCTCCAGCGTGGTTATGTAGTAACTCAAATTTTATTAGAAATCATGACTCCGACTCCAACACGTGCCTCAATTTATTGTGTTGTGCCTGGCTGGCCCATGCAGCCCGCCAAGGTACAGCCCACCTCCTCCTTCTTTTCCTCCTCCTCCACCTCCCGTGTTTTCCGCGACGAGCTACGGGTCGTGGCTTGGCGCCGGCTCGGAAGACAACACGTGCCGCTGCCGGGAATGCTGCGGCGAATGCTGCAAACAGGCAGCCGCAGTGCGTCGAGAGCAACGGCGGATCGAGTCCATGATGTTCCGGTCACCCGTTCCACCACTGTGGCCGCAGCCGAGTCAGTTTTCCAGAGATGCACCGTTCGGTGGCGGCGGTTTGTTGCCGGCACGCAGCACGCCGTGGCTGTGGCCAACGGCCGACGCCGCCGGAGCGGCCGCAGAACCGTACTGGCCGTCCGTCGCCCCCACCAGGCGGTTCATCTGGTCGACGCGTCGTTTGCCGCGCCACGTGTGGTCTTCGGGTGGAAGCTTTTTGTCCAGGAGTCGCTCCTGGTGAGTCAAGGAGTGGACAAAAGAAGTCTGTGAATGTTCGTTATCGAGCGCTGTTTTGACGCATGGGTACTACACGCGCCAGTTTCAGTGTAGAAGCCTACCAGACTTCTTAAGGAATGCTTGTGTCCTTCACTGTTTTCAAAGAAAATGGGCACGTTTCTTGAAGTGGGCTGCATAGGGATAAAAAAAATTCAGCCAGCTCCACTTCGTGGACAGCGATCCTGCATGGTGGCATGCAGTGGGATTGAATGATGTGGAATGAAGGGAGTTGAATGGCGCCGGTTGAAGGTGGAATGCAGAAGGACTGACGGCAGCAGTAGTGGGCGTGGTGGGTGGCGTGGCATATATAGATAGTGAGACTTGCCCACTTTCTGTGTATAAACCTCTATACTATATACGTTGGTTCCCGGATATGAAAGCCTCAGCTAAGAAGAGCTTCGCTAATGAAAGTGTTCATAGATTAACCAAAGAGGTCAACCTTAAATAAGGGAAAATGACATGGGAGAATAGAGTATGGAAGGGGTCCATACTCTGTTCTTTGAGACACCAATGCCCTGATGAAAGTTTTCGAACACCACAACAATAGCAACGTATGTAAATTGTCGTAACAGTAAAAGCATATAGTAAACATTTATTCTCAAATAAAAATAAAGCTTCCTAACTGCACCAGTAGCGACAACTAACTAACTAACTAACTAACTAACTAACTAACTAACTAACTAACTAACTAACTAACTAACTAACTAACTAACTAACTAACTAACTAACTAACTAACTAACTAACTAACTAACTAACTAACTAACTAACTAACTAACTAACTAACTAACTAACTAACTAATAACTAGCTAATAACTAACTAACTATTTAACTAACTAACTATAAATTAAGTAACCAGCTAAGTAACTAACTAATTAACACGCCCACAGTGGGCTGTCTATAGAGAGAATATTCCTTCAGTCGAGCCTCACGGTCGATCCCACATACAACACCACTCAAGAACCATGAAGGTTCCGGAACACTCCACTACGCCGTCTTTCATATCTATATGGTGCTTTTGGAACGTTCAACCAAAACATTTATTAATATCACTTACAAGTGGGTTCCACTGTAAATAAAGTACGGGCACCCATTGATGGCTTCGATTCCACTGATTACGCGTGACCGGAAAAAATTCGTTGTTGATGTTCCGAAGTATATTATGTCTGCTGTTTGCGCTTCGTACCTGCCAATGTAAGCTGCTTGTCTTTGCCTTTACTTCGCATACACACTAAAAAATTGCCGCACATTTCTCATGCAGCCCACCGCCCGGTTACCAGTACGCCGAGGACACTTTGCATCCTGCTAGCAGCGGTTATTTGGCCACCAGCGACACGCTTTCGCCTGTAGCGAGCCCGCACTTTCCGCGGGGGTGAGACGGTCGTGGATATTCACTGTATTTGTGCTGAAGTTACATACGTTGACCACTCTCTGGTTTTCTTCACTGTCAGCATAGCTTAAGTAACAACAACAAGTGTAAGGTTACACGTCATTTCCTAGCGCTCGTCTCCAAGCGTGCTGATGCTTGAAGACAAGCGCAAGTGCATGTCTTTCTAGCGTAAGCCAGTGCCACTTGCAGCCAAGGCTGTTGATTTTGGATAGGGGTCGGCAACTGATGCCTGCAGACCACATAGGAGTGGCAACTGTTATTTAGCCTGCGGGCACGATGTCAGAATCTGCAGCCCTTGTCACTTTCTACCTCAACTGTTAACTACAGATTACTATGTCGACTTCAAAGAAGTTCCTTCAGCATAAAACTAACACCATTTCAAATCCAGTGTCTTACGTTATTGTCAATTCAAAGAATTTTTCCCTTTAGCTCCCCTCTCCCCCAATTCGCCATGCGGTCTCCGCCTTGTCAGCTTCATGCAACTCGGTCATCTATCTGAACAAGGTTTCCGGACCCTGATTCAGGAGCTTCCGAGGGTTGCACATGCAGAGGTAACCAAGAAAGTGAAAGAGAGCAATGGCTGCCGCCGTGGAACGACAGGCATCACACCTAACGCGCACTGCGAATGCTGTGGGTCCGGTCCACTTACGCTCTTAGAATACAAAACAGCCCATTCGCTCGCTTCCGTGAGGGGTGACATTCCACCTGTATCACTGTGCTTAGAGAGAGTCGCACGCCTGATCAGTGGAGGCTTAGGGAAGATATAATCCGTACTCTCTTTTCTGAGATAGCAAGCGGCGGGATTATTCGACCACTCTGGATAGACCTTAATCTAATAATTACTGTACTTGAAATACACTACCACAGATAACGTTCCCCATGCTTTTCTCGGTTGTCGTCATCAGTGGGCTTTTTGTGGTTGCCAGAAACTACAACAGGCCCGTCCGTACTGCGGCAGGGAATTCACATCCCGGTCGAGAAATTGCTTCAGTGGTAAACCGAAGCCTCTTGCAGATAGCAATTGTTAGTTAACAATTGTAGTGATTGGTTACCACGCGCAGAGAATCTGTGGAGACGATGGACACCTCGGTGCCTGGAGATGGCGAGCCGCTGTTGTCGGAGTCGCCCACTGCGTATCGGCTATCGCAGCAGGATCTGCAACCGCAGATGTCGACATCAGTTACGGGCATCGCGAACGCGGAGAGTGCCGTGAGCTTCGCAGTCGACCCTTCTGCACCGCCAGGGCAGGACACTGAACATCGGTCGATCTTATGCGAAATCGTCACCTCCATGTCGTCGTGCTGCGGCGAACCGGAGGAGCCACCGGTCACCGCTCAGGTGAGAAATATAGCCAACATTTTTTTTAAAGTCACACTTCGCCGTCGCTGCCATCGCCGCCGTCGAAGCTCCTTGCACTGGGCAACATATATCAAAACGTTTATTAGAACAAAAAAAAACAGGAAAAAAAAAGAGACGGGGTGCACTTGGGTGGGGCCCCTATTCCAGAGCTTCACTGGCTTTAGTGGCCCGCACTAATGTAAGACTTACGCATGAATTTGCTGCGAATAATATAACGAGAAATAAATTGTTGCGCGGGCGTGCCTATAGCAAAGATATTATGCGAACGCGTGGGCGAAATCTACCTGCCATACAAGATAAGCGCCGGCTATTGCACCCATATATATGACAAAAAACGCGAAAGCTTCACTAAAGAATAAGCTTAGACGAAGCGCTGAACGAGTTCATTCGCGTTTATCTTAGTCAAACTGTGCGACAGGACGGCACAGAAAGAAAGAAGTGCGTTAAACAAGCGCAAAATTTCGGTTATTCGGCGCCGTCTATGTATGACTATATTGTTTGTGTGCCACCGTGCCGTGCAGCTTGACCGAGATCAGCGTTCAAATAAGCATCTGGTTTCGACTAACAAATGCATCTTATAGCGCACTGAAGGCTAGAAAAAAAAAATCTCAATGCACTCAATAAGTGCTGCGCTTCATGCCAATCGGCCGACGATGTCGGCCGAAGCATAGATCTCAAAATCAACTTTTAACACGCTGCTACAGTCACTCCCAACCCCTGAGATCTTTAAAATGGCGATTTTTTTTATCTCCAGTAACGTATCATACAATGAAAACTGTCTTGTGTATCGATTGATCTGCTAGCCAAACTGACAGTATACCCCCGAGCCGCATAAAGCATTGCAGGTCATTTTAGTGCGATAAAAAAGTTTCTTTACCGTTTTTGGCTTTTGTAGCGCGCCATTGTCGCAGTCATGGTTAGCAAAAACAAACAAACAAACAAAAAACTTTTAAAGCACTCACAGTGCACGGGGAGATGCTTTTTTCAGCGGAGCGGTACGAAAATGCGCGCCTGCCGCTGCTAATCCGCGTGGTGCGTCGAACCAGAAGCCATTGTATCTCACAGTTCCCTGAGATCGCCCATATTACCAGTATCCTATATTAGTTGGATGCGGGTGTTGTCGATCTTGTCGATGCGTTTTGTACGTCACAACATTGATAAGTGCTTTTCGTGAATGCGGAGACACTGCTGCACAAATATGTGCCATTTTCGACTGTACAACCGTTTTGTTTTTCACCCTGTATACAATAATGCCCTTGGGCGATGTAGGTTGCACTAATAAATAAGTAAAATAAATAAATAATTAAATAATTAATTAAATAAATAAGTAAATAAAAATAATTACAATTTCTAACGTGTTTAAGGTGTTGGCCGGGAGCTAGAAATTTCCGCTGAAGCAGATTGAATCTGTAGCAGTCTGTTAAAGGCTTTTTATGCAATTATAGCGATATCTTCACTCGCGGCCGAGCTTGTACTTGCCCTAGGTAGCTTTACAATACACTTTATGTTAATGAGAGGGTTCGATAACGAGATGAACTTGGCGTATTGCTACCGGAACCAGTTCATTGTTTGGCACACTCAAAAAGCATTGACTGGTCGCTTTGAACGCATCCAAATGTATGAATTGAAAAAAAAAAACGCTAAATTATACCAGCGCACATGAGAAGTCGTGTTAAGCTTTGCTTTAGAATTGTCTAACCAATTGTTTCTAGGCAATTCCCGGTGATACGCAACGAGCTATGTCCATCAGCCCGGAGGATTTGGATGAAGCGCACGAGCAGTCGCAGCGCGCGGTTATTCCGGGCAGGAAGTCCTTGGCGGCGGAAGTGTCCGTGTTGATCGGATCCAGTGAAGGAGAGTCGCCTGTTAGGTACGTGTATATTCCGAAACAAGAAGACAAAATGAGGTGCTGCGCCCTTGAATGATTGAAACTAAGGCTGTTCTGTAAATGTTAAAGATTGCCCCAAATAGAAGCCGAGTCACCTCCTCCTCCTCTCACTGGAGTTTGACAGAGCCTATAGAACACCCCTGAATCTTTGCAGAAAAAGGATATTTGCAAGCGTGAACGGCGTTTGTTGTTATCAGAGAAAAGTGCGAAGCCTATCACGTATTGCAACACTCGGCCATTCATCGTCTTCTGTCGTCACAAAATTATATGCTACACTCACCAAATGGCGCAGTGAGTCGGAAAACGGAAGTGTTTTTGAAGTTTTTTTGGGTTGGTGATTTACGAGGCCCCAATCCACGGGTGATTCTAGTCGCATATGTTTTCCCTTTGTCCCTGTGTTCACCCAGTTTGACTGGCCGATATGAAAAAAAAAGAAATATATCGCTACATTACGTGTTTCTGTTGGAACGAACCTTACTGGAACACATAAACAATTTTGAAACGTGTGTATAACTCCTACTAATTTGCCCTCTGTATCCACAGCGCAGCACTTCATTCCGAGAAGGCCAACAAGGAGCGAACAGTATTAATGAGGTGCAGTCAGCTTAAAATCAGAAGTATCAGCTCGGGATAGCGGGTATGCACTTCGCTTATGCTGTCAATGCGTGTCCAATATGCTGGCTGTACAATAAGTGTACAACCAGAGTCATAAAGTTCAATCACCTAATGATTTATTAGTTACAATTTAATAGTTATTCATGAGAAGGTCTTCTAAAAAAACTAGACAGAAGTATGGAAGTGTGATAGACGCTGGGAAGACATCCTCAATACGCATTGAAAATACATGAAATAAACTGGTAGAATGGTCCCTGTAATTTATTCCAAGGAAGTGTATTCCCACATGCTGCGTTTTTCCTGCGTCCTCGTATTGATCTTCATTATTCTTCTTCAGGGATGCTATTACAAAAATAATACTAATGTTGATTAACGACGTTGATGGTTCGATTTTGGTACTAAGTTGAGACAGTGTGGCACAGCGAAACGAAGCAACAAACACACCGAGGAAAAGAAATGAAAAACCAACAGAAAGCGCTTCATTGCGCTTTTTTTTTCTTAATTATGACCCGCCACGGTGTTCTAGCGGTCATGGTGGTCGACTGCTGACGCGCAGGTCACCGGCGGCAGCAGTCACATTTTCAATGGAGGCGAAAATTCTTAAGGCCTATGTAATAAGATATAGGTGCACGTTAAAGTGACACTAAAGGCAACTATTAAGTTGAAGTTGATTGTTGAAATAGCGGTCCAGAAACCGCGTAGTGTTACTCTTGTGCCAAGGAAGGACCTAAATTGAAATAAAATCACGTTTTAGTGGGCGGCATCGAGTTAGCGCACTTGAAATTACTCGCCTCAAAAAGTGGACCGACCGAACCTACTCACGTCACTGTTGCCGTGCACAACGTTGCCCGGCTTTACTGCTCTAGTAGCAGCAGACAAAAAGCAGTAGGAGCAACAGCAGCAACAACGACAATCGATGAACTTCTTGCCAATGACTCCGAGATCGCAGACGTTTTTAGGTTCAACTGCACCCTGCTAGATGGCACTACCTGTCCAGTGTAACTACGTGAAAATTAAATTTTTGAACCGCTCATGCCATTCCCCATAATAACGTCCAGCGGTTCTTTTTCCGCGAATCAAACAAACGAACAAGCGGAACTTTTTTGGCGTCTCTTGATGCACGGAAGCTCTTTATTGGGTGCAGCTAGATTGATTACCGATGAATAATTGTAGGCGGTTTGTCTGATGTCAACAAAATCATTTTGAGGAAGTCCTACTCCGGTGTATGTGTTCTTGTGCATAGTACCTTATTTTCTCGGTAAGTAGAACACTACTGTTGATAATATTGTTTTAAATGTCATACATTGAGATTTCACTCTGACGTAAATTGTTATTTGACCTTTGTGTCACTCTAAAAACCCTAGGTTGTCGATATTTGCGGAGCCCTTTCCTGAAGCGTCTCTCATAATCATATGAGAGTGTTGGGACTTTAGAGCTACTATGAAAGCAACTATTATTTATTAACTAATCACAATAAAAGACGAAACAAGCAATAAAATAATGACTGCCTTTAGCACGGCGATATGCTTGCGATATTATTTTACGTGCCCAACGGTCCTTCATTTCGCTGACGTCGCAATTGTTCTGGCCAAGTTTAAATGCCATGTAAATTTGTTTTTTTTTCATACCTTCTGAAACTGATTTCGTGGAGTGCTTCCTTCACTTTTATTTTCTCCCTCCAGTAGCAGCCGCGCGTCAAGGGCTGGGTCGACCTCTATCACGAGTTCAGTCAGCAGCGCTTCCAGCACAAGCGCTCTCCTGGGATCGTCCTCGACTTCTCCTCGGTCTCACAGGACCTTCCCGGTACACTGCGCGCTAATTTCACGTTAATTTCGTGCGTTAGTCACTGTCACCTGGGAAAACAGTCGAGTGAAGCATAGTGGCGATGCGAAAACCCGACCGTACGGCCACAGTGTTGTAGTTCGCCCACAGAGAGGCAGTACACTGTGGCACGTAGCGAATTCCAGTATCCTGAAAAGGACTGGCGTGAGAACATTGGCGACGGATGCCCTTAACAGTAGCGGGCTGTACAGTGTGTTGCTGTTACTAGAACTGACGATATGGCAGAACACCGCCCCGGATGTTGTTTTGAAGCTTTAATGAACCAGTGCACAATTTTAAGATTTTTTTAAAGATAAGTGTGAGCATGAGGTATATCGAGTCTTTCATATATGGAATGGAAAGGCTAGCTTCTTTAAACGTAGCTCCTCGTAGCTTTTCTTCTTAAGAATGTTGTTTGTTTCGTGTAAGATAGATCATGCCCCTCGCTTTGAAATATCTGTGTATCCCATTTGCCAGCGTCTCGGGAAGGCTCACTCACGTGCAGAGTTGTCGACCATATGGACTGTGGTCGGCGCCATTTCAGTTGTCGTAGGAACTACTATAGACCAGTTCCCAAACTAGACTTCGCAACATTACTGACTCGCGTGAAGCGGTGAATCAACTAGCAGCAGCGACAACGAGCGAAGAGATGGTGGTCAATGAAAGTAAAAAGAAGTAATGTATAACAGTGTGGTGCGTTAGGTTATAGTTGGGGGATGTTTATCTTAGATTAATAAACAGCGAAACAGAGTTAAATGGCACAGATGAACTGGGTCATATATTAAATCATCCTGTTTTCCCATTGCCTTAGTCTAAGTCCAGTTTGACAGGCCGATATCTTTTATTTTGTGTGTCCTTTATCATTTCCATCCATTGTTAACCCTGTTAGTTCATCTGCGATGAACAGGATGAATTGCGATTCCTGGCGACCGCGAGTACACCGCGATTCCTGTAGACCACGGTAGAACTGCAGCTGTTCGAGCGGGTGCACCTGTTATAGGTGTGCAGTTTCCAGGTCAAGTTCCTCATCGAGCATAGCGCACTTAGTTAGGTATAACTTAAGGACGTGATGTGCAGATTATCGGAGGAAATGTGAGCCGACAGTAAAAGTAGAGTAATGGAAGCTACATCAGCACTCGTGGCAAGCGGTGAGTGTGGTCTAACCGGAAGAAAGAAATATCTCTGAACAAGCTTATGGTCACATACACACCATGCACTGTACTTGACAGTCGGAACCAGACGTGCGATGAGAAACACTTCTAAATGCACTTCATTGTCAAGAATCGTGCGAAGCATATTTAGACCATCTCATTCATAGCTGCTCGGCGTCCTCACTGTCCAACGTCCAACACCGAATACAGGGCGACATAAGAACCTTATGAAATGTAATATCAACTAATCACGAGGAACCAAACGACCATGACCAAATGTTTTGGTCACAGTGGAATGTTTAGAGTGGTGCGCATGGTTCATCAACCATCTCACGTGATAGCGACTCAATTGAACATTTTAGGGAAAGTATCACCATGTTCCGGACAGCTTACAAATTTAACACTCCTCGGAAATGAGAAGTTGAATACAGTCGGTAATCGCCAGTTGCCCCTATATCCTCGACATCTTTCCCGCCGAACGCACAACTGCGGCGGAGATTTGTTTATTGCTGTGAAATGTATGCCTCATTAAAATCTAAATGATTAAACACTTAGTCTTTTTTACCTGTACACGTTTGACATTTTGCATTGCCCATAATGTGGTCGGGTGCTTACATATTTATTTCGACGCACCTTTATACATTTCATTGAATGCAGTTGCGCAAGTTTGAAAACGTGTTTTTTTTTCATCGTCTTGTTCTTTTTGCTGTCCTGCTTTCCCTCGCTTCATGCAGCATCATCATAATAACCCCTCAATAATTTCTAAACTGTGGCAGCAGTTTTATTGCTCATAAAATGTATTTATTTCACGCTTTTTAGACTTCCCACTGCCAACAAAGAATTTCAGATATTGTTCAATTTTGTTTTATTGTCGCATAACCTTACAAGTCCACGTCATTTCGTCAGGTTGATGCACACAAACGTGCACCAATCGGAACGCATCCTAAAATGACGTCATAAGTCGGGTGGCTGGTGCGAGGGCTGCTGCCCTAGGAGAACCTTATGCCACGTGCATGAGCAATACTAATTGTTTAGTACTAATGCGGTGGTGATGTGGACGGGCTTTGCAATAATTGAATATAGCCAGGCTCGCCCATTCGATTGGCAGCTATGACCGTCATTTAGCACAGCGTTTCAGTTAGCGCATCTCATCGCGTTTGCATTCATCCCAATGCACACAACCTGGTACGATGACAAATGGTACAGACTTTTCCAGACTTCTCAAGAAGTACCGAACTATAGATGTGAAACGATATTTTCTTTGTCGTTAAATATAGTTGAAGGCACTGTCGTATAAATGTGGTTGCAACAGCGAGAGTCACGGCAACCGCTTACCTGCTTTCCACGTTGTTAGATCAGTGGTTCCCCTTTGCTGGTTTCTGCTTAGGGTGACCACCTCCGCCCCGTGTCGATGGACGAAGCACAAGCCGTGGTCGCCTCCGATGGCTCGGCGATGTACGGTTGGTACCAGCCACTGCATATTGTGTCACAGGTAGGTCCACGGTAAGAAAATATAAACGCATCATGAATTAACTCCACAATGCCACTTCTTCGAGCGTTCCGAAGGTGGCCTGCGAATCAACAAGAAATAAAGTAACAAGTTGAACGAAGTTATGCGCGCACAACATGCAGATGCAAGGTGCGGTTTCTCGCATCCACAACTTGTAAGAGATAGACAAGAACTTTTAGACCAGTACGTTTTCTCTGAAGTGTGCCTTCTGAAGGACATATAATTCCGAGTTTAAATTCCCTGCTTCGAATCACGGTTTGTACCAAACAACAGCAAGCAGAATAGTAAGAATTACACAGGAAACAAAGCACTGCCGCATGATCCATTCCAACACAGCTTTGCGGCCAAAGCAGGAAGTAGCAGTAATACAATCATAGAAAGCTGGAGTTTTGCGGAGTTGTAGAAAGACATTACTTGCAACACTGAATGGCCACCGTCATTGCTGTATTGCTTGTTCTCTTCGGATTCTTTTGCCCCAGAAGATAGCATTATTGGTCGTGAGTTGTGTACACAAAGTTGGACGAGTGGATAGAACAAAGTGCATAAAAGCGAGTGTATGCAGGATACCCGTCCTTTTGATGCAGACACTGCTGCGCCGCCACTCACAGAAGACCCGAGCCTTCATGGCTGCGGTTTGTTTGCGAGATCACAAGCAAAAGTTCTTACCTTGTATTCTTTGACGTGAGTGGGCCACAGCCACTGTCACCTTTATCCTTGAGCGTAGGGAAACTTAACCGTTCTACAATCAGGTTTGCACGCTCACTTCGATCTGTACAGCTCAGCGTGCATATATATGTGTGAACCGTGCTGGAAGTACTTCAAAAGAAGTGCTGCCGCGAGTCAGAGTCGGCTTCTTTGTACTCGCAGGTTTGATCCTGGCCGTGGCGGGTGCATTTCGACAGAGCCGTAATGCTGAAAGCTCGTATGCTTAATAGTAGAGCACGCACGCACGCACGCACGCACGCACGCACGCACGCACACACACACACATACACACACAAAACACACACATACGCCCACACACACACACACACACACACACACACACACACACATATATATATATATATATATATATATATATATATATACAACGCACATGCACACACGCACACACACACACAACACACACACACATACACAACACACACACATACACACACAACACACACACATATACACACAGAACACACACAACACACACACAGCACACACACACACGCAACACACAACACACGCACATACACAACACACACACACGCAATACACAACACAAGCACACACACACACAACGCACAACACAACACACACACACACACACACAATTTTCGGAGCCCTGCTCTACGGCGTCCCTCCTAATCATAGGATAGTTTTGAGACGTGAAACCGCCAACAATATTACAACAATATTACAACAATATTGGTCGAATCAGTATCTATTGAAGTTAGCTGTCCAAGAGAATGAAATTTTGGTAAACAATAGCCAGGTAACACGTACGCGCACACTTGGACTGTAACTTCGGCTGACGGCTGTTTCCCATTCTTTCGTTCAAACCGTCACACCATATCGTCTAATATTATGCGCCCTCTGTTTTGACCGTGAAAGAAACAGGGGCTAAAGTCACTTCTCTTTAATAAGTGTGTTTTCCCCATGGCCAGCCGACTTGATGATGATGATGACATGTGGGGTGTAACGTCCCCAAACCACCATATGATTAGAGAGACGCCGTAGTGGAGGACCCCGGAAAGTTCGACAACCTGGAGTTCATTAACGTGCATCCAAATCTGAGCACACTGGCCTGCAGCGTTTTCGCCTCCATCGAAAACGCAGCCGCCGCAGCCGGAATTCGATCCCGTGGGTCAGCAGCCAAGTACGTCAGCCACTAATCAGAGGATTCGAACACAGAAGCGCACAAATATATCGGTCACAGCGCTAACTTTTAAAACGTATACAAAAAAGCTATCAGTGGTTTTCAGTATAGACGTATAGAACTAAGTATTGCGTCGTTAATTTATGCATTGCCAATTACATAGGTTCCTAGCAGAATTTAAAGGACCTTTTTGAGTGGGATGACGCTTGGGTTGTTTACACATGCTTGACTGCAGCGCTAAATAGTGTTCTTAAAATCGCGGATGAAAAAAAAAGTAAAAGGCCAAATGCTAGCTTGATAGTTTCACGTGTCACGTCCCAGGAGGTTATACATTTTAGTATAACCTCTTTGGTCTTGTCCGCTAACGGTGGTTGATAATAATGCGAAGAAATTGTCCGTAACAACTCAGCTAAACACATTAGAAAAAGCACAAAAAATGTTTTACTGCTTTCTTCAGCGCTAGGGTGCATAAGGCGCCCCGCCGCGATGGTCTAGTGGATAAGGTACTCGGCTGCTGACCCGAAGGTTGCGGGATAGAATCCTGGCTGAGGTGGCTGCATTTCCGATGGAGGCCCAAATGGTGTAGGTCCATGTGCTCAGATATGTGTGCACGTTAAAAAACCCCAGGGGGTCAAAGTTTCCGGAGCTCTCCACTACAGCGTTTCTCAAAATCGTATCATGGTTTTTGGGACGTTAAATCCCCATATTAATCAATTAAGATGCATAAGGTCAACGTCCCGTTTCGAACAATTCTTGGTGAACATGACACGTGACAATAGTTGACACTTCACTTTTAAAGACGATAGTCTTTCTTGGGGACCTTCGACGCAAAAACTTTGGTCTGTCTGTCTGTCTGTGCAATTGTCTGTTTGTCCACCGTTACCGCAAACCAGGTACTCTAAACAGCACCAGCCGATACCTCTAACGGCCGACCCCATCTGCAGCGCCCACCTATGTTGCTTGCTCAAAGATAAGCGTTCATACGTGTGCGATTGTCAATTGAAAATTAATTATCGCGCATATTTGTGGGACCTTAACAACACGTATATATTCTGCATGTTCGTCTTTTACTGGAAAAGGCATTCATATGTAATTCTAAGGACCGTAGCGCTTATCACGCTGCGCTGACCATGCGAAGCTTGCACGAAGAAGCGAGTGTTTCCAACGCTTTGCTAAGACGACACGGTGGTGGAACCTACCCGTCGCCTTGCGTTCTACACCTTATCACCTCTGAGACGGGAGCGCACGCCCGTCTCAGGGCCACGCGCTTTGTTTTCAAAAAAACAAAAAAACTGCCAGATGGCGCTTATGTCTCACGTACCACGAGACTTGATGCGGTCGTTCGCCTCCGCTGCACGCTCGAGGCACTCTAACGCAGCGCCTCCGGAATACCATTCACCAATTTTCTTCCACAGAACATCAAATAAATGTTTTGTTCACTCTCTCCACACGCAAGACAATCGCCTTTCGACGACATTTGCAGATTACATGCAGATACGGGGCCAATTTTCCCCCCTCGTTTCACGAGATGTCCTTTTTTGGAGTGTTTATTGACTTCCCGTTTTCGACCTGCATGCACGGCGTTTTCAAATTTCCATACTTGGCGCACCTTTCACTCCCTGTTTGTCATGCTTTCCTTTTTTCCCATCTCCTGCCCACCTAAAACAGCGCAGCGCATGTCATGCGCTCTTCATCCATATTATTTGGCATAAGCATGCGCAGAGCACACCTTCAGGAGAGGGGTTGGCACCCGCTCTCTTCCTCCCCCCTGCCTGTGTGCACACCTATGATATCTGGGGTGTAACGTCACCAAACCACAATATTATTATGAAAGACGCTGTATCGGGGAGGTCTCCGGAAATTTTGGCCACCTGGTGTTCTTTAACGTGCACTGACATGGTACAGGACATGAGCCTCTAGCACTTACCTTCGTTTAAAATGCGGCCGCTGCGGCCATGGGATCGAACGCGCGACCTTCGGCCCAGAAGCGGAGCAGAGTAACCGCTACGCCACCACGGTGGACAAACCCTTCTTCCAGGTTAGCGAGAGCGGTTCCCAGCAGCCTCTGGTGCCCGTGGTTCTGGCCCCGGCCGAGCAAGAGCTGCTGTCCGGGGCAGGCGGCGTGGCCGTTGAAGGCTTCTTCGACTTCACGTGGGACGCCCCGGAGGAAGGGTGGCGGCGAAGCTTCGGCATGGCGAGGCCCGACCGTGCAAGCTCTGCTGGAAGCGGTGGTGACGTGGGGCGCTTTTCCTGGTCATCGGACGCGATGCGGCGGGCGGGCGAGAGGTCCAGTGGCCGGGGCTGGGGCTCCAGCCGGGACCTAGGAACGTACGAAACCTACCGGGGTCGGGGCTCCAGCCTGGACCGAGCGGCGTCCGAAACCGTCTATGAAAGGTATCTTAAGCGGATGGATCGAGCATGCTGGAGAATTTCGTCACTCATGACGGCAAGAACAGAGCGAGCGTAGGAATGGTTCGTGCTTTGAAAAAAGAAAAAGTCTATTTCGTGCCAGGGCCAAGAATTGATAATTGTTGGCGTTTAAAGTCCGAAAACAGCAATATGATTATGAGAGACGCTGTAGTGGAGGGCTCCGGAAATTACGACAACGTGGGGTTAAATCTACGCACGCCAGAACCAAGATAAAATTTGTAAGACTGGCCACGTGAGATAGTTTGTCACTTGGAATGAAAGTGTTATCTACCGCTCGCGGGTATCTTATGACCAGTCATCATAAGATACCGATCGGCGTATATTAGCCAGAGCCCGTAATCTTGGCCGAATGAGCTCAGACAATATCTGAAGTTCCCAAACATTGCTGTGTGGTCTGCGCCGAGCCTTTATGACACTTCTTGTGGGGAAAACACGAGTTTATCAACAATCGCACTATAAACGTGCATGGCAATACAGGGAATGGATCAGAACTTTTCTGCTAGAGGGCTGTGGTCAGGAAATTAATAATAATAATAATAATAATAATAATAATAATAATAATAATAATAATAATAATATGTTACAAAAGCAGGATGTGATGATGAGAGACGCCATCGTGGAAGGCTCTGAGAATTTCGACCATATGGCGTTCTTTAACGTGCACCGACATCTTAACAGTACACGGGCCTTCACCATTTCGCCTCCATACCCCAGGTGGTCAAAATTTCCGGAGCCCTCCACTACGGCGTCTCTCATAATCAAATAGTGGTTTTGGGACGTTCAACCCCACAAAAACAAAAAAAAACATTTCGCCTCCATTGAAATGTTACTGCCGCGGCCGGAATAGAACGCGCTACCTCCGGTTCAACAACCGAGAGGCCTAGTAACTGATCCACCGAGGCGGACTTCAGTCCCATAAGGGCAAGAATAAAGATGGTGAAAATGGGAGGGTGGGGTGGCGCAGAGAGTAGAGATTTGAACAAAATGCTACCAGATGCTCCCGCATAAAAGCGCGTCTTTTGTACATCCCACCCGTGAGTCAATTATGAGATCAATTTTATGGTCACAATTATGAGGGCACGTTTCGAAATGCATGTCGCAATTGATTCCCGCATCAACTACAATGTAGACGCGGATACTAAAAAACAGCTTTCATTCCACAGTGATGTTCCAACTGATATTGACGTCATGGAATGCTTCCAGAACGAAAAACGTTTGAGACCAGTCTTATCTCTGTAGCTTACATGAACCAAGTGCTATTATTTGCAACGGACAAGAACAATATGCGAGAACTATTTAGTAATGCCAAAAAACTAGCCTCATCCGACGTAACTCTTTAAAAAATCTCATAAATTTTGGTCAATACGGCTTCGTACAGTGAGGCCCACGGGACGGCTTTCAGTTCTGCCATAGTAGAGTACCAACTACTCTAAGTCGTTAACCACATTTAACGCGATAGTTTTAGAGAGCTCGTGTCACAGAAATTCCACCGTCGGCATCGGCACCGTTGGTTGTGAGCGAAAAAATCGTCCGTGAGCGGAAAAGTGAGAAACGAGCAAATAAAATAAAGAATAAAATTTTCGGTCCTATTGAGGATCGAACCCGGGAAATTCACGTGGCAAGCAGGTGTCCTACTACAAAGCCACAATGTTACTTGTAGCTACTTCAGAAAAAAAAAAAACCGCTGCGTAAATGGCATGTATAGTAGAAAGAGTCTCCTTAACGCATTTTGTTCGACAGGTGTCACAATGAAAACTAGTTCATTCGGCGATTTGTAGGCGCATTCGGGAGGCCATCAAACTACGTCGAGAAAGGCCAGGATAGAGCAACCATCGCCGCTAAAAACACACAAATTTTCAAACGGCTCTAAAAATGGGCAACTATGCCCATCCAGCGGAAAACATATCATGTCTTTCTAGAGGCGTTGATGAAGCAAACAGCAAACGCTAGATATCGTGCTGCCATCTGTGAGGCATTGTAAAACTCTTTGTGGCCTCCGAGATGGCGAGAGCACGGAGCAAGACTCTTCATGGCCTCAGAGATGGCGAGCACGCAGCGTATATTCTGGAGGCCATGCGACTCTGGCTTTAGATAAAAAACCTGTATGTACCAATCGCACGCGCGCGCGCGCGTGTGTGTGTCTGCCTGTGTGCAATCTGTGAGACTTTGTGAAAAACGTGTCTAGACTACAGCAGAGCGCCATTCTAGCAGAGGGAAGTCGCCACACAGCACAGTCACTGCATTACTATAGATACGTCGTGCTTGCACGCGTGTGCGCTTGCGTGCGTGTGTGTGAGTCACAAAACATATTAGGTATGCACTTAGCGCTTGAAGGGCACACTAGGGGCTAGATTTCGCTATCGCGTTAAACTCTTAAAGGCAAAACTTAAGTGTCCCCCACTTTTTTTCTAACCCCCTTCTAGGTTACAAGCTTTTGTGTCTGTGCATGTTCTGTTTTGTGGAGATGTTTCGTTGGGCCGTTGTAGATGCCCACTGTTTCTGTGAATAAATCTCTCTAAAAATATTCTATGTAAACCCATGGGCTGCATGCTTGAGACACCCGTATTAAGACGCACATTAATGTGATCACAAAATCAAACTCTACGACAACACCAGCAGCTCGCAGAAAAGTTCAGCTGCCTGTTTTGAAATAAACTAATATGGACAGCCAAAATGAGAAAATGTGCAAGTAAAGATAAACCTCCGTGGCTGCTGAATAATAATATTTGCAGTCTGGCTTTACCCAAAAATGCTTTCACAGTAGTAATGAAAGTTCACAGGTGAAATGGTGCAGGATGAAGGGACGAAGTCCTTTCTTACAATGTCGTGCAGTGACTGGCACCTGGCTCACAAAGTTCCCGATTTCCTCGGCAGATTTACACTTGAGTACACGTTGCTATATACAGCCAGTTCGCAACGCACTGCATTGAGGCATTCTCCAAGCAAGCGAAGCTCCGTCAACAAAAGAAACTCTTTGTGCCCATATAGGCACCCGGCAATGCAGTGTACTAGATCTGATGGCTGCGCCAGAACACACAGCCTAGTCAGTATACAACGCCGGCTTTGAAAGTGGCACGTGCAAAATAATTTCTTTTTTAGTTCTGAGCAGGGGGTCACAACTGATTATGTAAGTGACCAGGAAGCATTCTTTGAAAACGCGTCAAAAAGGGCATTGACACTTCAGCGTCTCAATGTGTTCAGCAATAGTTTCATTTTCTTGGTATCCCTGGCGGTCAGTACCGACAATGCTGAGGTGGCCCAGAAAGCTTCGTCGCACCCTCTGGTCCAATGTCGGGTGCCTATTGGAAGCACAACCGCCATTCACGGACGCTTAGCCGCTGAAAAAAAAGTAAAAAAACAGTAGCCAAAAGAAATTTCACGCCATTTTTGTGACGTCAGTGTGGTTTCGCGTGCCGCATCCAAACGGTGCGCTTGACGCAATGGAAGTCTGACTTCATGGCGAGCTGACCTCAACAACGTACGCTACTCCTAAGTGCGGCTATATATTACATCCCATAGGTTGCCCTCGTGTTTATTTGAAGAGGTAGTCAGATGAACATACAGTACCACATAAACCCTTAACAGCACTGCCGCGTATGCCGGCAGGTAACGTCTTCTTTGCTGTAGGCCCGTGTTCACAGATATAGGTGCACGTTAAAGAACCCCAGGTGGTGGGAAATTCCGGAGCACTCCACTACGGCGCCTATCAAAACCATGTAGTGGTTTTGGGACGTCAAAACCCACATACCAATCAAATCAACGTCTTCCTTCTTTTTAGCGTGCTGAGGAATGAAGACGCGGACATGTCTGCTGCGTTACCTTCCTGTCTACGTTAGAAAACAGAAGCAGTGGTACGTGAGCGCCAACAACCCCTAAATTTTCAAAATGTTTTCAAGGCGAAAGCCTCAGATGCTTTATCAGACTGGAAAATTTACCGCCAGCAACAACATAAGCAATCAAAAAAACCCGCCACCTTGGTGGTTCATGATTGATGCAAGCGCGAATATCGTAGAACCGAATCCCGGCCACCGCGGCCGCGTTTTTGATGGAAGCCAAAATGATTGAGGCCCGTGTACTTTGATTTAGGTGCACGCAAAAGATGTCCAAGTGGGCCACATTCCTGAAGCCTTCCACTGCGGCGTCCCTCATAATTGTGGGTTTCAACACCAATAATTACGTATTAATGCAAAAAAATCATTGTAGCGCAGTGGCAGACGCGACAAAAGATGAAGAGAGCCGTGTGGCCCGTGATGCGTGAGGCGCGTGGAATTCAGAACGCTCTGGCTCTTGGCCCCGCTAGGCCTGTCCTCCACAACCGCTCCGTATTTTTAGAGGCGAAGCTCCTTTAAGCGGCACCCGTTTGTCCCTCGTAGTAGTCGTAGACGTAGTGTGTAACCAGTCTTACGCTTTGACCTGCAGATGGCGCCGGTGGGAGATTTCTCCTGTGCGTTGTTGAAGAATAAAAAATTCGCAGCGTGCGCGTTAACTGAAAGCCAAGTTCTCCTGTCTCTCAATCCCCATTAGCAGTCATTGGCATGTACATTGAGCCCTATCGGACAAGAAAGGGTTGCTACGTTATACTCGCTGGGCATAACCTCCTTGGTTTTAGAAAGGTTGAGTGAGCGTTGAGCCGCAGTGCCATGAACAAAGTGAACTAGTATATACCATGAACTCGAGGTGGTTAAAGGTGGGAAGTAGATACGAAGCACAAGCCGTAAGAAAGTAAAAGCCGATTTCTCCTGCCTCTCATTCCCCATTAGCAGCCATTGACGCGTACATTGAGCACTATCTGTCAAGAAAGGGTTGCTACGTTATACTCGCTGGGTGTCACATCCTTGGTCTTAGAAAGGTTTAGCGAGCATTGGACTGCAGTGCCATGAATACAGTGAACTAGTATATACCATGAACTTGATGTGATCAAAGGTGGGAAGTAGACACGAAGCGCAAGCCGTAAGAAAGTGTGCGTGCGCCACCTCTCCTTTAGTCCAGTGGAATGTCCGTTGGATGGCGGTGCTTCTATATAGGGAATACATGACGAAAAGATGCGAGATGGTGCTACTTGGAGTGTGTAATAGGTGGGCGAATGGACACACAGACAGATGCTTGGACGGACGCACGGATGGCTGCACGGATGGCTGCACGGATGGCTGCACGGACGGATAGACGCATGGACGGACGCAGGGGCGGATGCATGGACGAACGCAGAGACGCACGCACGAACAGACGCACGCACGAACAGACGCACGCACGAACAGACGCACGCACGGACAGGCAGATGGACGCATACACGGTCACACAGACGGACGCATGGATGGACGGAAGCAAGAACGAATGGACGGACGGATGCTTCGCCCCACTCTCCATCATTCACTCCTTGGATACGCTGCCATTTTTTGTCTTCACCCGCGTCCCAGGACAACCAAGGGTAGCTTGGCAGAAAAAGAAGAGCGGCTTCAACTGGCAGCTAACACCATCGAAGAGTACACTAACGAAAGGGGACTTCAGTGCTCAGCAGACAAATCGGAACTCATTCGGTTCTCCAAGAGTAAAAAACAAAGGACAGACCCGAGCCCCCGCCTTGAGGTCAAGATAGACGGCAATATTATTCGAGAGAAAACAACTGTTCGAATCTGAGGGATGTGGTTACAGTCCAATCGGCGATGTCTCCACACACTGAATATGCTTAAACCAACAGCTCAACAGATTGTTCGTATGATAGTTCGAATAACGAACAATCGTGCTGGACTGAAAGAACAAGACGTGCTTCGTTTGGTAAAGAGCTTAGTCATCAGCAGACTAACATACTCGCTACCCTACCATAAGATGAATAGAGAGGAGAAAGAAAAAGCAGACAAAATAATAAGGATGGCGTATAAAGTAGCTCTGCGACTACCACAAAGCACTTCAACTGCGAAGCTATTAGCACTCGGACTTCACAATGCATTTGATGAGTTGGCTGAGGCGCAAGTAACCACCCAGATTATTCGCCTGCTACAAACGCCAACCGACAGAAAACTTCTTCAGAGGATCGGCCTCGGTGAACAAGTACAGGCACATGGAAGAGCTAAGGAATTACCGTGCTCAGTCAGAGCCTGGTACATGATATGCCCCCACCGAAGAACATGTACCCAGTTTTACATGCTGGAAGACGTAGAGCAAGAGCCGCTTACATAGGTAAACAGACAAAATATCTGAATACGGCTAGATTTACTGACGCTGCACCATATCAGACAACTGCAAAGAACATGGTGGCCGTGGTCACAGACCGAAAAGGAAACGTCACAGGTTGTGCGTCCATAGCCCAAGCCTCTACCACAGAAGCGGAGGAGATAGCGATCGCGCTGGCAATCAAGGAGTGTAGGGAGTGAAAAGCCCCAATACAATAATCATAGATTCGAAGGCTGCATGTAGAAATTACGATAAAGGTAGAATATGTATGAAGGCCTTCCGAATTCTAACCAAAGCTCAGAAAGACTTTCAAATTGAATACACCCAAACCATTATCTGGGCGCCAGGGCACGAGGGTGTCACCGGGAACCAGTTTGCGGATGAGGTGGCTCGAGGCTTCACAAATCACCTAGCTTCCTTGCACACTGCTAAAGAGGATCCAACGCCCCTAGACCCTAATTTTGGTACAATTCTTCAGCATTACAGGGACAATAGAAAACTGTATCCAGCACCACATAAAAACTCACAGCAATAGAATCGGTGGCATTACGCAGAATCCAAACAAATACATGCACGAACTTACACAGGCTGCATGTATTCTACCCCATAGCATACAGAGATATATGTCCGTGGTGTGGGGCCACACCAACTCTGTTTTACATCACGTGGGAGTGTACGCATCACAATAAAGAACACCACAACATGAAGAACACAGAGGAACAACGGGAGGCATTGCTGTCCAGCTGGGCCATTATTGATCAGCGCTGGCAGGTCCAACGGGTAGAGATGATGGCTAGGGCCAGGGGAGCCCTGGAATAATGGCCCGACCATTTGGAATACTCCGCGTTATGCGCAAATAAAGTTTTCTCTCTCTCTCTCTCTCACCCGCGTCCCAATAAAGACCTTCGACCATGGCCTCGTCCACTACCATTTCGTCTCGTTCATCCACATCATCATCGCATGTTGGTGTCATTATATGATGTCACAGATGACCAAACTTGTGGCTTCATCATGATCTTATGACAATACCATGGCGACGTCACATAACAAGACGTCTCATGCTGACGTCATCACGAGACATCATTGCTTAGTCAAAGGTGCCACGCCGATCATGGAGGCTGTGCAAAACGAGGTGGGCTGCAGAAAGTGGCAATGCCTTTGACCCTGAGACCACTTTAGGCGCACAAAGGCTTTAGAGCTTGGCGGAGGAGGATCAGCCCATTGACTGCGAGGAGAAAGAAGACTAGCGTCCCCTTCAGCTGGTGTTCTCAGACATTATTGCAATCAGCGTGATAGCATGTGTAACAAGTTCGGTTCATGTGCCGTGAAATTAAAGGCAAGAATTGTCGCGCTTTTCTACGTGATGAGCAATTAGAAGGCCACAGTGTTGTCTGATATATCGCCGTGTCGAGCCGCCACGCATATCAGTAATTGAAACTACTTTAATGTGAGAAATGACTTTCCGGCTCATATTATCAGTTTGTTGGGATGATGTTGCCGTCAGAATGGTCAGCACCTTGCTCGAAGGATGCTGTGAAAGGTTGTGAAGAGGCGAAAAAGAATGTAATATAACAAAATAAGGACCAGAAATGTGATGTGTCACAGTCTTTTTATTACCTTGTTCGCGTAAACATTTACTTTTGAAGAATTCTTGAAAATGCGGTGTTTTTTATGGTGCCATTCGTGTTTAAGTTTCTCACTAAAACCACAGCGTTTTTTATAATGTGATGATCGTTTGTTTCATTCTGCCTTCTTTTCTAGCGAAGCTGAACTCGAAGATGAAGAAGCAGCGTAAGTGTAGATTGGATAGTACGTTTAATTTTTTCGTATTTATTAAACCTTTCTGGTCGAATGGTTTCAGCAGAAAGAGCGTCCTAGCGACGCATTGATCAAGCGAAAAAAAAAAAGACAGGACAGAGCTCAGATCTGCACTTTGTCTTTTCTTGATTTTCCTTCTTTCTGTTTGCGCAACACGTCAAGGAATGACTAACCAACCGTAGTCTGCAACTAAGTTTTGCAGCAACTAGCCTCTTCCAATCTCTTAAACAGGTTACCCAAAAGTGGAGAATACAAACATTACCATTACATAAATGCTAGTTCTTAAATATAGACTATTTCTTTCGTCGTCCTCGTTTCGCAGATAAGTTTATCTAGCTCACCTTTGAAGTCGGCGTGTTCACTCCTGACGAAGCTCCAGTCCGGCGACGGGTCTCTGTTTTCCTTAATACGTATTACAATGTACTGCACAGACAGTGTCCATGCCCTATGCTACGTCGCCCCGCCACGGTAGTCTATAGTGACTAAGGTACTCGGCTGCTAACCCGCAGGTCGCGGGTTCAAATCCCGGCTGCGGCGGCTGCATTTTCAATGGAGGCGAAAATGCTGTTGGCCCGTGTTCTCAGATTTGGGTGCACTTTAAAGAACCTCAGGTGGTCGAAATTTTCGGAGCCCTCCACTGTGGCTTTTCTCGTAATTATATGATAGTTTTGGGACGTTAAACCTCAGAAATCAATCAATCAATCAATCAATCAATCAATCAATCTGGGTGCTCTCGTGATCAACTTCTTAACTTGCCATGAACTAAAATCCGGTGGCTGCATTTTCGAAGGAGGTGAAAATGTTGTATACTATAGGCCCGTGTGCTCAGATTTGGGTGGCTTTTAAAGAACCCCAGGTGGTCTAAATTTCGGAGCTCTCTACTGTGGCGTCTCTCATAATGATATGATGGTTTTGGGACGTAAAGCCACATATCCATCAATCCTGAACCAAATTTATTATGGGAGCGTAAGATAGTTAGACAAATATGACGTGCTGGTGACATGAATAATGTCACAATACCATCGCGTACGTCGTCAAACTTTTTCCACCAGACAGTGCCACATACCCGTGGGTGGGCATGCGCCACTGGCAGGCGGGTATGTGCCACAGATGATTGACATTTAGTAACAAGCTTTAGTTTAGCGCATGCAATGACCCTGCACATGCAACGGTCTAGAGAGGGCAAGACTGCGCATGCGCTCATCGTAAAAGAGATGCATGCGTTTGCGCGTGCAAGAGATGCGAACGCTAGATCTCGGCGCTTACGATACGCCCGCTACGGCCGTTGCGTACCTCACCGGTGGCTGTCTCGTGAGATCTCGACGGCGGCGAGCGTTGACGACATGGCTCCTACGAAAAAACGCCGAGTATATCGGCTACTGCAGTTCATTTATTCACATATAGATGGCGCCGGGCAACACTCAAACTTAGAGTAACTGTATATGCAGTTACTCTAATCGAATTCGAGGCTGCTTGCACCGAAGCGCACACCACGTTTCGGTTGTTGCGTACGGTAAACTAACGCTGTGTGCGACAGCGGAACACAACACGCAGCGTGCTGTGTTCTTTGGGCGTTGCGCGCGCTAAACTAAAGCTGTCTACATACCATGGACCACGTATCTATCCAGGAACGAAGAGAACACACAAGGGCAAGTTCAGTGCGCAAATGTGCGATTTGGTCATAGCTGCGCGCGATTTCGCTCTACAACATAACTAGATATTTCTCCAACTCTCCTTGGACCTTAAGGGTCTTTTCATTAAAATTTCTAATATTTTTGTGATCAAAAAATTAATAAGTTTTTGCTTCTTTAAGGATTCTGAGAGAAAGTTGCAGTGTTTTTTTTCTTTAAAGAGGGCTCAGTTTATGATGATTATTCGCTTACTACTTCGGTAGCATATAAAAAGTAAGCATCCCGTTGTGAGAAATTAAACGATCTCGTGTGTTCACGACAGTTACTGCTTAGCAGTCGCGAATGTTCTTTTTTATTCATATATATTGTGCAGAAAAAGTGACCATGGAGTTTCTCTCACGCATAGAAGTGGTCGTGCGTGCTGACGGTGTACGTATGGTTTGCTTTAGAGTGCCTTGAATTTAAGCCTCCACTCGATGGCGTCCTTCATGCTGTCTGTGACAGGCGAGAGCTCTGACGTAAAAGGAATGCATGTTCGCTGCTTACCAGGCTCCGATCTCGCAGTGACGCTTGCGTTTCTATAGGTTCTAGCCTAAACACCAAGATGAACTTTAATTAAACCCACCGTACAGCAGCTCATTACGACGAGAGTGGTGTTGGCTCCAATATTAATTTCTGACCTTGCTGCTTGCTGTTAATTATTATGAAGCAGCCCCCGTGACGCGAAGGGAAGGGCTCCAGCAAGTTTACAACGCGAGCACAACACAAAGGAAAAAAAACGCACAGGAAGAGGCTGTTCTGACAACGTATAAGTTTATTAAAAGATGGCATTCCCTGAAACACCGGTTGAGGTGTCGTCCTTTAATAAACTGCCGTTGTAAGTCCAGCCTTGCCCAGTGTGTTTCTTTTCTGTTGTTGTGCTCGCGTTGGAAATTTCCTGGAGCCCTTCATTTCCTGTACCGAGTGACCCGTATAACCACACTGCTAAGCGGACTGGATCTTGTTTACGCCGGAGCAACCAGCGGAAAATCAAGGTGGAATCAAACAGCCGGAGTCAAGGTACACGTCACGTTCGAGGACGAGAAGTGTGCCCGATGCGATGAAGAAACCTCACGCGTTGATGAACATTAACAGGCGGTAAAAAAGCAGCTAATTAGTTCCCACATTCATAATATTTTATCTTTAATAGCGTCAAAATTGGAGCTCAATTTTTTTGTTAGACATAATACTTAGAAAACGAAGTGGTCTTCGCACATATGTGGGGTTGAAGGAACTATGACACAATGACTCTACAATTTGTGGTTTTCGGTGAGGACTAGAAGTACAGAGTCTATGATATTTATACATATATGGTATAAATTTTTCAGTGCAAAACAGGCCTCACAAGTCGGTACCTGTAAAGTCCACCCACTGCAGGTCACCGCCATTTTGTCGTCGTGACAGTGACGTCGCATGCAACAAGTATTGGTGCCTTGGTCTTCTGCCACAGTTTTAGCCGCTGCAAATTATTCCTTTCCAGAGCCAATCATGTCGAAAAGCTTAAATATCTCGATTTCACGCGCAGCTGATCGCGAAAAAGTATCGTTCGCTGGGACGCAGACGCTCGCAGAGTCAGCTGCTTGTTACGTCAGGGCTGACGAGTGCGCCAGTGTTGCCCGGCTCTCAGGCTGCTTGCGTGTTTCGAAAAATATTCAAGTATAAATATCGTTCTCGACAGAATGCGCCTAATTGTGCTAGATCTTTTGTGAATGCTGAAGGGCTAGTCTATAGATACAACTGATTATGATCGAAAAGTGGGTGTCCTGGCTCTTTTAAGGCTTTACGCTGTGACTGTGCCGTGTGTTCCGCGCCGGTTTTCGAATTCGCAAGGAGCGTTTGTTTTTGACACTTGCGGAACACTGCGAGGGACGTTTTGAAAAGAAAGCAGCTCTCTCTCTGACGAGTGAGCCGAGTCTCTGCCTGTAGAGCCGATCATTTCCCCAAAATACAGTCTCAGAAAATTCAATGCGCTACTGCTCCCGACCCGCATGCTCTAATGACTTTTTCAAGCTTCTAGAAGAGGACTTTTTTCTATTTTCTCTTTCCTAGACATACTCTCTGTGAAAAATTCATTCCGCATGGAATTTCGTATATTCGCACACTTATTTCTCTGTATTTGCATACTGAGGGAACTACGTCCTTTCGTATAACTTTAAAGCCTTTCCAGATAGAATATTTTCTTGCATATAACCCGTCCCTGCATAATATGACCCGCACACCTAACTTTAATTTTACAAAAAATAGGAAAATACACATACAACCCTTGATCATATCCCGCAACCCCATCGTGAAATCGAATCACGGTTGCAGCGGCTGCATTTTCGATGGAGGCGAAAATGCTGTTGGCCCGTGTGCTCAGATTTTGACGCACGTTAAAGAACCCCAGGTGGTCTAAATTTCCAGAGCCCTCTACTACGGCGTCTCTTATAATCATATGGTGGTTTCGGGAAGTTAAAATTTCACACATAATTAACCTGCAACCCCGCTTTCTAAGTACATTCTTGGTTTTCGGGGTGCATGCGCTATATGCCAAAAGATACGTGAATTCAGTGTTCAGTTCTGTTGGCGGTGAGTGGCAGTTCAGAAGAGAAATTTTTAATCGAAAGGCGGCTGCACCGAAATATTATGTCCGCTCGGTAGTGACGGCACATGAACACTGCCGTGATCGGTGACTCCCTAAAAAAAAAAAAAAACTCTGTGGGTGCCGCGTCTTTAAAGGTTCTCGGCGTTCGAAAATGAGTTCCTGAGCTTAGGGAACAAAACTGCTTCCGGGTTATGGCTTCAAAGCAATCCCTTTCTCGAGTGACAGCTTCCGCCCATGTGAACCGACCTGTTTCATTTCTAGTAGTCCGCATACTATCAGCAGTTCTGCAGCATTTGCGGTATCGGTCGACCCCCCACAACTTACTCGAGCAGTCATGTCCATTCTAAAGAAAACAGAGTAGCATATACAGCCTAGAGTAGGCTAATGCAAGGCACTGGAAGCCAATTCATTATTGAACGTTGCATCTGGTACACCTGCCTTCATCGAACTATGAGAAACACCTGGCCAGTGACAACGTTGCGTAATAACGTATCAGTTCTCGTTTGTTTTACGTGTAGATCTTCATTTGCATACATATGTGTGTATGTGTACGTGTGTATGTGAAACATGGCTAATAATTTTCGAAGCAGCCAGGCCGAGTCCTTCGCTGGAGAGTCTTCTGCGGTGCCGGTTGCCATGGAGACCAACCTGCTGCACTCTGATACAGCTACGTCCGAGGATGCTGCGGCTGCTGCATATAAAGTCGATGAGGTGAGCCACTTTATTGCTACGATAATTAGACGACTGTAGCCGCCCGCTGGATTCACACGGATGCGTCCACTGCGATTGTTATTGCAGCTGGGGCATCCTGGGAAGAAATGTCTGGGCCTGGTACTCGACATCTTAGTAATGTCACCCGCTCACGGTTTCAAATAATCTCCACCTGTGTTAGTCGGCTGTTTTATTTTTTTCCGATACCAAACTTTAAAATGTTACTCCTGTCTATTCCTCAGCATTACGAAGTCTTACCTGGAGTATGTGCTATGCTATTTTTTAACATGAAAAAGTTTTATGCTGAGGTCAACCAAGAGTTTAGTGACGTACTTTCATCACGGAAATGACGCCTAAAATAACACATAAAAAGACAAAAAATAAGTTCCGTTATAGGAGTTCAACCCATGATATCTTATTCGGTGACACCAGTTGCCGTGCACGCTATCCACTGTGTCACGGTAACATGACTTGTAGGCTTTAAAAAAGTGTCTTTTATGTCTACCACTGCCCTGTCAAAGTATTCTTGGTAAAGTGTAATAATGTATCATTACCGTGAAATCTACGATTAGTTCCTTGAACTCGTTGTCTCTACGCCTCCGTCTTATTTGGTGTGTTTTCAATAAAAGTCTAATTTTGTCCACGGTATGACACACTGCCAGGTGGCGGCCTTACCCAAAGCGTCGGCGTGGCTCATAGCAAGCGTCCATACCAAAGTACTTCTGTAACGCATAGAGTAACCAAAGATAGAACCTTCTTGAGAGAAACATGCCTGCTTCGCCTGGATGTAACTCGGCGTTCCTCGCTTATGCTCGCCACGGATGACACAACGCGCTTAGTATTTCTCTCTAATTGAGCGGTTGCCTTCTGTGACTCTAACATGCCGTAAATTGGTGATCATAGCCAAACTTTGGCGTACAATCAGTCATGGTGTTATCGCTGTCAAACCACTTTATTTTTTTATTTATACCATCCGCCGTCATAGAGGTTCTTATGACTCGTAACAGAGAGGACAATACACTCACATAAAAAAAGTAGAGTTTACGTCAGTTGCGTAATACTTGGCACATAAGAGTGAAAAGAGATATTCCTTTAACTACTGTTGACAACAATACACACTTTACTGACATTTTTCAAAATAAGTGCAATGAACATGAAGTCGCTGGGAACTGAAAAAATGAACTTGGGCGCACTCGCAAATGTGCCTAGAATGAATATTAGATGTCGGTGACATGCTTTAGTACAACGATAGCGTTTGGTAGCTTGTTCCACATATCCACAACATTCGGGAGGAAAGAATAACGAAATGTACGGTAATTGTTTGGTGTAGTTTCAGGACGCAGTTTTCGTTAGTTCGAGGGTTTAATGTGCCTGGAGCGTGGGATCAAATTCATGGTTCACGATTAATGCATGTCGCGTTTCTGCGGTTGTCAAGTCTACTGTTCGCTGTTTCAAATAGAGCTGAGAGTACGCCGTTGCAGCTGATAGTCAACAGTTGACATTATACTACAGCGTTAAAGCATGTGACTTATTGTCTTTTGTCGTTTGTCTTCTGACGTCACTGTGAAACGCAGGTTTCAGCGCAACGCACCTACAAAAATGTGTCATCTTCTCGCTGTACTCTCGCTGTACAGACTACAGAGAAAAGTACAAGTGACAAGTCGATTTATAGAACAAAGCGACGCGCTCTGTGCACCAATCTCTTGTTTACACAGCCACCATAAGTTACTTTCAATAGAATGCATAAATGGTTTGGCCCGTTCGTTTTGTTTCCTCTTCCACAAAAACGTTATGCTGTTTAATACCCTGCTTGAATTGCCCCGCCACGGTGGTCTAGTGGCTAAGGTACTCGGCTGCTGACCCGCAGGTCGCGGGATCAAATCCCGGCTGTGGCGGCTGCATTTCCGATGGAGGCGGAAATGTTGTAGGCCCGTGTTTTCAGATTTGGGTGCACGTTAAAGAACCCCAGGTGGTCAAAATTTCCGGAGCCCTCCACTACGGCGTCTCTGATAATCATATAGTGGTTTTGGGACGTTAAACCCCACAAATCAATCAAATCAATCAATCAACCCTGCTTGAATTAAACAACAAGCCCAACATCACAATGCGTCACGCTTTTTTGAATTCACCGTATTGAATCCGCAGAGAAAAAAGAGGCTTACAAAGCCAGTTGTGATGTTTAAGGACGTTCGTCACTGTGTTTGTTGATAGCGGACGAAAAAGGATTAACATCAACAATGGATGCGAACAAAAGAAGCGTTATATTGTACACTAGAGAACGAAGTGGCAGGTGAAAATAAAACTATATGTCCAACCCTACTCGCCAAGCGTCACGCAACATGTACGAGAGTCAGACCTCTAGCATGCGGAGAGCTCGCGGCTACGCTTACTCCGAGTCCAGCGCGTAGAGTTCTCAGTTCGCAAGAGGAAAACGCTGCCTCACAGTTTGGGTCCCCGTCGTCCCGACATGATGCGATCGTCGACGTGCGCGAGGGCAAAGGTGGCACAGCTGGAGCGACTGGAACGGCTGACGGCACACGGATGCGCTACCGTGTGCAGCGCCGTTTAGTCAGACGTCGCGGTCAGCAGTCAGGGTCGCAACTCCTGAGGTTCAGGGTCAGGCCCCGGCTCACGAGGACCACGCCCGGTAGGCCTCGCCCACGAACCTGCTCCCGGCCACTGCACCCAGGCAGGAGCCGTTCAGCAGGCCCCATCCTTGCACCTTGTACAGGCCGGCGGACTCGACCCCGAACGAACACGCCGGAGCTCGACCTGGCCGACACGTACGGGTCCCACGTCCGGCTCAGGAACGCTCCCAGGAACTCGTCCTCTCGAGCGGCGCACTGCTTCGTCTGCCTTTGTGGCCTCCACGCTCAAGCTCGCTTTGCACGTTCCTTCTTCTTCTCCTCTTCTTTTTCATTTCTTGTTATCGCCTTCGTGGCACCTGCCCTCCGCTCGTCTTCTTCAGTTTCGGTTTGACGTTCCTCGGCGCTTTTAAGTCCTTTTAGCCACAAATCGTACCTAAACACAGCACTTTTGTGTCCTTTCCTTACAAATATCTCCCTGCTCAAGAAAGTTGTTTAGGGGGAAAACAACTTTTCACAAGCGCGCGAGGTGGAGTACCCAAAAGCGAAAACATAGCAAAAAAAAAAACATTATTTACAGAAGTTCATTCCGTTAGGGAAAGAGTGAATTGACATGAAAAGAAATTGTGCCACCACTAAACGCTAACCAGCGGAGAAGTCAAATGCGGCTGAGGTAGTCGGCACCTACGTTGTCGGAGCCCTTAATGTACTCGACCACAAAGTCATACTCAGTAAGCAATAGGCTCCCTTTCGTGGTATTTCTTGAGAAGGTTAATGTGAAAAAGACTTCTCCGTGTTCCGAGATCTATCTCGTAGTCATAGTCACTGCGTTTTTCAAGCACTTTGAAGGGTCCCTTCCATGTCAAGATCAATTTATTCTTATCTGATGGTAGCAACAGCAATACTTTGTCTCCGGGTGATAGTTGTCGAACTCTTGCTTTCCTATCGTAATATTTCTTCTGTGTCATTTTCGCCTTCAGGAGTTCTTCGTGTGCTACCTTGCAGGTGTCTTGCAGTCGCTCCTGGAGATCTATAACATACTCGTATGTTGTTTTCGTTTCAGGATCGATGTTGGCCCCTGTCCACAGTTCCTTAAGGATCGACATTGGCCCGCGTACAAATCTGCCGTAGAGGAGATCGAACTGCGCGAATCCAAGGCTCGTCTGGGGAACTTCACGGTATGCAAAGTGCAGGGGAGCCAAGTATCTGTCCCAATGTTGCGGCCGTTCTTGACACATGCGGCGAACCATTTGTTTGAGAGTGCCATTAAATCTCCCCACAAGTCCGTTGGCCATGGGGTGATAAGGCGTTGTGGTAGCTGACGAAATGAAAGTAGCCGACCGAGTTCTTGCATGAGACTCGAGGTGAACGACTTTCCACGGTCGCTCACTATCTCACGGGGCACTCCAACGCGGGAGAACATCTCTACTAGTGCTTCCGCTATGCGCTCTGTCTCGATGCTCGGTAGTGCCACCGCATCCGGGTAACGCGTAGCGAAGTCTACCATCGTTAAGGCATACTTGTTGCCCTTGGATGACGTTGGTGACAGCGGGCCAATAATATCGATGGCGACCCGCTGAAAAGGTGTGTCTATGATAGGCATATTTCCCAATGGAACTCGTCCGACGAGGTGTTTAGGCACGGTCCTCTGACATACGTCGCACGACTTCACGAACCGTATCACATCAGCCCGTACACCCGGCCAATAAAACTCTGTAAGGACACGGTCTGTTGTCCTTCTTTGCCCTTGGGGACCAGACAGAAGGCCTTCATGAGCCATCTTCATTACGGTGTTCCGAAGATCCTTGGGTACTACAAGTTGCTCCAAGTCTCGCCTTTCTGCCGTGCGGTGGCGCCGGAAAAGAATGTCGCGTACCAGCACAAACTCAGTGACTGCCGGCTTCTTAGATATGATCTTCCCCAATGCGGCGAAGCAGGTTTTCAGCGTGGGATCTGTGTGCTGTAAATTCTTTAGCGCTTCCCGGCTGATATCCAGGGGTTGGATCCGAGGAACAATCAGTTCACTGGGCGTTTTCCTTTCTTTTCCTGCAGCCACCGACATGTCATCTTGTCGTCTTCTATCTGATGAGGTTGCATCTTCAGGTTCTTCTTCAGTGCATACTGGATCACGGTGAATCTGTGCTAGTTTTGGACGTCCTGCTGGCTGCTTCGGGGCTGGTTGAGCAGCTGACAGTACACCCGCAATGTTGCCAAGCACGACTTCATACAATGGATTCTCCATACAAACAGCAAGCACCTGACCTCTGAAAAACGGAGAATCTATGTACACCTCTGCTTCTGGTAAGACTTTTGCAGATCGGTCAAATAAGCGAATGGTACCGGTGTTGCCAGTCAAGTTGCAGTCAGGAACTAGTGATCGTTTCACTACTACCGTATTGCAATCGGTATCCCGCAATACGGTAACCAGCTTCCCTTCGAGATAGCCCTTTACAGTTGGCATTTGTTTTGACCCGTTGTCGCAAGTTGCGTTGCTTTGGGTCCCATCACACATGTCATGACAATGTTTCTCATCCTGATTGTCAGGCGCATCTTCCATTGACTTCTCATGCTGCGCTTTCTGGTATCCCAAGACGGAACATGAAGCCTCTCTACGTTTTCCCGAGTTTGAGGGACAACTATAGGATCTGTGCCCCGACTTCTTACAGATCCAGCACGACGTCGACTTGGGCGCTCGAGACTTTGTCCAGCAATCGGAAGCTCGATGACCCGGCTTGTTGCACAGAAAACAAAGCGGTTTTCCTTTGCTTTCGCTGACAGTGTCAACTTTAGCTGTAGCCATCGGTTTCCCTTTTTCGTCTTTTCCTCTAGCGAGATTCACAAATCCCTGAGCTTCCAAATATTGATCAGCCGTCGTTGCCAACGTGTCCAGGTTATGACATCCTCGCTCCTTCAAGAAGACAGCCAACTTCTCGTCGCACCGCCTGAGGAATTGCTCGGACACCATCTTGTCTCGCAGTGCATCATATGTTTTGGGAGTCTTCGCCAGCTCCTGCCAATGGTCGAAGTATCCACAGAGACGTCCCGCGAACTGTCGACCTGTCTCAGTATTCTCGGGCCGGGCATCCCTAAACTTCGTGCGGTATCCCTCCTCTGTATAACGGAACCGCTGGAGGAGCGTCTGCTTGAGCTTTGCGTAGTCCGTAGAGTCTTCTGCAGACATCCGTCCTACCACGGTCAAGGCTTCTCCCGTTAGACACAAGCTCAGTGACAGGGCCCACTTGTCGGTTGGCCAGCCTTGGCTCATGGCAACCCTCTCAAATCTCTGTATGTACGCATCCAGTTCGTCCCTACTCTCATTGTAGGGCGGAATCATTTTGTGTGGGCTGCGAAAACTCTGACCACCACCCATACTATCGTCCGCAGAACTCGTGCTCGGCCGCTGCGCTTCTGCGACACGACGTCGCTCCTCGAGGAGGAGCCTTTCAGCCTCCATGCGAGCTATTTCACGCTCATGCTCCACCTGTGCTGCTAGCCGTGCCTCCTCTCGATCTTTCGCTCTATGGTCCCTCATTTCTTTTTCCTCCGTGCTCACCCATGCCAGCAAAGCCTCACCACTCAGCCCCATCTCCTTCCCTAGCTCAACTAGCTTTCTCTTGTCGTCCATCCTCGTCCGCCACACACAAACAACGTGAGGCTCTCAGATGTGAGGCGAGAGCCTAGTCCTGTCGCGGACGCCAGAAATTGTGATGGTTAAGGACGTTCGTCACTGTGTTTGTTGATAGTAGACGAAAAAGGATTAACATCAACAATGGATGCGAACAAAAGAAGCGTTATATTGTACACTAGAGAACGAAGTGGCAGGTGAAAATAAAACTATATGTCCAACCCTACACGCCAAGCGTCACGCAACATGTACGAGAGTCAGACCTCTAGCATGCGGAGAGCTCGCGGCTACGCTTACTCCGAGTCCAGCGCGTAGAGTTCTCAGTTCGCAAGAGGAATACGCTGCCTCACAGTTTGGGTCCCCGTCGTCCCGACATGATGCGATCGTCGACGTGCGCGAGGGCAAAGGTGGCACGGCTGGAGCGGCTGGAACGGCTGACGGCACACGGATGATCTACCGTGTGCAGCGCCGTTTAGTCAGACGTCGTGGTCAGCAGTCAGGGTCGCAACTCCTGAGGTTCAGGGTCAGGCCCCGGCTCACGAGGACCACGCCTGGTAGGCCTCGCCCACGAACCTGCTCCTGGTCACTGCACCCAGGCAGGAGCCGTGCAGCAGGCCCCGTCCTTGCACATTGTACAGGCCGGCGGACTCGACCCCGAACGAACACGCCGGAGCTCGACCTGGCCGACACGTACAGGTCCCACGTCCGGCTCAGGAACGCTCCCAGGAACTCGTCCTCTCGAGCGGCGCACTGCTTCGTCTGCCTTTGTGGCCTCCACGCCCGAGCTCGCTTTGCACGTTCCTTCTTCTTCTCCTCTTCTTTTTCATTTCTTGTTATCGCCTTCGTGCCACCTGCCCTCCGCTCGTCTTCTTCAGTTTCGGTTTGACGTTCCTCGGCGCTTTTAAGTCCTTTTAGCCACAAATCGTACCTAAAAATAGCACTTTTGTGTCCTTTCCTTACACCAGTGTATACTTTCGTTGACTACATTCGTTCGCCGCAGGGACATTCTTTTGTGGGCACTCAACAGCTCACCCGAGTCTCACGTCTCTCCAGCGCATCGAAAATGCGCTAGCGTCTACGCGCTTGCCGAGGCTTGAAACTGGAGAACTCTGCTATGTACTACGCACGGCAAAAACAGGCCTTTGTTACGGCTTTTGAAAAGAATTACACCACGTTAACATTGGGGGGGGGGGGGGGGATCCGTATACGTTAACATGCAGCGCACCGAGTGCACCGCCACAAAACGTGACAGCGCGGCCGCTAGTGGCGCTGCCGTCGCCATTTATGATATAGGAATAGCGTGGACACGAAGCGGAAAAAAAACGAACTAAGAGGATCATCAGTAAATATACGGTTGTTAGTGAGGGCGATATGGCAACGGGAATCATTAAGCGAAAAGCCATAGAAGCAGAGAGGATTTATTGGATATCTATGGAAAAGATACCGGCTCTCAGTAACTACCGAAAGGGCAAAAACGAAATAAGGAGGAAGTAGTTTTTATGATAACGAGGGGAAGTGCTCTAATGTCTGAAGCGAGATCGAGTTGCCTTAGAACGCGTAGTTATAGAACGAGATTTAATAAAGAAGAAGAACAATGCAGATGCTGTGGAGGAGCTAAGAGAACGATAGAACATGTGGTGATTGAATGTGGAAATATCCACCCAGGGATACGGGTGGGAATGAGCGTACATGAGATCTTGAGCTTTAGGGACAACCATGGAAAGATGAGCACGTCAGCGATAAAAGCAAGTAAGAGACGGTCAGAGTACTGGTGGCAGAAAAGTAAAGGTAAGGAGCAGAAATAGTGAGGGAAATGAGGTCATTCTTTCGGAGGAGGCAGATAGATGGATCGTAAATACATAATTTCACATGAGTGTGTTTTAGGCCATGATCCACGAAGACTTCAGTGACGTACTTCCGTCACGGAAATGATGTCAAAATGCGATCAAAACAGAGAAAAAAAAAGTTCCGTTGACGAGAGTGAAAGCCACGACCTCTCGGTCAGTGACAACTGCTGCCGGGCACGCCACTGGTTCTTGTGTACGTATTTGTTAGGAGGTCGGGTTCCTCGATTCCAAGATATGAACTAACAAGTCCAACACTAGACTCTCCCACGCTATGTGCATAATGTGACGGGGTCGTGAGGTGAACGAACGGAGCAGCCTGCAGGTGGAGGATGAAACTGTTTGTTAGGCCGAACTGCACTAAGGCCATTTTTTCTCTTTATTGTTTCCTCTATTTATTTACGGTGCCACGCCCACATAATTTAAAGCCTTTAAAAACATGCCTCTTATATCTACCACTGCAGTCTCACAGTACTCTTGGTAAAGCTTAATAATGCCCAATGACAGTGAAATTCTTGATTAGTTTCTCCAACGTGTCTACGCGTCTGTCCGATTCTGTGCGTTTTCAATGGAAGTGAAATTTTGTCAACGCCTTAACACACGAACAGGTGGTGACCTTAGCCAAAGTGTCGGTGTGGTTCATAGTATACATTCATACCAAATGTAGTTCTGCAGCGCATAGAACGACATGCCTGCTTCAACTTGATTCATGGAGTTTCTTAAAATTGACTAGAGGGAACCCTGGCGTTGTGATCGTTCAGCGACCATGGGAATGATGGAAAGTATACACGAATTTGCCTAGTCTTAGTGCTTGCTAGCAGCAAATCGCACTTTCGCACTTGTGGCTTCGTTTATTGCTGTGTTTCTGTTTTGTTTTGGAGAAATTAACGAGCGCTTTTGAACTTCTTGACCCGATTTAAAATCGCGAGCTTAAAATATTGAGGCGGTAAAGCACAAGCTTTGAACATTTGCTGGTTTTTGTTTTGTGAGTAAACAGCTTCAGGCCACACGAATCCAAACGGAGCCACAAGTAGTAAAATAAGACAAATCCGCTTACTACCCAATCATTACCACACTCGCTGAAGCGCAGTGCGTTGCAGCTCTGATGGACACTAGCGCCAAAGTTCCCTCTAGTGTATATTTAGGAAAGCATATATGCCGGGATTATAGACGGTTTCAAGGTCACAAGCGTTGTACCCTAGAAAACTTCAGGTCACCTCATTTACGGGCTCCTGATGTCGAAACTGAAAGTACATTTTCAAGTTCGTTGTAAATGTAAGAATTGTCTCTCTTTAGTTTTTGAGATAAAAAGAACGTGCGTAAAGTTTAATATCATCTCTTAAAATTTTTATGTAGCTTAAAAGAACATTGATTTGTATATATTTGCCAAATAAAAGAAAGAAAGCGTAGAAAATCAGCGGGCTATTTTCTGAAGCACTTCTTGCCCATCGATGCTATTTTGGTACACCGGTGGACAAAACCGAATGTCATCAAAATGCTGTGTTCGTAAACACTGAAAGGGTCTATAGTGAACCAGAATAAATAGTCTGGATGTTACTCTGCCTTCCCCGCTTTATCTCGCCATGCGAAAAATCGTGGCTGGTGAAAGGGAAGACTGATGCAACGTGCGTTGCGTTTCCCTCTAATCAGGCTGTGGCGTTCAATAACTCTAACATGCCACGTGTACGCGCCCTTAGCCCAAGTTTGGCGTAAAACTAGTCATGCTCATCTGGCTGTCACACCACTTTCGTTGTTTCCGCTCTCATGTTAACTATACTACCACAGGCATGCATGACTACAAGGGCATGTTTAATAATTAATCAATAATTAATCGTGAATGTTCGTCGGGATAGAGATCTATCACTAAGCGTCAACGTGGATGTTTTTACGGAAAACGGTGCTTTAGCGGTCGATCGTCAAGGGACATTGTATAAGCTCTCTTGAACCGCAAGCACTAAACCACCGCTGTAAGAAAACGGATGCGTTTTATAATAAGATCGATGTCAACACAGTAGATAAGGCATAGGCCAAGATAAAAATAGTTTTTTTAGTTATTTCTGTCAAACGTATAGTGGCACACCTGTCACCAGCCCTCTATAAAGGGGACGCTCATAGCACCCATTAATTCATAGTAAACTTGGAACTAATACTGTTGCCGCATTCCTTCTTGAATTGTGTTACCGCCCCGTAGCACTGTCAGTTATTCCCAGCGCAAAACACGCCTGCGATGTTCAAGACTCTTCAGGACTGTAGTAGATGATTTTGTCAAGATTACGCCCACTTAGACGTTTAGTTAGGCGTTTATATCATTAGCAGTGCTGATAAAGATGAGTGAGAGGAAAAGCTGCTTTTAGGCAGCTTGAGCTCTCACCCCGTGTGCCTTAGGCTTCGGTAAGCATTTGGCGAGAGACTCTATTAATTCATCAATAGAATGTATACAAGTCATTGAAATAACTTGTTTCCACACTATTATCATCAAAAAAGTAGTACAAAAACAATACAATGAATAAATAGCGCGTGATGCTGCATACATCCTTATACAGTAACAAATTGTGAAAACGTTCCAGTTTATTTCAGATTAAACTTCGCGAACATTACTGAAAATTCTAGAGCCTACGTGGCCGTTTGGGATAACGCCGCAATATTCGACGGTACGTGTACAAATGGCAACGTGCTTCACCGCCGCTTGTCAGTTGATCGACACCCGACACTTTCTTTGCTGCTGTTGGTGCCATTGTGTATCGCTGTAATCTGACATGTAGGTTGCCCCGCCGCGCTGGTGTAGTGGCTAAGGTAGTCGGCTGCTGACCCGCAGGTCGTGGAATCGAATCCCGGCTGCAGCGGCTGCATTTCCGATGGAGGCGGTAATGTTGTAGGCCCGTGTGCTCAGATTTGGGTGCACGTTAAAGAACCCCAGGTGGTCGAAATTTCCGGAGGCCTCCACTACGGCGTCTCTAATAATCATGTGGTGGTCTTGTGACGGTAAATACCACATACCAATCAATCAATGAATCAATCTGACGTGTAGGTTACTGGCTACAAGTTCAGCCTCATAAACAGTTTTAATCTTTTACCTACAGACTGCTCCTTTCGTTCACATCATGACCACGTGACACTATGCCCATAAGAAGAGTCCAGGTTTGTTAGTTCATATCTTGAAACCGAGGAACTCGGTCTTTAAATAAACACTTACACAAGAACTAGTGGCGTATCCTAGGAGTGGCATACCGGGCCTATGCCTTCCCCGTCAGGAAAGAAATTTCGGCCTATACACCACTGACAAAAAGAGAAGTGTCCCAGTGACTGTAATTGTCGTACCTATTGTGTACGTGTTTTTCGAAGGCAGGGTTCCTGGATTCCAGGTCATGCACGTCGCCAGCATTGACTACGTAGCCCACTGAAATTCTGGGACAACACTGCAGTGGAATGCCATCATACCAACTAAGAAATACCTGTACAATGCACTCACTTTTCAGTCTTTCAGGGTTTGAAGGAGCGTATAATTATGAACTGCTCAGCAGGCGAGAGGAGTACGAAAATGCTGAAGCTGCCTACCACTTTCTCTTTATTACAGCATTCGCTGTAATGTGAACTTCATTTTCTAAACTTGAAATTTGATGAATAGGCTCTGCTTAGAACATGGCATAAACAAGCCGAAGCAGGACGTGTGTGCTAACTCTCAGATGATTATGCGACAATATAACATAGCATAACATAAAATAAAATAATATATTGTTCAGCAATTCTCCTGAAAGTATCGCCTTTCAAAAAACAGACAACCTTTACAATGGTACACCCACGTCACAGGCAAACATTATAAACTCTGTCGACACCGGATAAAGGTAATATTCATTTAAAAACACGATTTTTAAAACAATGGACCTATGAAAGCAAGTGAACTTTTATTTCAATTGAAATAAAATGCTGCCACTAGCCCCAGTTCACCGATAATACGGAACCCTCGACTTATGCTACGTTACCATTATTAGCTATGTACTGAACATCTTGGCTCGTAGAATTAACCAATGAGGCAATGATTGCATGACGATGCACCGCCATACCTGCAAAGCCTAGGGAACGTACGTATGCAATAATAATGCTCTCTGCGCTGCAGAATATGGAATATTCAACGACGAGACGTAACAAATGCAAAAAGAACACAAAAAAAACAAAACAAAAAACAAGGAACACGAAATATTGCCGAATCTGGCGTTATCCAAGTTTGCGCGCTTGCTTACTCGCTCAATAAATCAATAAAGTAATCAATCAATCAATCAATCAATCAATCAATCAATCAATCAATCAATCAATCAATAGATTCATCTAGATGTACTAATGTGCACATTACGACATCGCAGTTCTTCAGGATGACTAGAGAGGTTACGGGGTCGTTTGCTGACGGATCAAACTCACACGACAAACGGAATGCATTGCGCGCAGGTGAACGATGTTTGGGAGAACCAGGAAAATCTCCAAGACGAAGAGATTGGCCAGGAAGGTGAATTTATCGAGATGGTCCCCGTCATGGTGAGTGCCCGCGCAGCGATATCGACAAGCTGTACCGATAGAACGAACGTGCGAAGTGACGCAAAGAAAAAAAAAACAGATCATGTGATTTCTGCTGAGTGGACTTGCGTTTATCGCCATCGACAAGCCCAGCATAACGTCTACTTCAACGACGACTGCGTCAGCGCAGAATTGTGAAAACGCTTCAAGTGTCTGTACGCTCTTGCTTTAGCGTGGAAAAAAAAAATCGTGGAAGCTATCAGCATAGCAAGAAGTATGTAAAGTATCTGAAAGCCTTTGCTTGCTCAGAACACATTTTTAAAGATGCTCTCTACTAGGCTGATGAAAAACGTTGATGGTTAAAGCATCAGGCCTCCACGCTAGAGGTACAGAGCCTAAAGGGACACTAAAGAGCAAAACAACTCCTAACTTTAAATTAACGTACAATTTTACAATTACGAAAACATAGCGCTTACTGCGACACGATGCTTGGTAAGCAATAAAACACGCCAAAAGAAAATGTAGAATGAGACGCCACCTGGAGGTTCCTGCACCAGAAAACGTGACGTCATAAATTTTGAAGGCGTGTATGGGGCCCTACGTGGCTTTTATTAAAAAAAAAAAATGAAGCCCATGGTTATGTGTGGGTGCCGCAGACCCAGCATGCGAATATTCGGAAAAGTTCATCGAGCCAAGGCAGCGAGAATACAAAAACATTTTTTAAAAGTGCTCACGTCGCACGCCGAGACGTCAGCACGAATTTGAAAAATGAAACTTGATCCATTATTTTTCCCACTAGTAATGAATTTCTTACAGTAAAACAGATATGATAATATTGTTACGAATAGATATAGCACCTGGTACTATATAAACTCTTTATTTAGGGCGAACTTGAGTCCGTAAACACAAAACTAAAAAAATGGCAGCATATCCACGGAGTGAATGATGGAGAGTGGGGCGAAGCATTCGTCCGTCCATGCGCCCGTCTGTGTGACCGTCCATGCGTCTGTTCGTGCGCCCGTCCCTGCGTTCGTTCATGCATCCGCCCCTGCGTCCGTTCATGCGTCCATCCATGCATCTGTCTGTGTGTCCGTTCGTCCATCTATTCAACACTCCAAGTCCCACCATCTCGCATCTTTTTATCATGTATTCCCCATATAGAAGCACCACCATTCAGTGGACATTCCAAGGACTAAACGAGAGGTGGCACGCGCACACTTTCTGACGGCTTGCGCTTCGTGTCTACTTCCCACCTTCAACCACCTTGAGTTCATGGTATATACTAGTTCACTGTATTCATGGCACTGCGGCCCAATGCTCGCTAAACCTTTCTAAAACCAAAGAGGTCACGCCCAGCGAGTATAACGTAGCAACCTTTTCCTGTCAGATAGTGCTCAATGTACATGCCAGTGGCTGCTAATGTGAAATTAGAGACAGGAGGATTCAGCTTTTAATTTTTTACGGCTTGCGCTTCGTATCTGCTTCCCCCCTTTAACCACCTCGAATTCATTCATGGTATATACTAGTTCATTGTATTCATGGCCCTGCGGCTCAACGCTCGCTAAACCTTTTTAAAACTAAGGAGGTTACACCCAGCGAGTATAATGTAGCAACCCTTTCTTGTCCGATAGTGCTCAATGTACATGCCAATGGCTGCTAATGGGAATCGCAGCGTTCGCGTTGACTAAAAGCCGAATGCTCCTGTCTCTCATTCCCCATTAGCAGCCATTGGCATGTATATTGAGCACTATTTTTCTTTGTTAAACAACGCACAGAAGAAATCTCTCACTGGCACCACCTTGGAGGTCAAATGTTATACTTATTTCGGGTATGTGCCACTGGTGGTTACGTACTACGAGAGACGCATAAGCCATGCCATAAAGAGCTTCGCCCCTGAAATGGTCAACCAAAAATGTCTCTTGCTCGCTGACTTCACCTTCGTCGGTCTCTTCTTCTGCCCCTCGAGTCTCGTGCCGGTCCCGTGGCGTAGCAACGTGGCGCGTGCAGGACGGCGTTCCATGGCGAGGCTTTCTTGCTACTTGTGTGGCGGCTTTTACAAACGCGAATTTTGGCACGCGTCTTCTGCGATGGTCGAGCTGTGGCAATATTGTTCTTAAAGTCGAGTTTATCAATTTAAATCAAGTCATTGTTCCTCTTTTCTATCCCTTTGAATTCCGTTGTCGGAACATTAAAAAACGTCTTTATTCGCGTTTGTTAATATTAATCCGGTGGGCATTCGTAGACAATTTATACACGAACAAATAAGGGCAAACAAAAATGCGTTGCTTCGTGTTCAGATCAGCGTGCGTTAAGTGCGAACGATTTCTGACTCGTTGGAATCTACAGAGCTGAGCTAGTCAAGAATTATTCATTTTAAAAGAATCGGAGTGCAAACAAAGATACAAAGAGGCTGTGAAGTTGTAGTGTCTTGATTGCCTTTTGTCTGTGTTTCTCAACTCAATCTTTTAGAATGATTTCTGAAAGGATGTTTATCGTTAATCTGCAGCCACCTCTGATGACCACGTAATTAGCGGTGCGAGATCATACACTCAAGACTTGGCGCATACGGAAGCTGATGCTGCTTTGTAATAGCTTCTTCGCACTTTGTTTGTGACTGTAAATATGCCCTTCGCTGACGTCACATGGGCACATCTGTGTGTTTTACACCAGAAGCTGGATTGTACATTCACCCAGAATCAGTCCTTCTAGCCGAAAATTTTCCATTTGCATTAAAATGTAGAGGTTAGTAGTGATGAACGGCTCGCTCATGAAAGGTTCAAGAGACAACTTCAGAGTCCCAGAAAGCATTATAATTCAGGTTCTTTAGTGTCGTATTGTCTTTATCTCCAGAAACAGTGATGATATAAGGTTCTGTAAATAATCCTCCGTTTATTGGTTTGTAAGTGACTCACAGAAAAGAGTGGTTTGCCGCATCTTGTACTGAAAAAACAAGAGTCATTACATTACAACATTAGTGATTGCGGTATATCAAAGCAACAATTGTGTGTCTATGCAGCCTACTTTTTGTACTTATATGTCACCTCTTTTTGCTTTTATGCTATTTCTGTGTTTTTGTTATTATGCTGCTCCTTGTATTGTGATAATTATTATTCAATGTAGCACTGTTTGCTGAACTTTTTTCGCGTAGCGAAGCCACGTCCGGCCGAATGGCCTTTAGCTTCGCTTCGTTTTTCTGTATTATCTACAGAAATAAAATCTGTTCATTTCATTTCATTTCATTTCGTGTTCGTCATACGCAAAACTTAAATTAATTTTGTATGTTCAACTCGGGAATTTCGATTCACACTTTTCAGCGGCTTTGTTTTTATGTAAAAAAACAACGAGTGTTTGACGGGCAGTGGTGTGTAAAACGAGTGTTTAATGGGCAGTGGTGTGTTAGCAGAACCACGTTCATTCTTTGATTGAAAGCCGTAAAACTGGCTCGACATTTTCTTTCACAGGCTACTGAAAACGAAGATCAAGTGGAGGAAAGTGGCATTAGAAGCACCAGCGAGGTATCGCATGCTTCAGTCATGGAGGCCGACCCGGAAACAGGAGTGGTCCGAGCCGTTCAGTCGGCTCCTCCGGGTCCAACTGGTCCTCCACCTAAAGCCGCCATCTCACCGCACATCGCCGAGCTGATCGAAGAGCAGAAGCTAAAGGCGGACAAGGACGCTGATCAGATGGACAAGGAGATGCGCGACGTCGAGCTTACTTCGGTAGAGCTGTTTCCGGAGAGCAGGCTAGTCATTCTTCTCGCCTTGCTCTGCATCCTCTGGATTCTGTTTCTCATCCTGAGCGCCGCGGTCAAGCACGGCGTCAGGCCCGGCTGTGACACTACGACCAGCGCTGGTGGAGGCTCCCACGACCACGACCACAGCACGGAGCCACCTACCGAGAGCGACGAAACGTCGCCTAGTGGCCCACCGGCTGGTCCCACCGGCAGTACGTCCCCTACCGGTCCTGTCGGACCTACAGGGTCCACACGCTCTACCGAAAAGCCGCTTAGCGACGTGTATATCTGCTATACCGAGTACTGCAAAAAGGAAGGCGAGTACTTAGGAAGCCTGACATCGAAGTCCTCCAAGCGGGCTTGTGACGACTTCTACGAGTACGTATGCGAGGCCTGGAAAAAGTACGCAACTCCGCTGCGTGACAATCAGCCTGGCGCCGCTGTGTCCACTGACACCCTGCTACAAAGGGCCATGGAGGACCGCTTGCTGGCGTACATCAAGGATCCAACGCACGCCGACGTGACACCGGCGCGCACAATGCACGAGCTATGTACGAACCGAGCCGACGCTGACGCGGTGCTTCTGAGTGCGAAAGAGTTGTTCCGCAGCTGGGGCTACGAATGGCCCCGCACCGCCAGTTCTGGAGGCACACCGGATGACGTGTGGCGGTTCGCTGGCAAGCTGCTGAGAGTCCTCGGGGTTCCCTCGATTGTGGGTGTCGAAATCGGCCTGGAGCCGCACGACCTGGACAAGACAATCATCGAGGTGGGACCCCCTAAGGGAACCATCTTCTACGCCAAGGACGTCTCAAACCATCGAGTCATGGCACTTTTCACAGACGCAGTCAAGTCTGCTGTGCAAGAGCTCATTCCCCAGGATCCCGCTGCTGCCAACGCCGCTGGCACGGACGTGTCGATCGCTCTTGCGGCGCTCTCGCTGCTTCATCTGGACGACCTGGGAACTTCACCACTCGACTTCGAGGTCGATAGTTTTGGGGCACTGGGGAAGGGCGTGCAGGCATTCATGGGCGTCGTATTTGAGAAAGTGACATCCTTTAGTGCCGGTACTCGAATAATGGTGCACCGGGGTCAACTGGTGCGACGTGACATCGACAGTACCGTAAACAGCGCACCACCTCGAGCGATGCTCAATTACCTTGGTCTTCTCGCCCTGGTGTCACTGGCTCCGTTTCTGCCGGACCGGTTCACTCAACTACGTGCGCTTCACTCGGTGTACACTATGGGTCGTGCCGAGGCCCCGACCACGGAGCGGCTTTGCCTTCGCGCTACGATACAGGCGTACCCGGCATGCATCTTGGCAGCTTCTCGAAAGGTGCACAAGGACGTACAGCTGTCCCTGTGGTTGTCCCAGCTGGAGACACTTTTCGTTGGCTACGTGCGTGGCGTTTCTTGGATGGACAACCTCACGTCGCTCTTCGTTCGCTACAAGATGCGCCACCACCGCTTCGAGAGGTTCTTTCCAGCCAAGACACTAGACGAATGCAAGGAAGTCTCTACTCGAGGCACACCTAAGGCCATGAATGCTTTCGTAGGTGCGGTCAGTCTGCGGCAAACGGAGATACTCAGTCAGGTGCTGGGCACTTTTTTATGTTCTCTGTCGTGTTACATGTCGTATAAGTGAGGCCCTCGTTATTCAATTTAATGTGTTTATTAGTATCATAGTCAATAATATGGTTATGTAGGAATATTCCATTCCGGTGGGAAATAGCAGGTGTGGGCGAGTAAAATTCAAAAATACCATGCATTAATACTGCAGGACATTCTTAATTTTTTCGTAATTCCGTGATTATTGTGACCTGTTTTGTCTAAGCGTGTGTGTGAGAGAGCGGGAAAAACACATTAGGCTTGCTAAGTGGCGTTTCTGGAGATTTCGTTAGGAATGCCATACATCAAGTTTACTTTACTAATTTTATTAATAGATGTGTTGCTATTTATGAGTTTGGTATAGGCAGTGCTAGCTGTGGTTGAATTCAGCCGTTTATGATCATTTAAAAAAACGACGAATGAGAAAGGCAGATTGCATAAAGCATTCCAAATTTGTGGATTTCTTTTTGTTTTGATTCGCCGGCCCAGTTTCGTAATCACGATTAGCGGTTCGTTCCTTCAGTCACTCGCCAAAACAGTGTCATTGGTAAAGCACAGGCAACCGAGCACTCTTCGATAACTCTTATCCCCAACTGTTCACAATACAGTACTCCCGTACACATGGTGAACGGAGATCGTATTTCCTTGCTTTGAACACTTCTTTGTAGGGATTTTATTCCTCTTTTTATGTTTCTGGGTTAGGCGTACCCTCACATATAGTACGGTTCCCCTTTTCCGGTGTCCAGTACGGCAAGAGCCTGATCCCCGTTGGTCTGGCGTCACCACTGTCCGTCTGGGCCCGGTATCGGCTGTGCCTGCAGCTGATACAGATACCCGTCGGGCTGGTCAACAGTTCGGTGCCCACGGATGGCACGGTCTTCGCGCTGCACCTGTCGCGCTTCGCGGTGCGCCTGTACGCGGGCCTGTCGCAGCTGCTGTACGAAGGCACCGTGTACGAGCTGGAGATTCCGCTGTACTTCACCGAGGAAGCGGAGCGCGCTTTCGACGAGGCCCTCGACTGCCTGCTCTGCGACGCGCGACGCCGTTTCCCGTACGGACTCGACGTTGACCGGGTGCGCAACGCCCTCCTCGAACAGGTGGGCACGGCTACTTTCATACAATGCCAGATGTGAAGTGAAGTGAAGTGAATTTTATTGCCACATATATCAAAACATGTTTAAATAACAAGGATGGTGGGATAAAAGCTGCATCTAGGCAGCTTGACTAGTCCCACCTCCCATAACAACAACAGCAGCAACAAACATTAACAAGCATTCTTACTTGTCACAATAGTAAAATAGAAATACATAAAGCAAAGCGATAAAAGAAGAAGCAAAAAAGTATGAAACAAACATTCTCAACAGACACAATCATAAACAACAAGCATTGGTGTTTATAAAACTAGTTGAAGCATTCTCCTTTTGGAAATCTGACGTATGTTGTCATCACTTAATTTATATTTGTTTAGTATTGAAGGAAGACGGTAGGAAAGTGTTAGAGAACCGTAGTTTGTGCGTGGTTGAGGAACTGCCCAATGTTCGGTGTGTCGGTTTATGCGATATGACTGATTTATTGACAAGTTAGCGATGTTCCTCATATGAGTACTGCCCTTAATCGTTTCGTGTTTAAAAGAACTTATAAGCTGATACTCATAAAAGTGGTCAACTCGGGTAATTTTGAACTTCAAAAATAGGTCGCGCGTGTGCTCATTATAAGGTACATCAGCAATAGCCCCTAGGGCTTGCTTCTGTAGTGTGACTAAATTTTCTAATGATTGTTTGATGTACACAAGGAAGAAAAAAAAAGATAACCTCAATTTTCAATCATTTTTGACATGTGCGTGTATCCTTATGCGTCCACGAATAAGGGTGTGATACTTTAACGCATATTATCGAGCACTTGAATTGTGAAAACATTTTTATTATATGTACGCAAGTGGCCTGAAAATTTGGCAACACTGGTGCACTTGAGGGCCTTGACGTAAAAAAAGCTTCTTGCCGTGCGAGTGTCTGCGTTCCGGCGAATGACTTTGTTTCGTGGTCAGTCACACGTGCCAATGGGATATTCAAGCTTTTTTTTTTCAGTTTGTAATTGAAATTTAACAATTCTGAGAGGCTAAAACTTTTATAGAAGACCACGGCTCTGCTCCATGCTGCGTATGACATCACACACTCCACGGTGAAGCCGCGGCTGCTAGCTGTGGGCAAGATCTACAACCGGCGACCAGAAGCGTGTATATTCTACTGAAACATTTCTGCTGAAAGTTTTTGCTCATGAGTTTACGCACCAATAGACCCTCTGCTTCTACATTTTCTTAAAACTGCATATTTTGCATTACCATGTCATGGCCCCTCCTATTTGTGGTATATGGCACAGATGAATTTAAGACGACATGTGCGTACACCAACAGGCTTTGTATCTTTGTACTCGTCCGTGCGCTATTCATCAGCGTCATGTTGTGCTACTATAGCTAAAAAAATAATGTGTCTGTAACCAAATTCACAAGCCCTGTCTTTGTCCGTTTAGGAAGAAAATCACTTTCAACTTTGTCAGCATGTGACATCCTTCCTGCTCAAATCACAACAATGTATACAGGTCTTGTTCTACAATAGAAATTTCTATAAATGTTCTGTGACAGTAAAACTACTGTCTTCGCCGACGCAGTCTCAAGCCTAAGTGGAAATACTTTGGCGTAGCTTTAATGACACTGAACCGAGTGATTATGAAGATGTTTTGTATGATGTTTGAATTATTTATTTTATGGCATTTTTTATATTAGAAAGTTATAGTACTACACTAGTTATGTCATACGAAAATTTTTTTTAAACATAAAGGTAGCACCTAATTTACCATATTTATAGTCCAACTCTTATGGTGACTTCAAAACTCATCGCGCTGGGCGCAAAGCGAACGCTACTACTCCTGTTTTATCAGACCGCTATTGCCCCTGACAAGAAAGTGACAAAACTTGAATGAACTTCTTAAAATTTCGTGTGCAGTGCGACCAGTGTGAAACAGTCTAAATGAAGTTATTATGATGACCACTATTTGGTGCTGCATACAGCATGACTTATTAAGAGCTTATATCAGAAGTTTGACTGTATAATTAGCGACAAAAACTTTCCGAAGCCCCATGTTTATTTTCTTAACGTGCAGTACGTGATAAATTAAAATAAAAAGTCTGAACTGGCCGGGAAAATGCATAGTTTCAACGCGAAAAGATACAAGAACAAGAAAGATTGCAGTATTTTGTTGGTGTATATTTTTGTGTTCCCACTGCATGCTAAATTGGAATAGGCTTAACTAATCTGAAACCTTAGTGGCGAAAACTTAAGTCACTATAGGGAAACAATCTGTTGCGTTTAATACCCTGTACGATTACTTCAGAGAAAGCCTGCTTAATTTTACTTATTGAAATATATTCATTCAATGACACATCCATTCATTGAAATCATTTTCTTGACTGACCTTTTTTTATTCGCTCGAGTTTCTTAACAAGCACCTAAATACAGCTAGAAAATTCTGGAACTTGGTTCATTGGTTCTTTTTTATTTTATTGCGTCTCGCTTTTTTAAGGTCCTGGCCCTCCAGCTGGCATTCATGGCCTTCCGGAACCTGATGGGCGTGCGTCGCATCTGGCACCGCGACTTCCAGTATTCCACACTATTGGGCGTCACGGCGGACCAGCTATTTTTCCTCTACTACGCCCTGGACCACTGCGAGCTAAGCGACGAAGTCTATGAGTCGCACCAGTTTGAAGCGCATCGACGCCTGCCAGCCTCTGTACGCGTCAACATGGCTCTGCGCCAGTTCATGCATTTCGCGGACTCCTACGGTTGTGCGGCCCATACGCCCATGGCGGCCGGTGAACCCTGTCGGCTTCTCCGCTAGGGGCCGCCACCGTACTTTGAAATTGTTGACCGCACCACGTGTATGCATCGAACTGAATGTGGGGCGCAGCTCAATCTACGGACACTTTCAAGCTAGCGTTGATAGAAAGGAAATCAAGTTACTTTGCGGACATTTTTGTGATTTTTATGTAATTGGCTGGCGTATACGTCATCTGATGCTGATGCAGCTTGCGTACTGTTCGCTTCAAGTGGGATATTACCAGTGCGAATGGTGAACGCTACTTATTTTAGACGAATCGGTTGTTTTGTGGACGATGTTATAGTACCATAAGCTTTTTTGTCACGAAACGTTGTCTAAGTTCTGAACAGGGCGGCTGCATTTCTTGCGTAAATTTCTGGTACACGTAGAAATGTCCTCCTAAATGAATGCTTTTTATAAAAAGATGCACTTAGAATTTTTTATTAGAATATGACGCTTACGTTCGCATTCTTGTGGACGTTTTTATTTAACCTACAAGCAATGAAACTATAGCGTAAATCAAAGACCATTGTTTCTTGTACAAAGATTTTTTTCTGTATAGCATATGTTCTTTGTATACATTTTGTCTGTATGTACATTGAGCGAGTCATGCTATACATAAGAAACACGAATTTCTTGCGCACCATGTTAATGTACAAGGAAGCCATATTGAATATCCCATGTGCCTCATGAAAAATGCTGTTCAGCTTTGTATTTTATGGTCTCAACTGGAATGCCTTGCTTTCATTCGAAAACCTTCGTATAACGGACAGCATGTTTTTTTGTAAGCTGTTTGCATTCACACAAAAGTGTGTACCTCGCTCTTGTGCACTTTGTTATTTACAGTCACATCATTTTCATGAGAAACTTTCAATTCATGTCGCAAGTGCGCTATAGATATGGAGAGAACTGCCTGAGAAACCAGCCGCCTTGGTGTCGGTTCTCGTGACTTGACATACTGACTAAAGAGAAGTCTTCCCACAGCGCCCTACTGGGGCAATCACGTACTACGAGTACATGTTGCTGAACAGTACTATTCTGCTTACTTTCATGTACTCCGCCATGCGTGTTTCTTTTTTCGGCTTGGAATGTCTCACTTCAAAGTTCGGATATCCAGTCGGCTTTACCTCGTCGTAACCCGAGTAAACAAAAGTGCCGTTACTACAAAGCGAATGAACCACAGCGCTTCGACTCGGTTTGCTAAAGGTAAAGCCAATCGTTAACCCAGCTTTCCAAAGCATTTGGAAGCAGCAGGAGGAAGTGTAGGTAGCACGAAGCCAGACTCGCCGCAAGGAATAACAATGGAAATTGACAAAAAGCGAGCGCAGACAGATGCTGCGCGAGGCAGTACTGTAAACTTTGAAAAACCACATCGATTGCCCCTCGTTAACTTCACGCCTACATGCGTTGGAGCTCTCTTCGCAGCTCTATGAACAGAGTAAACCCAAGTCTGTCCAAAAATTTTGGACAGGTTTGATTACTGTAAGATAAAATGTTTGAACTCGTACACTATATGCATGGTAAACGTCATGGACTAATCTGCCAGGCACCGCAAAACGCATAAGGCACATAAAATATGTTCAGTAGTCCTGCAGTTATTTCGATGGAAGTGCTGTCTGAAAACAGTATTGAAAACAGTTGATGGGGCGGGGGATTCCAACAACCTGGGCGAAAAAAACCACCGTTAGTTTCGGCCAAGGCAGAAATATACGCAATTGAATGGCATAGAAATTACGAACTTTCTATTAAATTGGGAAAGAAATAGTACGAGTGTCCACACCTTTACAATCGGCATTTCGCGGTCAACCTAAAGTTGACTTCGGGAAATTTCTGTACGAACCTGAGCGAAGGCAATTTGCTAAGTATATGCAAGTAGCTCACACTAACGCGAGACTTTGAACAATAGAGCACAAATCTCTAATCGAAGACCTTATAAAATTATGAGGGAACACCTATAGCATGGTTGAGCAGAAATACCCTGTTAGGTACTCCGGAATACATGTTTCGAATAGATACACTGGAAGCTTGAAATACACATGCTTAGATGCATTTGTCTTTAATGAAACTGGCAATTCCCGAAATACTTTCGGAACTTTGGTGAAATTTATACTCGTTGCAATCTCCAATAAAGCTTAAGGACTACGATAATTGCAGTATATAGTCGGGGGATGCTTTGTCGAAATTTTGTGTTGTATAGAAAATCGGAAGGCGGCTTCATGACGTGCCTCACACGAGAAGCTTTTTAGCCATAGGCATGCAGAGTATCGATACGCCACTATGAATATAAAAACAAAATTACTATGGTCCTTCTGAAATGGTCACAGATGGCGTGATTTATTTAGGAGGTTTTTCACAAAGTAAAAAAAGAAGTAGCAAAAACCTGCTCCTTTGCATGCCTTTATACAACGTCACTACATGGCAATATCAAAGGAGCAGGAAGCCCGAAATGCGTTTTCTAGTTGATAATTTATGCGCGCCGTGAATCATCCCCGATATAAATCAAAACTAAATGGCCTGTTTCCATTAGACATTCAGTGTAAAGCATGCCTGAAGATGCTGTGAGGTATAGAAATTCCGTTTCTTCTACAGAATTATCCAGCTCATCGCCTGGAGCACTGATTTATGAAAAAAAAGAACAAAAATAATATGAAAAGTAAGCATTGTCAAGTGCTTTACGCACTATATTACTGTAAGAAGCTAAATATTGAAGGTATTGAGAATCGAAAAGGTAGCAGTACGTTTTACGAAGTCTACAAAAACGCATCTAAACTGAGAAATAAAATCTATGAGAGGGCCTGAGCTGGCTTTCCACAGTTTATTAAATCTTATTTACTACAATACAGAGTATCATTTACTGAAATTGTAATTTGGGTAACAATTTTGTTGTTCCAAGATTGTGAGTTCGGATCCAAACGACGGAAATGGTCTTTCCCGTGCACTGTATTTCCTTTCAGTTTAAGCCACAACCATCACATCGTAATCACAAAAACAACCAATTATTTCCCATTTCAGGATGATGCAGGGAGGAGCGTCGATCCGGCAGGGGCGGCGTACAATGAGCGGTCGGGCGGGATCTCGCGCGCCCTCTCTTGACAGGGATGAACAGGAGGTTTATGTACTATCGTGAGTAACATGAGCGGGAACATGTGGACACGTAGCAACTGTATCCTCAACGCTCATTTCGACTAATACTCGGATGATAGTGAGTGTATGAAATAACTTTATTAGGGTCCAATAGGTCGCGCTAGTTTCCTAGTCCGAAGCGGGCCACTCCCACGTTGGGACCGAATGACGAAGCCGCTTCAAGGCCCGTTGAACTGCTGATAACTATCCATCTAATGTGGGATTGCGTAGAGCCTCGTCCCGCCCTTTTTAGTGTTCAATGTCAGAGCATACGAGTGAGATCTATGGTGTCGTGGCACTTATCGCATGTTGTAGTAGTAGAGAAAACCGGATGAATCCAGTTAATTACCAGAGTGTTCAAATTGGTTCTTGTTTGTAAGGGCCTTAGCGTAATGGCTTGAGCTTTTTGTTTGCTGTACAAAGAGGGGCCCTGCATCCTAGATAGATGTGCTTGGTTAGCTCGTGGTAAGAGAGGGGTTGTTCCCTGAAGATTGAAATCTCAGCGACATCTTGCTTTGTGGCAGCATGTTGGCAAGTCCTCTTGCCGCACTGTGGGAGATTCCTTGAGGTTTGCGGGAGCACCCTTGATACCTCTCCTGGGAGCGGGAAGCGGATAATCGTATGTATGGCTCGATTGTTTTTGCATCCCACAGCCTGTCTAGAAATGACGCCTTTGGCAAAGCTCTGATGGCTGCCCTATAGTCACTGCACTGCAACAAATATTGTTTGCAGTGTCACGCTTCTCCTCCAACTGTTGTCACTCCCACCAAACGCCTATATCTGCGACTCACTTCAAGGGCAACACACGGACAACATCTTTACAACGTAGCGCCTGTTGTTGCGCTCACAAGCTGCAAAGAGCAGCACTGCTCTTTAAAAACGACAGTCTATCGTGAGATTTGTCTCTCTGTTTCTGTCTGTCAACCTTGATTCAGCCACCAGAGCGAAGGTTGAACCCCTTGTAGAGCGACCGCTCAACTTCATATCCTGGTTGCGTTCTTACTAGTGAACATTGTCGTTCAAAAAGCAAACATGATGCATATTTTCACGTGAGTATTATGTAGTATTACTTTTAAAATTCGTATTTTTTTATTACTGTCACAGTAACAAGCAATTTAGTGAAGCTGAGAGACATATAACACCGATGGTAGGTGTTATTCTTTGCGTCCCCCCAGACTCCACCTAGCCATTCGTAAGCAGCTTTTCTGTGCTCGCTGTCATGACTCTGGTGACAGTGATCGAGATTGGGGTCTCTATTATATCACAGTAAACGTATGTTCAGATCACATTAAGAGCTCGCTGAAAGAAAGAGCAGGCGTTTCTAATACTCCAGTCACACGTAGCAACTTAAGTGCACATTGAGTGAGTACACTCAGCCGCGAGTGTCATTTACGCGCTGTCACACGAGCAAGTTTAGTGTAACTCACTGCAAAGCACATTTGCCGACAAGTGCATTTTTCAACCTCACTTCACTGCGACGGCTGCGATAAATTGTGTAGCCTCGGTACCAGAGGTTTGTACAGAAAGACACTGTTGCCTAAAGCGGCGCTCATACTATACCCAGTAAATTTTTTTTACACCGTTAAGGGTGTAAACTGGCTTGCGCCAGAGGAACACCCTATGGGTGTTTTCAGATACACCCTACTGAAAGGGTGTTAACTGAACACCCTACACGAAGGGTGTTCAGCAAAATGTTAGGGTGTTCAACACCCTTCTAAGAGGGTGTTGAAAGGATTTGCGACCTTGGAGTAACGCGTTATTCGAAGGTGGCAGGTTCGGTTCCTGTACATGGCAAGTTATCTTTTCACTCACATTTCTTTCTTCACATTTACATTACAATTCGGTCTAATAACTTTCCCTATACTTTCCTTGGCAATATTGTCTGTTTGATCTCATTATATCTATATATATATATATATATATATATATATATATATATATATATATATATATATATATATATATATAAGCCTTTTTTGTAAAGCCGACTATGAAAATTTAGACTGCTTTTTATAGTTATACAACTAAATACAAATATTTAGTGTTAAATAGCATAAACATCTCGGGTATATCAATTGGTGCACGCCTCAGTGAGTCGATACAGCAAGGGTGCTTGGTATGCATACTTTTGTGTAGACACACAAACACATTATATTGAAAACATTATTACCCGTAACAGTGCACACGTCTCATGCAGGATGCAGACATATACATATTTCAGCAACTTAATTTGCAGTTACATTTGGTATCGCGAAACCATGCGAGTTCAGCCTCACCTAGTTCATTTGAAACTTTCTGATTATACAAAAATAACAGAGCTGCTTTGGTAGACATCGTTTCCACTTATTGATAAATATCTTTTCCCACTTCCTAAAGTAGACATATATTGGCATAAGATAAATGTCAAGTACATGTACCACAACACAGGTTTTCTCTCAACTGAAAGCAAACACATTTATTATAATATTTCATACATACTACAGTTAGAGCATTTTACCGCCAATATTCGAACAGGTAAGGTCAGTGGCTGAAGAAAGATGATTAACAGATCAGCCCTCACCCAATGAAGCTTCACCACATATTAAAATTTCAAGTTTTATTTTTCAGCATCTTTCTAGGTAACAGAGACAGCATCCAATTCTCAAAAACACACTCTTCACAAGAAAATCAAAATGAGAGCCGGCAGGTGGAAATGCCTCAGATAGGCTGAACAAAGTTATGATAGGAGAACCTATCTTTGTCAAAGGTACCTAGCCTTCTTATCCTTGGCATATTAGTTTCAAGGCGGTTAGTAAAGACGTCATCTCCTGGTGGTGGCACGTGTCCCAGTTGGCAATCGTAGCCTGAAAAAAAAACTATAAAGCACTATAAAGCAGAGGAGTGCAGCCCTTGCTTCATTTCAAGTTGGGTGGTAGTGATTCAGAATGTTCTCAGAGGGTGGAGAAAAAAAGAAAAAAAAGGAAACACCCAAAGTAGGAGCGGTGTGCTGCCAATGGGTGGCCGCTACAGACACGAAAAAAGCAGAGCTTGAAAGTTCGAAGCCAGCAGACGGTCCCCGCGTTTGGCCATCACGAAGGGTTGCCGATGATAACGGCCTATGCTGTTCTCGAACATCTATGAATGGGACTCATAAGAAAGAGGTTACAAAAAGGCGCAAGAGAGAAGCAGGCGGCTACTTTTAAATGCCAAGATGTCAAAGGTAAGCGACCCCAGATGTGTTCGGAAGACCACGTGTTTATTGGGGAAGGTCATTGGTTAAAATATGCTTTCACTATCCCCATAGGTGTCCCGCTCAACGGAATTGCCTCAAGAATTTGGCGGCATGTTGGCAGAGAAATAGGCAAGTTCGGAATGCAAAGGAAATAAGCAACAACGAGAGAAACACAAAAGAAAAGAAAAAAAGAAAAAAAAAGACGGATTGGTGGTAGGCGACACGCTAGCGTTAACAGACGAGGAAAGGAAAAAAGAGACGCAGAGAAATTTCTGGCTTGGCAATGACCTAATGGTGCACGGTAGGAGTGTTTTTTGAAGCGACAAAAGAGGAAAGAAAGCTGTGGTTGGAAGGTTCTGGAAAATAAAAACTTCATAGTTGTGTGTATATAGACACATGTATATCTATGATTAAAATTTCAAAAAGTTAGAGTGAATATTATTATTACAGTATGTAGGTTAGGAGTGATTCCATGTCATACCAGTTATGTCTATTTGAAGGTTGAACCTTTCTAGTCCCTAAATACGGCCGCAATTATGCAATGGATTGCAGCGATTCCAAATTACCACGTGCAACATTGATTCCTGATGGGTGTAGGGACATAAATTTGTGTATAAAATATGATTTCATGTATTTCTTCTCTCGTGGTGACCGGAAATTATTTTGTAGAACGTAAAGCTTTGCTTTTTCGAAATTGTGGTCCTGTTGGTAGAAGTGACTGGCTACTACTTTCAATACATTGTGCTTTGTGTCTGCACGGTGGCCGTTCAGTCTTACGTGAATTGGCGGCCCAGTTTCACCTATATAACGTTTTCTACAGCTGGAACACTCAGAAAAGTATATTAGGTTGTTTAAAAGTGCAGGTGAAGCTCTATGTGACCTTGTGAATGCAGTCAGATGCTGTGCTTTTTATGTTGACAGCTGGCTGTATATATTTGCAGCGTGAGCACCTGGGCCGGCCACAAGGATCAGACGTCCTAGTCTAAGTTTGCGTGAACAAGCAGGTCTAAGTTAGCGTTGCAAATGCCACGCATTGCTAATTCCCGCAAAACTTAAAGCAAACACTAGGACGTCTGGTCCCTGTGGCCGGCCCAGATGCTCCACCTGTAAAAATATATAGCTGGCTAACAAATTGAAAAGCACAGAATTTCACTACGTTCACAAGGTCCCACCGATCTTCCTCTGCACTTCGAACAACCTAATATACTGTCCTAAGTGTTCCACCTGCAGACAATATATAGGCAAAACTGGGCACCCAATTCACGTAAGACTGAACGGCCACTGTGCAGACACAAAACACAATTTACCAAAAGCAGTAGCCAGTCACTTCAACCAACAGGGCCACAATTTTGACCAAGCAAAGCTTTATGTTCTACAAATTTCTGCTCACCATAAGAGAGGTAATACATGGAATGATATTTGATACACAAATGTAAGCACCTACACCGATCACGAATCAATGTAGCACGACGCAATTCGGAATCACTGAAACCCGTAGCATAATTACGACAGCATGTAGAAATGAGAAAGGTTCAACCTTGAAATAGACATAACTGGTATTACATGGAATCACTCCTAACCTACATATTGTAATAATAATATTCACTCTAATTTTTTGAAATTTTAATCATAGATATACATGTGTCTATATACACACAACTACGAAGTTTTTATTTTCCAGAACCTTTCAACCACAGCTTTCTTTTCTCTTTTGTCGCTTCAAAAAACACTCCTACCGTGCACCATTAGGTCATTGCCAAGCCAGAAATTTCTCTGCGTCTCTTTTTTCCTTTCCTCGTCTGTTAACGCTAGCGTGTCATCTACCTCCAACCCACCTTTTTTCATTTTTTCCTTTCTTTCTGTGTTTCTCTCGTTGATGCTTATTTTCTTTGCATTCTGAATTTTTCTATTTCTCTGCCAACATGCCACAAAATTCTTCAGGCAATTTTGTTGAGCGGGCCACCTATGGGGATAGTCAAAGCATATTTTAACCAATGACTTTCCCAATTAAACACATTCTCTTCCGAACACATCTGGTGTCACTTACCTTTGACATCTTAGCATTTAAAGGTAGCCGCCTGCTTCTCTCTCGTGCCTTTTTGTAACCGCTTTCTTATGAGTCCCATTCATAGATGTTTGAGAACAGCATAGGCCTTTATCGTCGGCAACCCTTCGTGATGGCCAAACGCGGGGACCATCTGCTGGCTTCGAACTTTCAAGCTCTTTGCTTTTTTCGTGTCTGTAGCGGCAGCACACCGCTCCTACTTTGCGTGTTTCCTCTTTTTTGCTTCCATTTTTTTCTCTACCCTCCGAGAACATTGTGAATTGCTACCAGCCAACTTGAAACGAAGTGAGGACTGCAGTTGTTTGCTTTCTAGTTTTTTTTTTCTTTTCAGACGGCAATTGCCAACAAGGACACGCACCACCACCAGGAGATGACGTCTCTACTAACCCCCTTAAAGTAAACATGCCAAGGATGAGAAGGAAAGGCACTTTTGACGAACATAAGTCCTCCTATCGAAACGTCAGTCAGCCTATCTGAGGAACTTCCACTGTTCACCCAGACTATCCCACTTTTAATGACAGTTTTTTCTGATCCTAAGGCAGTTTTCAAGGCATTCGAAACGCTATGGGCTGTTTATATAAGCTCTACACACACAATTTAGCCATCTGATGCACAATATGCAAAGTATATCAGAGTGAATTGTTGGGCTTTACACTCTTACAGAGTATAAAAGAAGGAAAATTCGTAACTTCATATCCAACTCAGAATACATGCAACAATCATTAGCTCTTGCAAAAATTAGGAATGTAATAAACACCAGCACACACTTCGCAGAGCTGCTCACAAATGCATCTTGATAAAATACTTAAATATTTCATGAAATTATGAGTGCAAAAACACAAGACCAGTGCACTAGTAGAGATGCCTGGTTGGCACCAAACTGCTGTACTTAAGATGCATCATGGAAGCAAAACCACAGCCCACAACTAATATACGCTTCAAGTAACCCTTGACTGCTAAACTGAAGGCCGCAAAATCAAACCATGGCTTTGGTGGCTGCAATTTCGATTAAGAAGGAAATGCATGACACCTGTCTGCTTAGACGTGGATGCATTTATAGAACCCCAGGTGGTCAAAATATCTGAAACCCTCCACTCCAATGTCCCTGATAATTATATCGTGGTTTTAACACGGTAACCTCGGTAAATATTATTCTCATTACACTTGACATGAAATAAAGCAAGCAGATATTACTTTGTAGTTGAAAAAATTCACCATTCAACCCCCCCGATCCAAGGTCTCACGTTACAATATTCTAGTATGCCTTCTATCAGTTATCATTAACAATGGTAAACATGAGTATGTATCACTGTAAAATATCCGACATGGTTTGGTATTGGCAAAGTTAGGTATGATAAAGTATGACAGTGGGAAAACACTTGATTGCACTTATTATTTCAACTTCCCAAAGGCAATGAAATAACTACGGTAACAAAAATATATCAAAATAGAATATTCAGTGAAGGTTACACTGAAGATAAAATCATTATTGTGCTACTTTTTATCACAACACAAAAAGTGTTTGTAAATGGCCAATTGCACATAAGGCGTCAATTAACATGACATGCAAGTCTGGCGAGCAACTCGCTCAGTAGATCTTGGAAAAAACAAAATATCCAATAAAGAGCTCAGTAAGTAGCACTGACACATTCATAATTGCGCTGCCTATTTACATTGAATTTTAGCCTTAAGAACAGAAAAACACCTTGGCAGATTGTGTCCAGGGAGACACAAAGTAATAAAATAATGCTGTCATCTGCCCAATCAACCAAAAATATTGAAATTATAGTAACGCAAATAAGCAGGTATGTTTGCATGAAAATGTTGGAGGCAGTCGTGTTTCTACACAGTCCCACTTGGAAAACTTTTTTGATTATGTTTATGCTCCTAGACATCCTGTTTGAAGGTTTAATTTTGCTTTTCATGATTACGCATGCAAGGCAGTGAGGTTCAGCAAAATATCACTTTATAGCGGCACGAGCAGCCTGTTCTTGCTATCGCCAGCTAATAGCAAGAGTAACCATTTTAATGTTTGCCCATGCCTTCCACCCACTGTGAGAATAAATGCATGAAATCAGAGTCTGTGCCAGTGCTCACTGTCCTGCACACATAATAATGCAAGCCGCAACTAAATTTCCAGCAGGATATCTGAGCACAGGCATGCTAGAATTCTAACAAGTGATAATATGTAGAAATGTGACTGGCTCAAATATTTAACACATACATGATCTCCTGCTGCAGTCACTATTAAGTTGAGTAATAAAACTTAATGGCACCGCTGACAGTGATAATTATTGTCTCACATTGCATCCTCCTGGATACATAGCTATCAGCAGAGGTGGCTTTACATACATAACTTACAGCGCTGACTTCTCTTTTAAGGAAAAACAAAAGGGTTAACTTTGAACACCCTGAACCTTTGTGCTCCTTGAATACAGCTACCAGGTGGCACTCTGCAGCTCACTTTTCAGAAGAAACAGAAGCCATGCGCCGCTGATGTGCACCAGCAGTCAAATTTTACACGAGCCAGCCTTGATGATGGGCTAGTCCAGACGTCTCCCACACTCTCTTCCTACGACGAGCATGTATAGGCTGCAAGAGAAATAAAAAAACAATATACTGATGTGTCTGTTAGTGAAGCAGAATTTGGAACTCTATTTAGAATGAACTGGAACGTTGTGTTTTAAAAGAGTAAGATGTACGAAACCAGACATGTTACAACAAAAACATCCTCAATGTTTTTGGCGAACGTAGCTGCAACCTTCCTAAAGAATATGCATTTTCCACATAACAGATGTGTAACAAAATATACTTGAATAGCGCCCTGGCATAGTGCGTATACATGCCAATTCATTAATAGGGCAGTGCGTACATGACGGTATGCGCCTTGATCAAGTATCCATTGGAGGTAACACATAAAATAAATTACAAATTTTAGTTTGAACACAACTAATATAACTTTCTTCTAGCTGTCTACATTAGGACGATTATGCCGAAAACATAGAAAATTGGTTTCACTAAATTACTATTGTCAACTGCTAAATTATGACTGTTAATTCAATGATTCCAGGTGGCTAAAAAGGCAGTGCCCCTCACTCATCCCTAACATACCCCTCATTACAGGCTGTTTAATAAATAATGGGAAAGAATGTGGAAATGCTAATACAACGCACCCATCTTGAGCTAAATACCATCCCAATAAAGCATGCAAGCTTCTGCAACAATCTCAGTAACAAAAATACTGGAAGGCATTGGTCACGATTTAGCAATACACAATAAACATTTGATGAGACTGATTTCTGATGTTGTGTAATTGCGTCAATGCCAACAGCTTGGAAACATGCAGTCTATATTCATGATTGTCAGATGAACATACTGTCCAATTTTCCATTTTCACAGTAACATGAGCATGCCTTATGTATGCATACTATGATGTATAACATTATTGCAAGTTTTGAGCGATAAATAATTTATTTGTTTCTCCAAACACCACAGATCCCTTCTATAACTGTAGCGCATGCCTATAGAATTTACTTAAGCTTGTCATCTGATGTGAAGACAATTAAAACAACATGCTGACCCCAATTGAAAGCATGACGTTTTGGCCCCCGCACAGGAGCCCTACTCACAAGTGACAAAGACTGTGCTGTTATTTGTGGTCAGTGTGTGGTTTTTCAATGTTTTCATGTGTGTTTCTGAGCAGATGGGCATAAGCTTGTAATCTGTTATTAAATGCCATTGGAGGTGGTGGTCTAAACTATCCTTACTGTTCGTACAAGTAAAAGTGCTTAGCAAAGTTCGAACACAAAGTTTGGGTGAGGCACATACAATATTTAATAAACCACCACAAAATAATGAATTCTAAGCATAGCGAAAACAAGCTGGATAAATTAAAATGTGCTCTACCGCATGAACTACTGATCAAATTAGGGCTCGCACAGTTAAGCTACAGTTATTCGGCCCCAATAAGCCATGAAAATTTTGTTCGGAAATACAGTTCAAGTTTAACGAACGGCTCAAAATTCATGGGTTCCGAACGCATCAGGCAACCTATGTTGCGGGTGTATAACGTAAGCTCAGATTTGACTAAACGGGCTACATAAACACCTAAGCGTACATACGTGCAAGCCTTGCGAGCCGTATCTAAGACGAGGCAGCATGCAGCACGCGAACTCGAGTAACACGGTAGTTCAAAGATGCGTGCCGGCGTGGATGCATACACCGGCATATGTTCGGCTACCCGCAGCAATTTCTGATAGCAGTTTAAAAAAAGGACGTACAACATATAAAACTGTTTTCAAAGTGTTTTGGACGTACAACCCATGAAACGTACAACATATGAACCCGTTGACTCCTGTAGCACACAATATAAAGAGGCATGCAAAAAAAAAAAAAATCCTCAAGTTAAGAGATCCAAACATACGCGCCCTAGGCGTAATAAACGCTTACAGCTAACAAACGCCGTCTTCGCCCAACAATTATTTAACCAAAATATTGGTCCATCGCGAGCAGGGCTCCCTGCCAACACCACTGCCGACAGAGGCGTGCGCCGTCACAACTCGCACAAACCCGCCGCTGAATTCCCACTGCGCACGCACGCGCCATGTGCTTCACACACCGAAGCATGCTTGAATCGAAAGAAAAAGCTCGCCCACGCTCGACTTCCCACAAAACGCCTTCATCCTAATAAAATGACACACACAAACAGGTTCGCTACGTTAAAAAACCTCACTTATCGCCCACATGTAACGAAAAACGTAGCATGGCGTCGTTATCACGCTCTCGGTGTTGACAAAGCGCCGACAGCAGGAATGTGGTGCGTACCTGGCGAGTGTTCCAAAATGCGACGCCACACGTCCTCGCTTGAGTAGAGTTCATCTTCGTAATAGGCAGCACCGGCAGAACACAAAACACGAACGCAGCGCACAAGCACACCTCAAAAAACGAGAAAAATCGATGCAGAACCGACCAGCTGCGAGGCGCCCGACCAGCGACGGCAGCGAGCAAGCACGCCCGAACAAGTTTAGTGGTTACAGCTCCGCAGACGTAAAATGGTGCACTAAAATGCTTGAGTGATGCATTCAGTATAAAAAGTGAACGCAAATATATATAACATAAAAATTAACGGTACAAAATAGTTTTATCACCATGAACAAACATAATTAACGTATAAATTTAGCGCGCGAAGTTTGAAACGCTTGCAGGTACAATGCATTTTTAACAAATGAACACCAGCGGTAATAATCACCTAAAACACACATGTTCTTGAATTCGAAATATACTATTGTTGACGCACACAATTACAAACAAAATTTTATTGCAATGATTGATGGTGCCTATGCATAGGCGTGCCCACCACGGGGGTAGGGGGGCGGGGGCGGCCCTTGGTCACTTCGGGGGCAATGTAAATCCCTATAGGTACATGGAGAAATTGAGAGGGGGCACTCTAACTGGATGGATGGATGGATATGGCTGTACCCTTTAGATCGGGCGGTGGCTAGCGCCACCAAGCCGTAATACCTAATGAACCCAAAACTATATTTATTTTTTTTCCTTAAAAAGTGAGTTTGAGGATTCGTACTTTGCAGTGAAGAGTTTAATTTTCACTCGTGCCTTGACTTTAGCCACCAATCAGATAACCTCCTTCTAGTTAAGTCTACTTGCTCAAAGTCTATTTTGCCCTCCCGGTCCCTAAACCCCAGTGCTTTGAAAACTGTGCGCCATCATCCTGAACTATAGGGTGAAGCCCTTTACAGAACATTATCAAGTGTTCGGCAGTTTCTTCTTCCTTTCCACACGCACTGCATACTGTGTCTACCCCTTCGTATTTGGCCCGATATGTCTTGGTTCGCAGTACTCCCGTCCTTGCCTCAAACAGTAGAGAACTACCCCGAGTATTATCATAGATCCTTTCCTTGGCAATTTCCTGCTTAAAAGTTCGATAGATCTCTAGTGCGGACTTCTTAATCATGCCCATTTTCCACATGTCAGTCTCCGTTTCCTTCACTTTCTTCTTAACCGATAGTTCTTTTTCGTTTGGCCACCTGCTGTTTTCCAAGTATTTACCAGTCAACTTCCTGGTTCGCTTCCTCCGTTTTGTATCAACATTCTTCATGTACAAGTAGCTGAAAACCTTCCTAGCCCAACGCTCCTCCTTCATTTCTCTCAATCGCTTCTCAAATTTTATCTTGCTGCTAGCTTCCCTGCCCTCAAATGATGTCCATCCCATATCACCTTGTACTGCCTCATTTGGTGTATTTCCGTGAGCTCCTAAAGCAAGCCTACCTATTCCACGTTGCTTAATTTCCAATCTTGCTTGAACTTCTGATCTCATGCACAAGACCGCATTGCCGAACGTCAGCCCAGGAACTATGACCCCTTTCCATATTCCTCTCACAACATCATACCTATTGTAATTCCACAGTGCCCTGTTTTTCATTACCGCTGATTCCTGTTACCTTTAGTCGCCACGTATATTTCGTGTTCCCTTAGGTACTCGGCCCCATTGCTTATCCATACGCCCAGATATTTGTATTTATCTGTTATCTCTAGCGTGACCTCCTGTATCCTAAGCTCACTACTTTCGTTGTCATTGAAAATCATGACTGCTGATTTTTCCTTACTGAATCTAAAATCTAACTTATCTCCCTCATTACCGCAGATGTGCATCAATCTCTGCAAATCTTCCTTGTTGTTGGCCATTAGCACTATATCATATGCGTACATTAATTCTGGCAGTGTCTGATCAATACGTTTTCCTTGTTCGACTAAAGAGAGGTTGAAGCCCTGCCCACTTCCCTCTAATTTTGCCTCTAATCCTTGTAGGTACATCATGAATAATAAGGGTGACAGGGGGCACCCCTGCCTAAGCCCCCGTTTTACCTCTGCAGGCTTGGATACCTGCTTTTCCCACTCTATAACTACCTTGTTACCTTTATAGATACCCTTTAAAAGATTAGTGACTACATGTTCCACGCCTAGTGTGTCCAGTATTCCCCACAATTCCTCTTGAACCGCGGTATCGTACACTCCCTTGATATCCAAGAATGCTAGCCACAGGAGCCCGTGTTCCTTTTCTGCTATTTCGATGCACTGCGTCAGTGAGAACAGATTGTCTTTCAACCTCCTGTGTTTCCGAAACCAATTATGCAGTTCCCCCAGCACCCCCTCATCTTCTATCCATGCCTGCAGTCTTTCCTTTATAATCTGCATCGCCAGCCTGTAGACCACTGATGTGACTGTTATAGGGCGGTAGTTGTTTATGTCAGCTTTGTCCCCCTTTCCTTTATAGATCATGCTCATCCTGCTAAGTTTCCATCCATCGGGAAGTTCACCATCGATTATTATTTTGCTCACTGCCTCTCTCAAAGCCTGCTTAGACTTCGAACCTAATGTCTTTATCAGCCTAATTGGAATGCCATCTGGGCCTGTTGATGTACTACTAGGAACCCTTTTCTCAGTTCTTTCCCACTCTCGTTGTGAAAATGGAGCCATTGCGCCCCACTTGATTCATTCATGTCTATTGTGGTGCATAAAGCACTTCTTTGTTGAAATTTTTCTGTCACCCTTGTTCTTGTATATTCAATGGCTTCGTCCCCTTCTAGCCTAGCACCTGGAGCTGTAGTTATAAACCTCTGCTCTAGGCTCGTCTTATTTCTTGGGGAGTTTAGATGGTTCCAAAATTTTGCAGCTGCCTTTATATCTTTTTTATGTACTTCTGCCAGCCACTGAGCTCCCTTCTAATCTTGAAATTACAGCCCGTGACAGCCCGAACTCGACGGGGGTTTCAGTGCCCCCTGCTGATCACCTCACACCCCCCCCCCCCTGAAGGGATGTCAAACTGAATGGATAGCAAATACAAACTTTACGGCGTGGGTCACAGTGTCCCACAATATATATATATATATATATATATATATATATATATATATATATATATATATATATATATATATATATATATATATATATATATCCCTAACCCCTTGGGGGGGAGATACATATATATATATCTCCCCCTAAGGGCGAGACAGAAGGTTAGGTGGGCAGATGAGATTAAGAAGTTTGCGGGTATAAATTGGCAGCAGCAAGCACAGGACCGGGTTAACTGGCGGAACATGGGAGCGGCCTTTGTCCTGCAGTGTACGTAGTCAGACTGATAATATATATATATATATATATATATATATATATATATATATATATATATATATATATATATATATATATATATATATGTATATATATATATTAAAATAGAGGTGTTGTACGTCGAGAAAGGTTCAGACGTAGCTTGGCAAAATGTCCTTTATCAGGCAGGTCTGGCTAATGGCGAGCGGCGTGCGCGAGCTACTACTGCAGCCACCGATCATCATCGTCTTCTTCGTTGCCAGCAGAGCGTCCGGTACTCAGATTCATTAATTCATTACAATTACTCCCCGCGAAATAAGGAGCCATCCTGGCGACCTATGGACAAGTAAACACGGGAGGGTCGTAGCAGGGCTTAAGTCTCGAGACGTGGACAATTTCCTGGCCACGACGACGTTGGTCAGAAGATGTTTCCAGTGGCTCGATGAGGTAATTCACCGGTGACGTTTTTTTGTAGCACACGATATGGGCCGTGATACTTGGGGACCAACTTGGTAGAAAGGCCAGGTGTAGCAGAGGGAACATGCAGCCAGACGAGTGAACCTGGATCGTAGGAAGTGGTGTTATTTGATGCGTCATGGTGGTGCTTTTGGCGTCCTTGGTCTTGGGTTGTGAATGCTCTTGCCAGTTGGCGGCATTCCTCAGCGTATGTAGCGGCTTGAGACAAAGTCGTGGACTCTGAGGAGTCAGGTTTGTACGAAAGAATGGTGTCCATAGTGCAAGAAGGTTCGCGTCCGTAAAGGAGGAAAAAAGGAGAGAACCCAGTAGTGCTTTGAATGGCGGTATTATAAGCGAACGTGATAAACGGGAGCACTCGGTCCCAATTGGAGTGGTCTGACGAGATATACATAGACAGCATGTCACCAAGGGTGCGGTTGAAGCGCTCTGTCATTCCATTGGTCTGGGGATGATAGGCGCTTGTAGTGCGGTGAACGACGTGGCACTCACGCAGCAATGCTGTGATGACGTCTGACAAGAATACGCGACCACGATCGCTCAGTAACTCCCGAGGTGCTCCATGACGTAATACGATGTTGTGAAGAACGAAAGTCGCAACGTCTTTTGCTGTAGACGAGGGAAGGGATGAAGTTTCGGCATACCGCGTGAGATGGTCGACAGCAACTATGATCCAGCGGTTACCGTCAGCAGTGTTGGGAAGGGGACCATAGATATCGATGCCGACGCGTTCGAATGGTCGGGATGGGCATGGTAAGGGTAGCAAGTTACCGCTGGCGTGACAAGGGGGAGTTTTTCGTCTCTGGCACGTCGAGCAGGCCCGAACGTATTGTCGTATAAAACGGTACATGCCACGCCAGTAAAATCGGAGACGTATGCGAGAATAAGTCTTCAGGAAACCTGCGTGGCCACATTGGGGGTCGTCATGAAACGTGGAACAAATTTCGGATCGCAGATGACGTGGAATCACGAGTAGCCACTGACGTCCACCGGGTGCGTAGTTGCGTCGGTACAGCACGTCGTCGCGAGTGGCGAAGTGCTCCACTTGCCGACGCAACGTGCGAGAAGGGGGGGAAGCCGTCCGCCCAGCCAGGATGTCTAGAATCGAAGCAACCCAAGGGTCCTTGCGTTGCTCAGATGGCATGTCGGCGATGGTGACGGCAGTGGCATCACAGGTTATACTTTCGCAGCAGTCCGGGTCAGGGGGTAGAGGCGAACGGGATAGGTCGTCTGCGTCCGAATGTTTCCGGCCGGAGCGATAGACCACGCGAATATTATATTCTTGGAGGCGTAATGCCCATCGGGCGAGGCGACCGCTTGGATCCTTCAATGACGACAACCAGCAGAGGGCGTGGTGGTCAGTCACGACGTCAAAAGGGCGCCCGTACACGTAAGGTCGAAATTTTTCTATCGCCCAAATAATGGCGAGGCATTCCTTTTCAGTGACAGAATAGTTGCTTTCGGCTTTGCTAAGAGTTCGGCTTGCGTAGGCAACCACGTACTCTTGGAAGCCGTCTTTCTTCTGTGCAAGAATAGCGCCTAGCCCGACACCACTAGCGTCGGTGTGGATCTCTGTGGGTGCCGATGGGTCGTAGTGTCGGAGAATAGGCGGCGACGTGAGGAGGCGGCGCAGTTCATTGAAAGAGTCGTCACAGGTGGCAGACCAGGCTGAAAGGTCTCTGGAGCCGGCGAAGAGCTTGGTCAAAGGAGCGATGATCGTCGCGAAATTGCGGACGAAGCGCCGGAAGTAAGAGCAAAGGCCTATGAAGCTTCGGAGCTCTGTCATGGTGGTCGGTTTGGGAAACGCTGAAACGGCTGTAAGTTTGGCAGGGTCACGAAGAATGCCGTCTTTTGAAACCACGTGGCCAATGATCGTAAGCTTTCGAGCGGCGAAATTGCACTTCTTCAGATTCAGTTGCAGCCCCGCGGCAGAAATACACGCGAGGACTTTCTCGAGGCGGGTTAAATGGGTTGCAAAATCAGTTGAAAAGACGACAATATCATCTAAATAACAAAGGCAAACGTTCCATTTGAGGCCTCGAAGGATAGAGTCCATCATCCGCTCGAAAGTAGCTGGCGCGTTGCAGAGGCCGAAGGGCATCACTGTGAATTCGTAAAGCCCGTCGGGCGTGATGAAAGCAGTTTTTTCACGATTGGCCTCTGCCATGGGTACCTGCCAGTATCCAGAGCGGAGATCTAAAGAAGAGAAAAATTCGGCTCCCTGTAGGCAGTCCAAGGCATCGTCAATGCGTGGCAGCGGATAGACATCCTTGCGCGTGATTCGGTTGAGACGCCGGTAGTCCACGCAAAACCTGATGGATCCGTCCTTCTTCTTCACCAACACAACTGGAGAGGCCCAGGGACTGCTTGACGGTTCGATTATGCCACGTGTCAGCATGTCGTCAACCTGTTCATTGATGGCACGGCGTTCGGTAGTTGACACACGATATGGACGCTGCCGTAATGGCGTCTCTTGACCGGTATCTATACGGTGTACAACAGATGACGCTCGACCTAAGGAAGGCTGATTGTGGTCAAACGAGGCTCGAAAACGCTGTAGGAGCTTGATCAGCTGTTTCTGCTGCCCAGGCGTGAGGTTACAATCGATGGACTTGCGGAATACATCCATAGGTTCATTAGCGTCAGTTGCGGGTGTAATGGCACAAGTCGGTAGAAATGGCTTGTCTGGATAGATCGGGTCTTCGAAAATACAATTTAAGGTCTCGAGGCTTCCCAGACACTCACCGCGTAGCAGGATGTACGGGCAAGCAGAAACGTTGCACGCATAAAGTACCGCCGAACCATTGGAAAAGTTGATGACGGCAAACGGGAGGACGATGGTTCGGTGTTGCAGACTAGCTATAGTTGGCTGGAACAGGAGCGTCGAGTTAGTGGCAGCAGGGGAAAACACAGGCACTAGGACGGCGGACAACGGCGCGATGCGGACGTCAGCTGCGGCAAACACTTTCGAGGGACTGTGGCGGTCGATATCAAGGCACGGATTCGTCAACGTGAGTTCAGCACGAGCGCAGTCGACGAGGGCCTGATGGGTAGAAAGGAAATCCCATCCTAGTATCACGTCGTAAGATGAACGTGGGAGAACAACAAAGTTGACGGCGTACCAAACATCTTGAATAAGAACGCGTGCTGTGCACTGAGCTGTCGGCGCGATGAAATTGGAGGTGGCTGTACGCAGAGCAAGATTCGTAAGCGGTGTTGTAACTTTTCTCAAATCGCGACACAGTTTTTCACTAATTACAGAAACGACGGCGCCTGTGTCGACAAGTGCACGTAAAGCAACACCTTCTACTAGCACATCAATTTCGTTGGACGGACAAAGAGGAGGTCTTAGAAAGTTCGACGACGACGCAGTTCTTGCCTCCGGAACTGCGGCTGTCAGTTTTCCTCTCGAGCGGGGCTCGTGCGCCGAAGCATCGGGGAGACAGATCGGCGACGGGGTGGTAATGACCGGCGAGAATCGGCGGGGCGTCGTGGGGACAATGAGTCGGTGATAGGAGAAGATGGTCGCTGGGGATTCTGGGCAGCCTAGTAATTTGCAGAATTCCCATGGTCTGGAGGCTGGAAGTTGCGACGGCGACAGTAGCGTGCTATATGTCCCACGAAACCGCATGCGAAACAGATGGGTCGATTATCCAAGGTGCGCCATGGGTTAACGACAGAAGGTGCAGGGGGCGAAACGGGATGGGGTGCCGTGTATGTAGGCAGCGTCGTAGAGTAGGGGGACCCGGTGCCCCGGTATGCGCCAGAGACAGGTGGGGCTGGGGGTCTAGCAACGACGGCAGCGTAGGTCAGCGGCGTAGGGACAGGTGGCGATGGAGGCAGTGCTTGCGTGACCTGTGTCTCAATGACCTGGCGTAGACGTGGGTCTAACGAGGTCACTGGCGCGGATGCTTCGGCCACAAGAGAAAGCTGACGCGCAACTTCCTCACGAATGAATTGTTTGATTTGGGGGAGTAAGACGGTGTGATCAGCAGCGACGTCGTGTACGAGGGCGGAAACTTCAGCCGTATCTTCTGCGGCCCTGCGCGTCGAGACACGCTGCTTACGCAACTCGTCGTACTCCTGACAGAGGTGGACAACATCGGTGACGGTCTGTGGATTCCTAGCGACGAGCATCTGGAAGGTGTCGTCGTCAACTCCTTTGATGATGTGCTTGATTTTGTCACGTTCGGTTAGAGATTCATCGACGCGCTTGCAAAGGGACAAGACATCTTCAATGTAACTCGTAAAGGTCTCGTCCCTGCGCTGGACTCGACTACGGAGACGCTGTTCCGCGCGAAGCTGGCGCACGGCGGGACGGCCGAAGACCGCGGAGATGGTGGTCTTGAAGGCGGACCAGTTGGTAATTTCGCCTTGGTGGTTCTTGAACCAGAGGCTGGCCACATCAGCGAGGTAAAAGCGCACGTTTGTGAGCTGGTCGCAGGCGTTCCACTTGTTGGAAGCGCTTACGATTTCGTACTCGACGAGCCAGTCCTCGACGTCTTGTTCATCGTTGCCGCGAAAGATTGGTGGGTCGCGTTGCCGAGGCGCGCCAGTACAGTAGACTGTCGTTGGTGAGGCAGCTTGAGAAGGGCCAGGAGCAGTCATGGTGAACGGTGAGGGTAGCGTCCGATTGCGAAGTTCCAGGTTGATGGGAACCCCGGCTCCTCCACCACTTAAAATAGAGGTGTTGTACGTCGAGAAAGGTTCAGACGTAGCTTGGCAAAATGTCCTTTATCAGGCAGGTCTGGCTAATGGCGAGCGGCGTGCGCGAGCTACTACTGCAGCCACCGATCATCATCGTCTTCTTCGTTGCCAGCAGAGCGTCCGGTACTCAGATTCATTAATTCATTACAATATATATATATATATATATATATATATATATATATATATATATATATATATATATATGTGTGTGTGTGTGTGTGTGTATGTGTGTGTGTGTGCGGGGGCGAGAGGCGTATCTCTCCCTCCTCTCGTACCCTTCTCCCCTTTGCTTCGCAAAGGCGCTGCGTGCACTGACCATGCCATTCTCTGACCTTTATTTCTTGACCTAAAGAATCACTTCCCGTGCTCCCGCATGGTTGCAGAAGGTATACTGTGCATTGTTTTCTTTTTCGACCAAGCACGTGTCGTCTTCGATAATCTTGTGAAAACGACTTGCACTCAAACGGCTTTTGACCGAGCAAGGGTTTTTGTAATAAATTCAAGCTTTTTTTCTCAATTGCTTCTACACATGAGCCCATTCTTTCATTCACATATAATGTGGACGATATAAAGTGGCAAAGCATGTCAAATCATACAGTGCGAGAAAAAATTAGACTCTTTTACATTTTCTCAATTATTCTTAGAGTGTTCTGTAAAATTTTGCCAATGCCTCAATCGTTTCCTTGATTTTTTCATCCCTACGACATTGTTATCCTATAAGAAAGGCGTTCCTTGCGCTATGCGTGATATTTTATTTGCAAGCATGGATGCAGCTCGATTCTTGCACGTGCGCTCCCGCGCCGGTGGTCTGGTGCTTATGGTGTTGAACTGTTTACCCGCAAGTCGCAGGATGGAATCCCGGCAGTTCACGGCGGCCACATTTTTGGTGGACGAGAAATAGTGCGAGATCTGTCTAGTTAGACCTTTGTGCACCTTAAGTATAACCCCAGGTGGTTTAAATTTTCGGAGACCTTTGGTACGGCGTCTCTAATGATTATATGACAACTTTGGGACGTTAAACGGAACAATTTTTATTGCAACGTTTATAGGTGTACACCCTTCTGTTCTTCAACACCCTCACGAACGGCATAATAACACCCTTATGCCTCTTACACCCTTCTGTGAGGGTGTACCAGCAAAGAAAAAATGTTACAATCATTCAAAAAGAGTGTAAATCTGTAAAACACCCTTCTTACACTCATAAGGGTGTAAATGTTTTTACTGTGTATTTAAACCATTGTTTTTGTTATGGTGAATACAGTTATGCATAAAACAAGTCATAAAATACAACAATAACCTCGCTATTTTCACCATTGGGCTGTTTGTGGCCACGTCCACTAGGAGGATGCGGCCGCACTTGCACAGCAACGGCTGCGTCCGTCGCGTTATTTACTTCCAGGTACACTTGCACATGTGTAGGTGAGTTGTTCTGTGGTCATTTAAGATGGCATGTGCCATAGGTGCTGATTCCACGAAGACAACGTTGCCCGACGATGAGACACAGGTGCAAAAATAACAAATATAAGTTGTGCTACAAATCCATCAATCGACATTGTAATCTTTTGCAAAGTACACTTCGTTTTTTTTTCGTGTAGCAGCGAACCGCTAGAATGACACTTCGTGAGCGTAATTACACTCTCTCAAAGTGCACTTAAGTTGCCACGTGTGACAGGGGTATTACGCTTCGCTAAAACGACATGGTGCTGCCACCTATCAGCTGCTCTGCGTTCTGAAAACTTGTGTTTCTTGGACTTACTGCCAGATGACGTCCATAGGTCACGCAGCGTTTCCAGGCAAAATAGTCTTTTGACGTACTTTGCTGTGAAATGCGCTGATACGGGGCCAACTTTCATTAACACAAAAGTGTTTAATGCCTCAGTCCACCAAGACTTCACTGACGTACCACGGAAACGACGTTGGTAAAACACATACGTTCAGAGAGTAAAAAAAAAAAACAGAACAGAACGTTCTCTGGATGAAACATATGGCATCTCGGTCCACGAAAATTCTTTCCAGTTGCCCTATCCCCTGTGCTGTGCTAACTACACACACACAGGAGGTTTCACAAACGCGCCTTTTATCTCTAACACTTTCCTCTCACAGTGCACTTGTTTGGCAGGATGGTGTTGCCATTTGGGAGCTTGGTGAAGTGGAGTAATGAATCATCACACACCCGAGCACTGACGGGGTGTATTTCAGAAGTATCAGTGCAACGAGGGCTTTCGCTGCAATGTCGCAAGAAACTCCATGGTCAGTGGAATGTGGCACGCGCGAAGATTCAATTCGGTGACGACGCAGTTACCTGATTGGGCTTTCGCGTCGGCGTGTGATAGCTCCTCGCCAGCAAAGGGCGGCTTTCCGATGACGCTTATACTGCGCTGAGTGCGGTGGCACTCAAACGTAAATGGCTTTTATAAGCACCACAGAAAGGCAACGACGTCGTCGGCTGTCAGGCAAGTGGTTCTCTGGCGCATTGGGAGATACGCAAGCGGGAACCGAAACGCCTTCCTGCGTTCATGACTTACTCTACGAATTTTAACTTTCATGTTTTTTTAAATGTGTTGCATATGCGTAAACATAGAGGCAGGTTATCCTGTGAGGGAAGAGCGCACACATTGCCGTTTCTTTTCTCAAATGACGAGGCTTTGAAAGAGTGCTTATCGAGCACCAGTGTTTATTAACTGCATGCGGACGCTATTGTTGCTCGCTCGGGATTCATTATATATGCTATCTTCAACAAGCATAAAGGTTTATGTGAACGTTAGTCGGCGTGATCGATATGTTCCACCAGGCGTCGACGCGAGTTCATTCATTCGTATGATGCTATTCGTAGCGGGATCAGGCTATAGGTGGCAGCACCAACCCCACAAAAAAATGAAGATAGACCGTCAGTGGCGTGTATTCAAATACATGCAGCGGCGCTTCGTTGCGGGCGGTCTGAGCCGATTGTCGGCGAGATAAAATGCGTTGACTACGGTTTACTGTTAATATCTACGGTCTTCTCTACTGAATCGGTGCACGACGGCTACGCAACGTGAACATTACCCGCGAGTACAGCGCATTCTACCTTTCATAAGGATGCTCTCCCTGGGTGACTGTTTTCGCGCTTTCACACTAAATCACACCTTTGCTGTGTTGTTTGTTCGTGATCAGCTTGTGTTCAGCCTGCTACACACTGTTGGAGCGTGACTGAACTACTTATTTACATCTTTGTCGTCTGCATACTACAAAAAACAGAGAACGAAAGATCGTAGAAAGCCCGCATATCTGTGCGATTAGTTCAGTACCACCAATCGCACCTTACACGCATACGATTTTTCTTTCTCTAATTCTGTTCACCATGAAATGTATTGCAGTCGATAAGTCTTCTCAGGAAAGCTTAGAGGCTGACAGCGCTTTGCGCACTGTGTTCACCACATGTACGCAAATGTTCTTGCACAAGTAAGAATATAAACAAAATTATGTAAGACTTCAGTAGAAAACTTTCATCGACATATCACGTGCACGGCCGTGCTACAGCAAATGCCTGGTTAACGGGACAAGCATGTTTTTTTTTTCCGACAAAAATGACCCCTGCTACCGTCGGGCACTAACAATGCCACACGAACGTTTAAGAGAGTGTGAAAAAGATGATATTTTCAGTGAAATCATACGACATAACATATAAAGCATGCCGTTCGAATTATTTTCAACGTCTGGGCTTCTTAAAGCGTTCTTAAATCTAAGCACATGTTTGCGCACGGTAATTATGTTTTAAGTACAGTTTAAGTACCGATGTGTCACAGTTAATGCGATAGTAATATTTTGATGAAATAGTACCACGCCCAGATACTTTTAACTAAGGTTCCTCGCATGATCGACAAATAACAGTGCCGTAGTTGTACACCTACCAACAGCGCGCAAGTGCATGACCTAGAGCCTATTCTTGTTTTTTTTAACAACCGAGTCACTATAAAACGCTGTACTCACACACCATTTATAGTCTTTGTGTTTTTGGGAGAATACCAAGAGCATTTTGCGATGGGATTGAAAAAGAAAGAGGCCCTCACTTTGAAATTACTCTGATGAATGGAGGGTACGACAGTAATAAACAGCACTCTGGAAAGTTGCACTCGCCAATCCAATTACAATGCATTAGCCGCCGAGCAAGACCAAATGTTTTCGTACGTCATTTAAGGCATACGTAGAAACAGTTACACTCGTGCTGACATGACCGGACAAACCACACTTTGAAAACGCGCATGACGTATGCGCACTCAGAAACACGACGTGGCTAGCAGATGGCGCACAAAGCAATCCACACTTCGCCACTTCGGCCAGAAGGTTTGAAGCTAATGAAGGTTTGAACTTGGCAAGGCCGTCGCCTAAAAATTGCTAGTGTGGTAAACGTGGAGGTTTTCACCGAAAAGCTGTATGTGGCAAGGCTAAACGAAAAAAAAAAAACAGTTCGCACGAAGAGCGCTAAACATCTCCATTGGCTGCTTCGTCATTTACGTCGTTCTCTACGTCACGCTGAAGCACGCGACTTTGGGAGCGCCGTCAGTAACCTCGTTCATCTCTTCGCAGCGGTGCCACAGAGCCCACGCGCAGCTGAGTTTCGGCGAAGTGGCTTTGAAAGAGAGAAATTGAAGAAAAAAAAAAGAGCAGCGTCGTTTATCAGTGGAGGTCATCTCCAAGGCAGGGATAGGGAGTGTAATTCGCGTGATTTGTAGTTGCAACGGTGGTGACAGCGAATTACTCCTTTCAAGTGTAACCAGTACACTTAAAGCAGAGGTCTAGTTAATTGAAAAGTGCTTCGGCCACACGTCTTAGGTCGTTAGTTGTCTACCTTGAGCGTTTTTTTTTTTTTTGCTTTTTGCCTGAGTACCGCAGTACCGACACTTCCTGATAGCGAGCGAGTGGCATGCGCTATCCCAACGTGACATCCCATTCTTGATAAATAAATAATAATTACTTCGCCGAGCTTTACGTGCGAAAACCGCGATATGTTTATGCGGCTTTTTTTCTGCCGTTTCGGAATGCATGTGTGTATGGCGAACGGGCCACTCGCTTTCTTATTGTCACGCGACTCAGCCGTCCGCGGGTCGGTCAGTCGTCTAGGTGCACCATAACGTCCGCGTAAATTAAATGCACGGGGCTCTTGCATTATGCCCTCATTCAAATACGCCACCGCTTTGATTGTTAGAGAAATGACAAGAGCCGCGTTTTCTCGACATAAAGCATGAGAAAGCTATATCACAATTACATTCTGGGACAGAAAAATTGCCCGAATACTCGTGTTTTCCTAGGAGTAGAGACTAATCAACGGAGGATATGATAGTCGGTGTCACTGAGGGACCAATTCAGTGACACCGACTATCATACCCTCCGTTGATTAGTCACTACTCTTTTAGAAAAACACTAGTATTCGGGCAATTTTTCTGTCCCCAAATGTAATCGTCATATACCTTGCTCATGCTTTCTGTCAAGAAAACGCGGCTCTCGCCATTTCTCTATCAATTAAAGCAGTGGCGCATTTGAATGGGGGCATAATGCAAGAGCCCCGTGCATTTAATTTACGTGGACGTTATGGTGTCCCATTCACTCGCTCTCTGGATTTCGTGCCGACCAGTTGTGCCCCCGCGATCTCCGATGACACCGCAGCTCTGGCCGACTGCGCTCGCCCTACGTCATCTCCTAACGCCGAGAAGAGCTCTCGCCGAGTGGTGCCCCTTCCTCGGACTCCTGCGACTGTGTCCATCCTTCCTATCTTCTCTTTCCTTCTGGTTGTCGCTGTCTCTGCGCCACGCTCTCTGCATCCCCCTCTCTATCTCTATACCTTTAATTCTATCCTTTTAATCCCTCCTTACCCCCATCTCTCGTGAGCTACTGTTGAGGTGTCGCACTCTGATGCAGACAGTTACGGAGCTCACTTTTCTCTTCTTTTCTCTTTAAAAATCACAAAAGAAGAAAAAAGACCAATTCTTTTGTAATAACAATACACGGAAACTGTTCGGGAGTAAGTTTGCTTTTATAAGTTCCGGGAATGGAGCGAATGTTGTACAGCCCCTGAAGGATCACAAAACGTTTTCAGGTGTAAATGGGCTCCGAAAAATGTTAGAGGCACGGCTTGGACACGTCTGAACTTTTGAAGATTGCAGCAAGCAGTTTATAACTCTACAATAACCATATGAGGCAAGTCAGCTTTATTTTATCGTCTAGACTAATAACATGCCTAAGAAATTGAGCTGTACATTCCTTCTTAAAGAAATCCTATTCTTCTAGACGAACATCTTATGCAGGGTGCACGGAGAGGAATTATAGACATTCTGACTGTTGGGCCACATGAAAGCGGCAAGCCATTGTGGTGAACGTACGTGGACTGAGCCACGTCGACTGAAGCACGTGAACTCAAGAAATAAGCATTTTTGTAGCAGCAGTCACGATAGCATGATACCCACTATGGAATAAAATTCAATCAGCAGCAGTCATGCTTGCGCATACGTACAGGCATAATTAAGTCTCGTGCCAAGACGAGGTGGAAGTCCACATCTGCAGTGAAAATGATGGCTACGACAGTTAATTGGCCTTCTCAAAGAGAAGCCGACACAAGAAAATAAAAAAATCAGGTTTGTTACCATGCACACATTTGGGGACGCCATAGCGGTGTTTAAGTGAATGCTCAGAAATTCAGGTTGTGTTAAAAGGGTAGAAGCTTAATTCTCGCGAAAATCTATACTGAGGCAGGTGCCCTTCCTGCCATGTTCCTGATGTGTTCCCTTCGTAATTATGTCTGTTATCAACAATGCACAGCTTTATTTATTGATGTTGACTGTTTTACTACTTAGGCAGGTGTTGTTTAAAAAAAAAAGCAATGACAATATCTAAAAAGCATGTATATACACTTGTAATCCAACTTTGCAGAATTGACTTGTGTGTCGACGCAAAACGCGGAGTTGATGCAAACTCGGAACTTAGAAAGGCTTTACAACGTTAACGAAAAAATGGTGTCCTTCGTATACGATACATACCGAGCGTTATTATTTAGAAGGGGTAGCTAATTATCAGTATCGGGCCAGAAGAGCACTCACAATGGGACCGAGAGCGTATACACAGTATATTACTTTATCACCGTACGTTCTTCGTTCTGTTGTCAGCACTGTTTTGCCACGATGTACAACGGTTTAGCGAATAAGTTAAATTTTTTTAATATTTATAGTGACTGCCATTTTCACAGTTGAATCGCCCCAGCAGTCAGCCTTATAAGATGGACTGCTATGATAAGAAGTGGTGACAAGCAGTGGGTAATTGTTTAGCAGTAGTTTGAACCATAGAGGGTGTCGAACAGGAAAGACGATATGGGTTTTGTTGAAGCTCGGGTTTAGCACGTTTCGTTCACAAAGTGCTGTTGCAGTTTTTGAAGCATATATAGAGAGACAAAGGGGTCGAAATAGGGAACCTTGAGCTTTACCTTTAAGAGTGGAATGCCAAAGCGATATCCTGTCCCTAGTGCGTACTTCACCCAATTAGTGCGTACTTCTATTGTATGATATTGCTCGAGTCGATTACATTCTGCGTGACTACAATGTAATCAATAAAGTATATGGTGGCCTGTGTCAGTGAAGCTTTCGCATATGGCTGCATATTGTTTGATGCGTAGCATGCTTTGAACTATGAGCAATTGTGCGCGTGAACTGTGTTTGAACTTGCTATGCACACACTACGTGGTCTGAAGGGAATGCGCACAGTAACGTGTGGGCCTTTTGTAATACGTGGCTTGTGCCCCGCCACGGCGGTCTAGGGGTTAAGGTACTCGGCTGCTGACTCGCAGGATCGAATCCCGGCTATGGCGGCTGCATTTCCGATGGAGGCGGAAATGTTGTAAGCCCATGTACTCAGATTTGGGTGCACGTTAAAAAGGCCCAGGTAGTTGAAATTTCCGGGGTCCTCCACTACGGTGTCTCTCATAATCATATGATGGTTTTGGGACGTTAAACCGCACAAATGAATAAAAAAATACGTGGCCTGCTTTAAACGACGAAGTCGTTGTGATAATCACACGTTTGGACGCCCCACGGCAACGTATACGCTTGTACCACGCAATACCTGTGTGATATTGCATGTATATTGTAAGGCCTATATACAACACGCGTGTGTTTGTTAGGTGTGGATATTATGTTCACTGCATTTTTTTAGGCGGAATAAGTTATTTTAAAATGTTTCGAAGCAGACGTGTGGATGCACGGTAGAACATTTGCTTGCCTCGTAAGCAGCCGGGGTTCGATCCTCGCTTGAACACGCACACTTTATTGTTAGTTTTTTTGCATGTTTCCCGATTTGTCCGTTACGCGCAATATTATTTTTCACTCCCAAACAACGACGGCGACAACAGACGTGGCGCTAAAATTTCTTTGAAGTCAACTCTTTCAGGCTGTCGCGTTAAAATGTGGCTGATTTCTCTGTCTAGAAATCGGTATTGTACGAAAGTGAAAGGTCACAGAGGCAGTAAAGCGTTTATTGTACAAGGGCGAAAGAATGAATGCTACGGCTGCAAATTTCCAAGAACGACAAGCAGCGCGAGCGCGGAGCTCAAACAGGAGGCCCGCACGAAATGAGCATGACGAGCGCAGATTAACAACTGTCACAGTTTCACACTGCAGCTTGCTGCTGCGGGAGCGAGCGAAATGGACTTCGCGCTCTCCCATATCACGAAATAAGCGCACAAGAAACCTCGTCCGGGGGGGGGGGGGGGGCGCTCCTCGAAACGCGAGAGGCGACGACCTTTAGGGTGCGCCTACCGCGCGCCCTTCAAATCTCCCCACTGGTGACGAAAACACATTGAAGTTGCGGAGGTCTGAGCACCGCTAAACGGTATACGGTATGTTTATATAGCTTGCCGTTAGCACCTGCACAATGAGCGCTCCGTGGCCTATAATGGTATCGTTCCGCGCGCTGCAAAGCGACAGGTCGTTGGTTTGACGCCTGGCGATAGAACTTCACGTTATTTTTTCGTACAACCTGTTAGTATATGTTTTACAACGTCATATCAGGGACTAAAATACGTCAGCAGAGCCGTGGGGGACCCCGGCAAGATGCACTTGCGTGTTGAAATCTCATGAAGCCTTCGCTCTATATAGACTGGGAAAATGGGGGAGCCAGTGACGTTTGACGTCTGCGCGTATGAACTATTTCTTTCTTTCTTTCTTTCCTTCTTTATTTCTTTTTATTACTTTGTCATTATGCCATGCAACCTCCTATAAATTCACCCTTTCTCTAGGCCGGGTGTTAGACCTTCCTCCACGGGCTTAGCACTGCCACATTTCAATTGCTACCGGCAACAATAAAATGTGACAACGTGTCACATCGAAAAAAGATTCCTTTGTCATATCTGAAACAGTTGATCACCGACTAGCAAGTGATCGAGAGATCATCAATTGTCGTGAAATGGCGCGTAGGAATAGCACGCACTGTCTATAGTAATCGATACAATATACCGAGAAGAAAAAAAGAGATGGATTTTGCCGTCGAGTTGCCTTACGCAAATGCGTATAGGGGGACCTTGTGACTTTTTTTTTCTTTTCTGAAAGTTATAAGCGCTGCCTCTGCAACAATTAGGTCGTGACCAATGGTAGAAGTTAAATTTGTCACACCACCAGTTAACTTGAGCAACATTCACGTGGTAATCAAAGGCAAATGTTTCTAATGTATCAGTGCACGTTTGTTGAAGAAAAAAAGGAGAGCAATGCCGCACTGGGGCGTTCTCGTGTAGTGTGTCACCTTCTTGACTTTAGTTATCGCAATTCGTCAACCTCATCATTCATCCTTTTCAGTGTATAAAAGTCCAATAATGGATGAAAGCCTTTTCTAATTATATCCGGTTTACCCTGTTTTGAGCGAGTTCACTACATCTTATCCCGTCCTTACTTCGTCACTACAAATAACTCGCTGATTTTCACCACTGCGTTTGCCCTCCAGGAAGACTAACTACGGCTCGTTATCGGTGAGGCGATGAGTGAACCTTCAGAATTTTCGTGAAGGGAGACCGCTACCATGAGACGCATGCGCAGTGGAGTTGCGGATAAGGATTCTCATTATTCTGTTCCCTCATTCGTTTGTTCTGTCGTTCCAATCTATTGCTCACAATTCTGCTTCTCTCACGGACCACCGGTTGCCTGTCCGAGGTAGCACGCAGACGCCCCTGTCTTACTCTTGACGTCATGCGAAAGAATGGGACTTGCTAACCCTGCTTGTTGCCTGACCCATACTGCCATCTTCCGATCTTTCAGTGTTAAGTCTACCATTGTCCGTGCGGTCAATAGAACGGCCTTGTAACTATAGGGATGAACACATCAAAGAAAGCGCGTGCACAATGTCGAACTCCTAATGAGCATGTCTCGACAAAAGACTGAAAAAATCGCGCGCGTACAACCTCTATTTGTCATTTGAGTAGCACTCTTGAATTCAGCTGGTTTTCAATGTGAAACCTCTGTTATTGCAGCACCCCTTTTTTATTCACATATTTCAAGGTTTTCTCACAAAAATTCAATGGGGTCAGGGTAAAGGAGCTAGCATATGCTATTGAAACGTTACATATGCCATTCCGATGATTCCGTATGTTTTCATAAGATTCTTACGGAGAACATCTGGATTCCGTGAGCTAACATACGTAATTATTGGAAAGGCATACAGAATGTTTCAATAGGACATTATGTGCCTGACTGAGGCACTGACTCCTTTACAGTAGGGGTTCAGCGAAGCGACATAATTAAGAAAAAGACAACAGCTTATGTAGACACTAAACACATGATCGAGTAACCAACATAATCAATATGAGTAACATTAGCCGAATAAATAGCACAAGTGACGGAAGTAGCAGAAGGAACAATACACGCATAGTGTTCAGCCTGTATATTATTGGCAGTGATAACAAGTACAAGAACGACCATTTGCTAAACATTTTACGATATCTGCAGAACTGATAACACATGCGCTGAAATATAAGGCATAGGACAATGGAAGGGACAAAGGGGAGCGCTTACGTCCAGCAAGATTTATTTCGAACAGCGTACGCCATCGATACTTTCGAAATGTGAAAAACGAACAAAACATTAAAAAAAGCAATTGACTTGGGCGAAAACTTGTCCCTTACACAACCTTAAAGAAGGCGATACATTTATTAGAGCTAACAGTTCTTTGTTTGTATTTTAGAGTCCAGCAATTTATTATCTCAAGAATGTCGTCACATAATTTGTTCTTGTGTTAGGTAGTTTGGAGTAGGTTGTGGTCACGCGTAGGTTGTGGTCTGTGGTCGTTTAAACATAGCTGGTCTAAAATTTTGCCCACGGTTCCTTAAATTACATGCACGCATGAAATGAGAGCTTCTCTGTGTAAGCTAGACTCATTTCTCAAATGTCCTCACTTGTACACTGGTTATTCCCTTATACGTAAGGCACGCGTTTTGTGTACGTGTCGTCACAATAGAACTAAACGGGTGCTTTCTTCTACGTTGAGCAGTATCAAGGAGGACTAGTCGAAGTCGCATTCATTGCCGCGTTTGTGATGTGACGGAGGCCACCCTATACACTCTATGAAAAAGTAAAGAATAGTAAAATCATCTTTTGGGTCTCGCAGCTGTGCAACAATAATAAAATGATCTCCAAAGCGAGTTCGCGTGCCTCCTTAAAGATTAATACTCGTCACAACTCAGCATTCTAAAAAAAATTGAGTCAGAAATGACTTTTTTTCGTAGGTGTTTTACTGTACTTGTTAAGGGTCTGGCTTTAATGCGGAATGTAGCGGAGCACAAGCGATCACAAATGCGACCTATGTTTCATTTAGGTTGATTTACAAGACGCACCGTTTGCGTTTAAATTTTGCTCATATGTAAACATTCATTCTTACACATTAGACGCATTATTTGAGCAAGCCTTACTTACAGAGCCCAGCTGCTGAGGGCTGTCAGTAAAAATAAATGCAGAACTATATGCTTCATCTTGAAGTGTCTCGAAAGACTTCATGAATGTTGGCGTCTTCCTAGCCAACTAACAAATCGAACATTAAAAGAATCTGATAAATAACCCCTGTATATAGATACTTAAACTACAAAGGATTCTTTTGTTCAAAGAACATCATTAAAAATTATGCCGCAATTTCGTGTTAGTACCAAGGCGGGAAAAGCTGCGGAATTTACGTTACTACGAGCGCAGAAATGAATAAATGAATAAATCAATCAATAAATAAATATTATATGCGCTATCTTCGTACGGTGCGCTTGAAATGACTCCTGTGTAAGGGATCATCAAGGCGCTTAGTCACTAAACGCCTGGTGTCATTGCGTGGCATCTCAGACTTTGCATGGAGTTTTGAGTCTCGGACCACACTATGATGAAAAAAAAAGTTCTAAAAGGTCAGTTAATGCGGCGTTGACTAGGTGTCCCCAACGTTTCAATAGTCTTGAAATATGTGAGACGTTGCAACCGTTTTCATAAATACTTAGCGTGTTCGGGTTAGTAAAGGTTACTACTCCCCTGCGTGACAGGTTATCAAGGTGCTTGTTTAGGCAAGTTGTTACTACTCCATTGAAATGATATATAGCGCATAAATTAGGGACGAGAGAAAAGAGATTGTGACACAAACAAGAGCTGTATAAACATGTGTGTGTCGCATTCTCTTGTCTGTCGTCACTGAAGTAGTCGCTACATAGCATTGACAGGTCGCTAAGGGTTGCTACTTCTGTTGGTCGATGAATCTTGGGCTGTAATTGTGACCATTGAATGGAAAGCTTATGCCCACTAGAGTTATCTTATCTCGAAATATCAGTCCCGTGGTTCATCATGGCAGATTTGTAGGCAGATATTGTAAGATATAAGGATATGGATCCCGAACATATTCATTATATGTCTTAAGTTTATCGACGCTCACCGGTACAACGTGTGGTGCACGAAGTTGGGTCTTACACAGCTTTAAGCTAGCTTTTAGAATAGCGTGGATAGCATTCGCACGAGCGCATGTGCGTGTGTGTGCTTTCGTTGATGCTTCGAGCATATACACAGTGCTCTTTCAAAATGCCAATGTCGTGTGAATTTACTAAAACAGGGTCTTTCGTTTACGCTCCGCACACCGCTGCTAACGCCCAAGTCTGGATCATATGGTCCGGACGGTAATCTAATGTCACGGATATACGTTGATGCGCTTTCCCTCCGCATTTTTTTTCACGGCGTTCTATTGTAAACAACTGCGGACCATGCCATGAAGCCACTTTTTTGTGTATATATCTTCTTTCGGCAAGAGTTCCGTATTGAAAAAGCAGGTTCTACCTTCTCACGGAATTTTCCTCTCCTGGCTTGAAGCCCAGTTCAGCCCAACGTAACAAAGGGCAGGCCGAGAAAATTACTCGCAGCGGGATCAAGCGCATCACGATAAATACTGGTAGAATATTCACCCAGCAATACCCAAGGCGGGCACCCGTCACTTATACGTGCTGGGATTTCAAACGAATAAAAGTACTGCTTCGATTTCGGCTGAGATATGCCAGCAATCAAGCACCACAACCCCTAGAACACCACCGCAGCAGATAGAGCAGGAAGGTTCTATGTATGCAATAAAATCTCGTTCAAATAACACGTTTCGGACCCATCGTCATCATCAGCCTGTCTACGCCCACTTCAGGGCAAAGGCCTCTCCCATGTTCCGCTAATCAGCCCAGTCCTATCTTTTCTGCTGCAGCGTTATACCTACAAACTTCTTAATCTCGTCTTCTACCTAATTTTCGACATCCCCTTCATGCGTTCGCCCTGTCTTGGAATGCAGTCGGTTACCCTTAATCACCAGCGGTTATCCTGCCACGCCCTACGTTCCCGGCCCATGTCCATTTGTTGATTTACACCTGATATCCTTAGCCCCCGTTTGTTCCCTGACCCACTCTACTTTCTTCCTGTGTCTGAAAGTTACATAATTTATTTTCCTTTCTATCGCTCACTTCATTGTCTTAAATTTAAGTTGAACCCTCTTTGTAAGCCTCCTGGTTTTTGCTTCATGGCAAAGACCTGAAAAATGCATCTGTTATATACCTTCCTCTTGTGGAATAGGGGTAGTTTACCATGCATTCTCGATTGCAGAATGTTTGCCGCGCGTGGTCCATATCGTTCTTATTCTTCTAGCTAGTTCACTCTCGTGGTGCGGCTCCCCTGCTGCTACATGTCCTAGGTAGACATAATCTTAGGACTATTTGTAACGAGGCTGTTTAAAATAAGATTATGTTCTTCGGGATCACACCAAAGTCTCATATCAGTGACTGTTGGCAACGCTGACTACGTACTTGCATTAGTGTTATTCTGAAGGTAATTCAATGCGTTGAACTTTTCATTGCTGTACAGTTTGCCACATATACAGGTACATGTAGTCCCGAACAGTCCGCAAGAGTGAGAGAAAAATTCAGACCTTCAAAAAAAAAAAACACGACTTTGTGAACAGTGTTTTTTCATCCTTCGAGAAGGTAAGTGGCAAGTATATTCAAGGTTGCTTTCTTCAGAAGTTGTCATAATTTACTCGTATCGGCCGATGCAAAACACGTCGTGAAGACATTTCTGCAGAACGCAGGAATGCCTTCGCGGAACCAGCTCGACTCGGGAAAGCAGGCGTTGCAGCAATGTGGACGCACGCCTACAAATGTTAAAGAGCCTACAATTGAGGAAAACTCGACATTTCGGGCAAGTATTTTTCAAAGAAAAAGAATTCCTCCAACGTCTTGAAAATACGACACTTTATCTACATACCATTACCTGGTTTCCGGCCCATCTCGAATCCCTACTGGGCTCTTTAGAAAACCTTGATGACACTGCTCTCTCCTGGGCGTGCGCACTAACCTTCCGCACTGGGGAAGACATATAGGTCTGCAGGTTGGCAATGGGATGTTTATGGATGCTTTACTTACGTTATGTGAAGTGGCTAAACACTACCAGTTGAGTAGGCGGTAATTTGCTCACCCGCACAGCAAGTTGTCTAGACCTCAGGCCATCACGTTTAAAATGCTCCAGACCAGGTCCTATTCAAGTTTACCTTTCCTCAGCGAGGCCTCCTCAGAGGTTTTTGACTCTACTTCTCCTGATTGGGGTGAGGTTAGTGACTTCGAACAAATGCTCTGGTGGTGCCCCCCGTTAAGGGGCCCAAATAGGCTCACTGAAGAGGATTGGGACTTTGCCTTACTGTCACACCTGTCCCGTTTATTAGGGAGGCGATCGCCGGGCTAATTCTAAGAGCCGAAGTATCGGCCCTCCGAACCGCACCACGAAAGCGTGGACAATTTAGAAGTGGTCCTTTTTGGCGCGCCAACGGACGCCGGCTGTGGCCCAAAGAACAAGTCAGAGCCGAGAGTTGATAAACAAAACAAATACTATATTCTCAAAAATGGCAGATCGAAAACAAACACAAGAATGCACACTCCACAATAGTTACATACAATACGTCACCAAACAAACGACGTACTACACAGCACAATCAACCACACTTGAAACAACGGACACAGACAACAATACGCACTACAATGCAGTCGCATGCATTGAACAACCAAGACACTTAAGGACTAAAGAGATAGAAAACCTATTCAGTCCAAAGTCCTTGGAGCAAAAGTCTGAATGATACTCTTCCGAGAATCACTCACTCAAAGTCCAGCGTTGTTGTCGTTCCGTAGTTCTCGACGTTTCTCTTCCAGGAAACCTCGCGTCCTCCAATGGCCACTCTCCAAGCTTCAAACTTCTTCGCCGGAACTCCGTCGGCTTCACACACGCAGCTGTTGCCCGCGTCTTCGCTCGATAGCGGTAAACCCACGCTCTTGCCTGTAGCTCGAGCCGTCCCTACGGACCAAAAACTTCGCCGACTACACGGCGGACTCTCTACGCACTCTGGCGCTCACTTCCGTCTCCTCCTGTTCTGTCACTACGGGCAGAACCTTCGCCGACTACACGGCGGAATTCCTACGCGCTCTGGCGTTAACTTCCGTCACCTCCTGATTTCTCGTCTCGGCTGCTCGGTTAAATACCTTGCGCGCGACTTTCCAGATGTTTCTCGTCATTTCGTCGGCGCGATACGCAGCGAAGGCTGGGGAGAGGCACGAGACGGTTCGACTGCCCTCTCCGGAGGATGATTCACTCGGTCTGACCCCGCCTCCTTCGTTCTAGAAAAATCGCGGTCTTGCTGGGCCGCCGATGTGGGGTGAGGAGGATCGTCTGCGAAGCCGCGCTTCTGCGGGGAGAGCGCGCGCCCGGGAGCCCTGGATGTTTGCTTTCTTTTTTTTTCTTTTTACCTCGCGGCGTTTCTGCCGCCCGTTGTCGCAAGGATTTGGCGGCGCGCTCTTTTTTTTTTAGCGCTCGTTCTGTGACACTTACGAAGTTCAGAGTTGCTACCACAACTGCGAGCTGTCCAGAGAACCCACGATGTGGCGGTGAGGCTAAGACTCCCCGATCCTACGCGGGGGCGGCCCGCGACGTTGCTCTAAAAGACTAGCGTTTCTCAGTACCCAATGAAGTTCTGTGTCTGTCTGTTTGAGACAAACGTGCCGTCTTTTTCAGAATACTGCTCTTGAAGACATTTTAAGAGGTCACGTGCTGTTTCTTTCCTCACCATCGCCTTCTCATAGTGCACTGCAGCAGCATTGAACCTCTGCGAAAAATTGCGGGTGTCATGGCTGTCGCAGCAACTGCTACAAAGGTCTGTGTCTGCGTCAGCGAAGTTAATCCCACAAGTAGGAATTGCATACAACTGTGGCTCACGCTGAACACCGCGGCAGATTTTGACGTTTCGAATCTGCATGTGCGCCTGCAAATCAACCAGTGCAGGAACTGACGCAGAGACTGGGATGGCAGTAGCGTTCACTCACGGCAGCATGTGGGCGTAATCACTGTGGTTTTCTCAGAAGTTACCATTAAAAGCATCCGTAAAGCTTACCAGTTTCTCAAAAAAAAAACAATCTTCGGCTGAAGAAGACTTCTTTCACACTTTTTACAGGACTGACCAAAATAATCTAAGTGATGTTTACTTTAAAGGCTTCTCAAAGGCTTCTTTGTTTTCTCAAAGGCTTTATTTCTAGTAAGGTTGAAGAGACCATTGTCGAGTGTTCAACACGGACTGAGGCCAGCCACAAAGCCAGTATTTTCATTCCCTTGAAATTGACTTCTTTCGCGCGCATATATTGTTTCCTATTTGTACGCCGTAAAATACATGGTATTATTGTGCCCTCAACACTCACTTCCCAGCTGCCACTGTCGAAAAGGCTTCGAAATGTTGGAATGTATCAGTTAAATTTTATTGATATTTGTTGTCACAAGCTTTATAAGATGATAGTGCATGAACAAACAACTTGCCTAAAAAATTGCACAGATGAGCGTGCAATTTGATCTGGATTGTTTTTTTATGATAGTGTTCGCCGAGTCATTTCTCTGTTATCTAGAATTCATGGTTGTTTATTGATAGCGAATTAGTTTCAATTTTCGAATTAGTTTAATTTACGTCAGTTTTCTTACATCTTTGTCACGCATAACAAACTTGCGATTCTTCGTAATGGATGTATGAGCCCACCTTCCGGTGTTTTCACATGTAAAAAAATAATGTGCCAAAGCGCTAAGGAGAAAAAAAATGCCACTTCCAAGTTTATTCTCATAAAGTGACCTCGTTACAACAAATATTTTAGAACATTCGCTTTGCTTTCGCTTCCTCGTGATCGTTTTGCGGCATCCTACATACACCATGGCTATTCGTGTTTACTAATACGCTGTAAATACCCATAAAAGCACGGATATGTCGTGTGGTAGTATGATAAACATATTAGTAACACGTTATCCAGACAAAACACCGCAGAACTAAGTAGAACAAGTGGTAATGCAGGAAGTAGAACCCTGCGAAAGTAAACGTAATCGCGACTTTTTCAAAGTACCAATACTTGCACTTCGACACCTCTGTTGAAATTTGCCGCACAGGAAGCAATGCATCGTTTTCATGCAGTGGGCCTTACAAGTGCGTTGCGAAACTCTTGAAAGTCGCTTCCTTCATTTTTTTCCGCAAATGAAAATGGCCATCAGTTTCCCACGTGAGGCCTCTTTGTTGCGAGCGAACAGAGCACGAGACCACCAAACAACCACCGTGCTTTGCCCCTGCTGGCATTGTCATGTCAACAATGAAAGCTACGGGCGTCTCGCGTCTCAAACTCAACAAGACCTCAGTCAGAGTTTAATCCGGAGTGACACAGTGTGCGGGTGTCTTCTTCTGCCTTCTCATTCATCTGGCTGCACTTTTGACACCATTGTGCCGAGGCTAGAATCAACAAACGCACTGCAGGTTTTCGCCTTACTGACAAGAAGAGACCGAAAGAGTTCGGCACGTGTTGCAGGAAGATCGGCTAGCGTGATTTGGCAGAAAGGACCCAATTGATTGATTGATTGATATGTGAGGTTTAACGTCCAAAAACCACCACATGATTATGCGAGACGCCGTAGTTGAGGGGTCCGGAAATTTCGACCACCTGGGGTTCCTTAACGTGCACCCAAATCTGAGCACACGGGCCTACAACATTTCCGCCTCCATCGGAAATGCAGCCGCTTCAGCCGGGATTTGAACCCGCGACCTGCGGGTCAGCAGCCGAGTACCTTAGCCACTGGACCACCGCGGTGCGGCGAAAGGACCCAATTGCAGTCCCTGGTGGAATTCAGGACTTGAAGCAATACAACGTAAACTCAGCAAGATCTCAGTCAGAATTTGATCTAAAATGTGATGGTGACACAGTGTGCAGGTGTCTTCCTCCGCTTTCTCGTTCATCTGGCTGCACTTTTGACACCATTGTGCTGAAATTATAGGATCAACAAACGCACTGAAGGTTTTCGCCTTACTGACAAGAAGAGACGGAAAGACTTCGGCACGTGCTGCAGGAAGATCCGCTAGCGTGATTTGACAGAAAGGACGCAATTACAGTACCTGGTGGAATTCAGGACTTGAAGCAATACAACCTCTTTACACATTCACAATAGGACGGTAAATGTAAGCCGTAAGAAAACAAAAATGAAATGTCAACTATTATTAAATCAGGATGAAGCTATCTCTTTACGCTCAAGTGGACATGTATGATTTGGTATAATTTATAATGCAAATGTGTAGACGTCACGAACACTTGGGCCAGGCGCCACGGAGCAAATAATGAGCACGAGATGCTGCGGTACATCTTGTTGTATATTTGAAAGAACTAAATTACTTTGACTCCACCACGGAATCAGAACAACATGGGCACAAGCAGCCAGTGTTGCTTTATACGAAAAAAACGTAGTTCGCTCCATTGGATGAAAAACCTAGTGCGCATGTCACACTATTGTCTCTCACATCGGTACCAGAATACAATACAAACACAGACCAGACACGATAAGACCACTTCTCCGGCGCTCTGAATAAATATGTCTACAATACAAGGTACCGAATCAGGCACTAAGCGTTGTCTGATTGCCGGAAAGACTGGCCCCAAGGTTGGACTTCTCGCACTTCACTGACCTTGCGTTCACTCATTTAAGGAAGAAGGAAACTCCATGGGAACAAATTATCCAGGATTTACTAGCCGTATAAAAAAAATATAACGCACACTCTGAATACTACACTGACGGATCAAAAACACAAGAATATATATGAAATGCCGTCATATCAAAACGCTCAGAATAATGTATAAGACTGTCGTCATTTGTATCTGTCTTCACGGCAAAAGTATATGCTATTTTGGTTGCTCTCAAAGAAATTTTATCAAGAAACCACAAAAAAGCTGTCATTGGCTCCTTTAGCGCATTTAAAGCTCTATATTTAAGGTCGGAAAGCGAACCATTTCTCGGGGACATTTTACAGAAGCTAAAAAGAGGTGAAAAAAATGCCTAGACAATCCGACTTGTATGGGTGCCGAGACATGTTAATATGCCAGGAAACGAAAAGGCAGACAGGGTAGCAACAAAGGCAAGTCATCAAAGCACAACAGAAGTAAGGGTACCATACAGAGACTGTTTCAACAGTTGACGGACAGCCTTTAGGGCAAAATGGCAAGAAGAGTGGCAGGCTCAAGTGCATAACAAGCTTCAATAAGCTTCAAGCTGTCAAGCCTATTCTACAAGAATGGAAGTCATGCAACCACTAAAAACACTTCATCGAAGTAACACTATGTCGCCGACAGATAGGCCATACTCACCTCACCCAGAACTTTTTATTGCGCGGGGATAATGAGCCAGAATGCGAATATTACAAAGAACCTCTGACTATCAATCATATTTTGATAACATGCCCAGTCTTTGAAAAAAGAAGACACGCTTATTTTAAAGAATTTTACAGAACACAAACACCTTTACACCCAATGTTAGTACTGTTACGTTTGAAAGAGACCGGTAGAGGTTGAAAGGGGCCATTTATCAGGTCGTGAGGGGTAGCTCCGAAGCAGCCGACTGGTTAGAGATCCTCCCAATCCTCTTTTTTCTTTTTTACTCCGGGCGACAAGTGCGTTCACAGTATACGCTTCGTTGTCTTCGTGCATGTGCGCAACATTCCTCTCCGCGCAGACGAAGGCCGCTGGACGAGTCAGTTGAGTTGTCGTGGCTTGTACTGTTTCAGGTGGGCAACATGAATCACGTGAGTTTCGTCAGCTCGACGAGATATTACGCAGTTGACTTCTGTATGTCTGTCGATATTGACAAAAGGTCCATCGTAAGTGGCCAAAAACTTTTGGCATAAGACGCGCTTGCGCATCGGAGTCCACAACCACACCCGATCACCACGGCGATAAATCACTAGTCGATGGTGAATGCCATAGCGTGCTTTCGCTTTGTCTTGCGATGCCAATGTGCGTAGTCGACCTATGCGACGCGCCTCTTCGGCGAAGCAGAGAGTCTCGGTGACAGCGACGTTGTCGTGATCACAGAAAGGTAAGATCAGAAGATTCCAGGTACGAATCCTGGCAGGCTTGCCACTCACAAAGACTTTCCCGGTGCGACAATTTACAGTGGCACCACATTCTCGCAAGAAGCCCATGCCGAGAATGACGCCATATGTCGACCGAGGAATAATCGCAAACTCTGTCGTCTCCCAAAAATACTTCAGCATTACACACACCAATAGGGCGCAACGGCCCTCTACTCACTCCACAGAACGTTGAAGTTTAATCCCAGGTAAAAGCAACTTTCCGCCCTAACACGTCTTTGAAAAAAGCACTCATCACGAAAATCGTTGCACCTGTGTCCACCAAGGCCATCACATGCACATAATCTACCAAAAAAAAACGCACTTTGTTTTTAAACATGCACACAGGAGGTATTTCTGTCAGTAGCACGTTTCCAGCAACTTCACCCCCATTGGCCGCGCTGGCTAGTTTTGCGGTGGTGAAGAGGGCACTTTGCGACGCAGCGATGAAGAAATTTGATGAGCACGAGGTCGCGGGGGGGGGGGAGGCGTTAAACTCCTGTCAGATGCCGGGTAATGGTTGCGGAAGTTGCTGGGCCAATAGTAATTATCAGGTGGTATGTGGGCCGGCCGCCGGACACCATGAGACTGTTTGAAGGGTCGTGAGAAGTCAGATGGTTGGTGATACTGAGGAGTCACCCGATGATTGCAAAATCGCGATATATGGCCTGGCACACCACAGGAATAGCACACCGGCCGAGGTCGAAACGTTGGTGGTTCGTCGATGTATTGAGTGTCATCATTTGTTCTTGTGTAACAGATGTACTGGTCGGGTACGTCGTGACGAGACGTCGGGTGCCGAGGAGGCATGCGCTGAGAGCGTCGGTCATACCACAATGCGGGAAATCGGGTTGTCATTATTGACTGTGGTGCTGGATTGTACTCCACAGTTGCCGCGCTCATCGTCGGTTGCCATTGGGTCAAAGGAGGCACATCCATAGTCTCACGTGGCAGACACAACTCGGGATGGTCCGCTGTCGAACACGACATTACTCGGTGGGACAGTTCCTCGCGAACAATCTGTCGAATGGTAGAAAAGAGGTCGAGGCCAGGATGCGTGCCTACACTGGCAACAATAGTAACGTTAGCCAGCCGACCAAACTTGGGCGCAATTCGGCGCATCTTGAGCGTTTCAAACGTTCGGCAATGCTTAATGCCGTCGGACACAGAACTGAGGCTTTCTTTTCCAATTAGAAAATTTTACACGTCCTCAGCAATCCCTTTGAGCAGATGACAAACTTTGTCCTCTTCCGACATGGTAACACAGACCACCTTGCACAGCCTTAACAATGTCTCACCTGGTAGCTGTGCCCATTGCGACGGTGTTTGCTCAGCCCGCTTTTTTCTAGCAACCGAGTCGCCGAAACACGCCCTGAGCTCTTCAACAAAAAGGTCCCACGTCGTGAGGGCGTCCTCGTGGTTCTCGTACCATACCAGTGCAGTGTCGGTCAGGGAGAACACTACGTTGGCTAGCATAGCGGCTGCATCCCAACCATCGGACTTGCCCACATATTTGTACTTGGTGAGCCAGGCGTCTACATCTTCTCCGTCTTTTCCTCCGAAGGGCAGTGAAACTCGGTAGTACGGAAGCGGACCAGACGGTGCTGTCCTGGGAACGCCTGCTTCTTTGGGCATGTCGAAGTCACTCACGGCAGATGGCGGGAGACGACCGGCAAGTCGACGGCTTTGTCGAAGCGGTGGCAGTGATCGTTCCGTAGTTGAAGCGCTCACCCAGCACCTCCACCACTCTGTTACGTTTGAAAGACACCGGTAGAGGTTGAAAGGGGCCATTTATCAGGTCGTGAGGGGCACCTCAGAAGCAGCCGACTGGTTAGAGATTCTCCTGATCCTCTTCTTCCTTTCTCACTCCTGGCGACAAGTGCGTTCACCGTTTACGCTTCGTTGTCTTCGTGCATGTGCGCAATAATACTATCAGAGAATGCAATCATCCCTACAAAGGATGTTTTTCGGTTTCTAGAAGTCACAGGTCTTTTAAACAAACTGGAAACAGAAATCTGTTTTCCAGCTTACATTTTAACCTATTATCGAAATCTCCGAGTGTCAGGCGCATCATATCCATTGTTGCTTTTGCGCCATAAAACTCAAGTTAACTAACTAACGAAAAAATAATGACCACACCTCCACGAAAGGAATCGGTAGCAAATGAGAATGCATTTATTGCTCCCAGAGAGGGTACCGATCCCGTCAGACGTTCGCCTTCGCCAACTTCTGCCATCGACTTGAAAGGCACCCAGCCAGTGAACGGTCGAGAGTGAGAAGCGAGCGGACGGGAGAGTTAGGCGCTTGCGTTCTCGCCTCAGCGTTGCCTTTTACAGCGGTACTGTGGCTATTCTAGCCACTGTAACAGCGGCGTCTCGAGCACACATTTCTGGATGTTCTTCAGAGGCACCCAGCCAGCAAACGGTCGAGAGAGGCGCGAGCGGACGGGGGAGTGGGGCATTGGGAGGAGATAGAGCGAACGGTGAACAAAGAAGCGGCGAAGCTCTGCACCAATACTCTCCTACACTCTCTCGCACTACATGCTCCAGTTGCTAGGGGTGATAAGTGTGTGCGCCCGCAACTGTTTCCATGAGAAAGGGAGTGAAAGCGAAGAGCAAACACCTGCTGGAGCGCGGACACTACCGCAGAAAACGCCGGATGCTTGACATAGAAACGCATTCGCATTTAAAATCACCCCACCGACTGGAGAGCCTTCATGTGCCCACCGCGTCCATTGGCGTGTACAAGAAGGCTCTCTACGACGACATGGCAGGTGTCGTATATATCTCACGCAGCGCCACCGCTATTTTATCAACTCCAGCCAGATGCGGCCGATTCAAGATAGATGAGACATTGTCTGAGGGAAAGCAAAGCACAAATGGCCGCTTCGCCGGCTGAAGAACGACATTTGAAGCGAAACACGAAGACACGCGGCCAAATTTCGCTCTTGATGATTTTTAGACATATTTGTCGAAACCCTTTGTATACAACGCAGGGGATCTATAGGTGTCTATAACATGTGTGTGTGTGTGTGTGTGTGTGTGTGTGTGTGTGTGTGTGTGTGTGTGCCCCTGTTGGTGTGTGCGTGTTCAAACCTCCACAGGGTTTCAAAATATACTGTTTCATACACTCGTTTACTTGTAGCTATTTGTGCTACGTGACAGAGTGGTGGACCCAGTCTTCTCGTTGAGTACGCATGCACATGCTTATGTGCACGAAAATGGAAAATACAGATCCTGTACAGATGTCAAATAAGATGGCACTCGACAATGATATTGTTACGCACACTCCAGATAGTGCAAGAATAACTATTTATTGGGGCCAATTTGTGCCCGAGAAGTAAAGGAAAATGTAGCAGCGTTTCTAACAGCCGATCCGCAAATAGGATCGATCTCCGAGAGGATGTCGAGTGGTGCACCACTTCTTTCTCGTCAAAATCACGTGCTGAAGAGGCGCGCGCCGTCACGACCTTTTCTTGTCTCATCATCGGGCCGCTGTTCTCTTGGAGGGGGGGGGTGCACGAACTAGCGATATCACTTATAAGTATTACACTAGTTTAGCTAGTACGGGTAGCACGGAAAACAAGCTTCATGGTAACGGGAGACGAAAATTTCAACGAAAATTTATGAGCGAAAATGCAAAACCCACTGTTCTGCCTAGCATCACTAATGTGACCTGCATGTAGTAGGTCGAGGGAAAGAGAGTCTACCTGGAGTGGTCTGTACCTCCCATGAGGGCTACCAAGCGTGTCCAACAATTTGTCACTAGGCTAAAGTTTAGAACTGCTGGGGTTTCTTAATAAAACACCGAGTAGAAGGCGCCTGCAAAACGCGCCCGGCTCTTGAGCGCAGAAACACGTGGTCTTCCTTTCTAGCTCGCGATACGCTCATACCCTCGACCTATTGGAACCAGGTGGTATGTTATTTTGTTTTGCATTAGGAAGTTTGTTTTTATCTTTGTACTGGCTTGCTAATCTTGTCATAACATTTACTTTTGCGAGTAAGGTATGCCCCTCCTCCCACGCACTCGCATTAGTTCCAGCTGTTCCTTGGTAAAAGTGCAAACATGGTCTAACTGAGCAGTCTAAAGTTCAATGAGTCATAGCCACAAAGCGCTGATATACTTATAGTTGTACTAGTAATATTCAGATAGACTGGCTCATATACGACATAGTATCCGCGTTCATCGCACACGTTATGACGTTAAAAAAGATGATAGCAGAGCATTCAGCTGAGCGCAGATGAAAAATTTTCAACGCATAGGTTTACTTGCATGCCCAGGAAGTAGTCCAGTGGGCCAATGTACCCTCATTTCCCCTTCCCACACTCTGGAGGCGCTCACGAGTGTGGACGCGCTCACATTGAGCTCCAGCGTTTTAGGTGTCTTTGTGCGAATTCTTCGGGTGCAACAACCAGAAATATGCTTATCGTCTTCCTAAGGTGAAGAGGAACTCAACGACATCAATATTTCGGGCGTGAACGTCTCCACTTCCGAAAATTCACTGAAAGTAAACCGGCTGCAAGTGGGCACGACGCTCACCCTAACATCGACGCCGGCAGCGTTGCGGTGACGAGGTGGATGAGCGGTAGCTCGCAGCGGCGCTGAGGGACGCCCTGAGCCCCGTGACGACGAATTATAGAGCGAAACTGACTTCGGAAACCACAAGTGCCAGTGGTGAGCCTTTTTGAATGATTTACGCTCGCCCGCGGCCAGCCGTCAGGCAGCGCAAAGTGGCAGACACCACGTTTGGAAGATTATGCAGTACGCTGTAAAAGGCGAGGAACTAGACCCAGCAGAGCTTGAAGACGGCACCTGGGTCACACCAAAAACAACGCAGGGTGGCTTAGACCCCCTAGATCTGCAGCACAAGTACAGAACGGCTGCGCTCAAGCCCTCAAAGGCAATGTCTGAACACGCCAGTACTCCGGCACTCGTCGTGCAAGCACCGCGCCCGCCGCAGCTTCCACGCCGGAGGCCCATGCCGAGGCTGCCAAGCGAACATTACAAAATTGTAGTTCGACCCAGACACCCAATCAACCTGTCGAGCATCGGCCTCGCTACACTGATGGAAACCATCCAAAACACTGCCAAAGTCGACCCGGCCCAAGCAGAAGAAGACCAAATAAGAATTCACCCTATTAAAAATACCCTTACAGTCAGCACACCCGACAGAATCAGGGCAGAAGCCTACCGCTCACTGGAAGGGCTCAGAAGTCAGAGGTACAATATGAACTTGCCAGTGGCCACCTACGTACCAGCGCCGGACGACTCTATCCGGAGAGTAGTTTACAAGGCCTACACGGACGAAACAGACCACGATCTTCAAGCACTACTCGTGAAGAGAAACTCTGACAACCCCATAGTAAATGCCAGGAGACTGGGCTCATCAAAACACCTGGTCATCACCATCGCCGGACACAAGCTTCCTTAGAAGTGTGGCAGCTTGGGCTAGTTGGTATGGCATGACGATGGTTATAGCGCGAGAACAAAACGACGACACAGAGACAAGAAGGACACGAAAGACACGAGCGCTCGTGTCTTTCGTGTCCTTCTTGTCTTTGTGTCGTCGTTTTGTTCTCGCGCTATAACTATCGTCAGGACAAGCTTCCTGCCACGATCCGCTTCAGGTGTTTCACCTTAGAAGTGCGTCCCTTCAGGGAGAGACCCGAGGCCTGCTTTAACTGCAGGAAGCTTGGGCACTGCATGAATGTGTGCCCGCAGCCCGGCCCTGAAATACCAAAATGCCGAAGATGCGGTGGAGAACATCCCCCACCGCCGCTGGGAGAACAGCCAACATGTACACCACAGTGTGTAGTCTGCCTCGGCGAACATCGCACTGGCAGCAGGAGCTGCAAGCTACGCTTCACACCTGTCAAACCTAATAACAGAAAGAAGACATCGATGTCCTCCAGCACCAATGAGGAAGGAAGATCAAAATCAGCAGGCCGTCGATCAAGATCAAGGTCGCGAAAAAGAAGCAAGAGCAGGAACAGAAAATCTTCCATCTCTGCGCAGAAGAGCTGTAGTCCTAGTCAGGAGACATCCGCTTCAATGCCAGCAATACACAACAACAAGAACGCCTGGAGCAACAGCCCACCAAAGAGCGTAGGTTGGAGTACCGACGATCCGGGGCAAACCAGCAAAGCGGCAACTACTCAGCCAGCATCCAACACCAAACAAGGGGGCAAGACCAGGAACCGGTCAACATCCTGGACTCGAGGCGGACATTCCAGATCCAGTTCGAGATCGAGGACGCAGCCACCGGCGAGACCTCAAGACAATCAGGTGAGGGAACTGACAGAGCTGGTAAACTCTTTACAGCAACAGTTGGCTTCGGCCAACGAACAGATCAGGCAACTGAAAAACAATTCCAATTCGACCTTTACCCCACCCGCGGCTGAGGAACAGATGACATGCGCTCACAGTGAGGTAACTAACATGGAAACTGACACAATTAGAAGAGAAATGCTCAGAGCTTCTAGCCCAGTGCAAGAAATTGCCACAGAAGAAAAACGAGAAAAAGTAAAAAACTCGACACTCAGAATAGCCAAGCTAGAAACTGCAATAAACGCGCGCTTCAAGAAGGTAAAAGCCAAAGAGGCAGAGTTTCAGGCATCTACTGAGGCTCGCCTCACCAGAATCGAAGCTGCGATTGAAAAAATACTGGCAGGTCTTAATCAGCTCAAAGTAGCTAACACAGGCGCACTGACACAGCAGCAGCAACAACACAAAATCCCTGTTGCACAATTACCAATTTTAGTTAGAGGCGAGAGACCTAACAAAAATACTAGCATAGATCAACGACCCCCAGCGGGAGGCCCAATCAGAATACACGGACCACGTGCAGAAACTCCTAAGCACTCAAGATGACCAGTGACCAAATTTTGATCTGACAATGGAATCGCAGAGGGTTCCGAGCTAAACATGATCTCGAATATAGGATCCATCATTCTACATTCAAACCTGATGTTATAGCGCTACAGGAAACTGGCGTAAACGCCAAGCTTGTTGGCTACACAACCTTCAAAACGACAATGGCGGAAGGCTTTAATCCCTCCACGGCACGCATGATGCATAGAAACCTCACCGCTAACGCGATAGATCTCACAATCAAGGATATAGCCTACAACTTTGTAGAAATCCTCCCCAAAAAGAAAAGTTACCCCACCCTGCACATCCTAAACGCATATCATCTACCAAAGAACAGAGGCATCGTCGCCTCTAACCTTATTGTAAAGGCGCTAAAACATGCCAGAAGCTCACCACTAATCATAGTAGGTGACTTCAATGCTCACCATCCGGCATGGGGCTATAAGTCTTGTGACAAGAAGGGGACCAGCCTATGGACAACCTCACAAGAGCTGACCTTAACCCTCCTCACAGACCCCGAGCGTCCCACCCGAGTAGGTAACAGCATCTGTCGAAACACATCACCTGATCTAACATTCATCAAAAACATAGAATTCGCCAAATGGGAAAACACAGAAACTAATGCAGGCAGCGATCATTACATCATAGCCACCACATTCTCACTCAGTAAAATGAGGAAAGGAACATTCAGAGTGAAACATACTAATTGGGACACTTTCAGAGACATTAGAAATGAGAGAGAACCCACAGAACTCACAAACTTGGAAGAACGGACATCCACTCTAATCCAAGACGCGAACAGGGCCACCACTGAAGCCGAGGTCGAGGAGGATCACGTGGTCCCTGACTCACGGCTTATACACCTGTGGGAGGCTAGGGAAAGTATTCAGAAGAGATGGATGTCACAAAAATACAACAGAAGCTTACGAAAGAAGATAGCTCAAATCGACAAAGAAGTAGAGAAATATACACAAGCGTTGAGTCGAGAACACTGGCACCAAACGTGTGACCGGCTCAATGGCCAATTAGCTAACAAAAACTCCTGGTTTCTACTCAAACATCTGATAGATCCCAAACCAACGAAATCTAACGCAAGTAAGAACCTGCAGAAATTAATTCATTCCTGTCCTGGGGAGGAGAATGACCTAATACGGGAACTGCAAAGCAAATACTTCAACACCTACACGGACATGCCCACTCCGGCTAAATATGAAAAAGAAATAAAGCCAGCTTTAGATGGCGATATAGACAAAGCTGAAGTTAGAGCAGTCCTCAATCAGATTAAAACCACTGCCGCAGCGGGGGAAGACAGAATAACAAACAAAATGCTCCGAAATTTAGATGACCACTCGATCAGCCAGATCACTAAACTATTCAACACTTACTGGGCTGATGGAAAAGTTCCACCTAGCTGGAAACATGCTACCGTCATTTTTATTTCGAAACCGGGAAAGAAGTTGGAACGGTAAAACCTTCGACCGATTTCTCTCACCTCCTGCGTAGGCAAGGTCATGGAGCATATCATATTAATCCGACTCAAAAATTACTTTGAAAAAAAGCATCTGCTACCTGACACCCTAATCGGCTTCAGAGAGTGTCTATCAACACAAGATATTATGCTTCAGCTGCAACAAGACATCCTTGACCCAGGCCCAGTACGAGCCACTCGTACCATACTGGGCCTGGACGTCAGTAAAGCTTTTGACAACGTCGCGCATCAGCCCATCTTAAATGGCTTATCCCAGTTGAACGTGGGCGAAATAACGTTTGCCTACATATCCGACTTTTTCAGAGAAAGAACGGCCACCATCCAACAAAGTGAAGTGCGTGGTCAAAAGTTTACGCTAAGCACAAGAGGAACCCCGCAATGTGCCGTCCTCTCGCCCCTACTCTTCAATATTACCATGATGAACTTACCACAACAGCTAAACAGGATACCACACATCAAACATGCCATATACGCGGACGATGTTACAGTCTGGCCGAACAGTGGCTCGGACGGTGCGATAAATGACGCGTTACAGGAGGCAGCCAACGTTGTGCAAGAGTATGTTAGACACAACGGGTTAACCTGCTCCCCCTCGAAATCCAAACTGCTAATCATTAGAAGTAAAGCCAAAAAGACGCCAGGCATGGACGCCCAACAACAAGCCCCGATAAAAATTATGTTGGAAAGCGGCCCGGTTCCTCCAGTTCTCACCGTTAGAGTGCTGGGTACACTCATTCAACATAACACGCAAAATACCATGGCCCTCACAAAATTGCAGAACACCGCCAAACAAATTGGTGGACTGCTCAAGAGAGTGGCCAACAGACATAGAGGCATGAAGGAGATGGACTTGTGTAGGCTCATTCAGGCCTTCCTAATCAGCCACATAGTCTACTCTTTCCTCTATTATCATCTCAGGAAATCAGACAAAGATAAAATTGAAGCTATAATTCAACAGACGTACAAATGGGCCCTAGGTTTGCCTGTTTATACCAGCACCGAAAAACTCCTCCAACTTGGAATGCATAACACCCTAGAGGAGCTGATCGAAGCACACAAAACAGCACAAATAACACGGCTTTCAGACACGATGACGGGACTACATATCCTGCATAAACTGAAAATTCAGCCTATACACACCACGAGAGGTAGAGCACCACTAACTCCCTCGATCAGACATTACCTACAGATCAAACCAATACCAAAAAACACCCTGGCAGGCAGACTTGTACGCTAAGAGAAAAGCCAGAGTGGATAGGCTAAGTGAAAAGCACAAGCAAGACCAAACCGCGGTCTTCGTCGATGCCGCCAACCAGGGACACAACACATACGCCCTGAGTGCCGTGGACGGAGAACTTAAAATCGTAAATGTGGCTTCCACAAGATCAAACAAAGAGGCCGAAGAAATGGCCATAGCGCTGCCCATTATGCATCCAACTACCCACACTGTCCTTAGCGACTCTAAGAGCGCTATTCTCAGCTTTGTAAGGGGAAGTGTGGGAATAAATACAGCCAAGGTCCTGAGAAACTGTAATCAGATTGATAGAATCAAAATCAATCTGGTCTGGGTCCCCGCTCACTCGGGAAACCCCGGTAACGAGCAAGCGCATAAAGTGGCCCGAGGGTTAGCAAACCGGGTCGCGCTTTCATTAGAACCGGGCTCCCCTATAGGAGAGGCAGTTACCTCCTATAACGAACTTACAAATATGTATAAAGATGCCAGGAGATTATATCTCATACCGCACAGCAACCTCACGAGAGCGCAGGCCACTATCCTCCGCCGAATTCAAACGAACAGCCTAACCACTCCTCACCGCTTAGCGATATTCACAGGTGGAAAGGTTGACTCAACATGCAAAAATTGCGACCGAAAATGCCATAGCAAACCAAAGTCACATCCTCTCGGAATGCGAGGGCCTTTCCCCACCCAGAGAGCGTCTGCCAGTTCCCTCCGAAACGACATGGGAGACCTTAATACGGTCCCCCGACGAAAAACTGCAGAAAGCAGTCATTGCATGGGTACAAGAGGTCACCGCCGACAAGCGGCCCCCTCGAAAACCCATGAAATCTTTTTTATCAAAGTTGTATCCTCCTCCTCCACTTCCCATTTTTTTCCATGGCATGCAGAGAACGAAACGACCCTTGACTTCATCTGGCTGCACAGCCCCCACTTCAGATCAAGGAGGCATTCCGCATAACTTAGAAAAAAATTTTGGCCTACGCCCCTGCACAATTTAAAATTGGGGAAGTTCTTTCTTAAAGCTTATACAATAAATACACTCACTTACAAAATAAATGAAATATTTCAGCAAGCTGTACTTACAGAGCTGGGCTAGTGAGCACTGCAAACACAAATGAGTACAAAATTACGGGTTTCAACTTCATGGCGTGTCTAGAGACTCAATGACTGCCAAAATGTACTTAAACTTTAAACAATGCGTGACATTGGCAAGATTTGTTATATGACCTGCCTATAACTCGTCTTTCACTCTCTTTCATTTTTCCCCTTGTGTTCATTGTTCACTAGCGTCGGGCACCATACCGGGTGCTAGTTCTGAAATTCTTGGAATAGTAACAATGTACTTCGATCGAACCGAATGGCATGCTATTCGTGCCGAAGATATGTCTCTAATATATGCACATTGCCACGATACGAATAAATTACGAAGCTTCGCCATGGTTTGATCTGGCTGTCACAAGATTAATAAAAAAAAACAGACCCGAAATTTATGAGAGCGGTACCACAAGAACAAAATAAAATGGAAGTTCGACAATTCTGTCCTACTTCCACACAAACACGGCATAACGCCGGTGGTGTTATTCTATCGATTGCTCATAAACACAAAAAATACTAAGATTGTACAAGAATAACTCAAGCGCAAGTGCGTCAAAGAGAGGTCCTTCTTTTCTGAGAGTGACTTTTCAGTGGCCGGACCAAAAATGCAAATAGCAGATGGCGAAACATTTAGGAATTTGAGTCATACAAGGATAATTACATATATATTTGTAATCACCGCTGCGGACTCCCTCACGTCAAAACCATTTCGATGCATGCTTGCGCAAGAACACACCTTGTTGTGCGCTGTGGTAAAACGGTCTCTCCAACTTCAAGAATTTAATATGTATTTCCTTAGAGTAGTGCAGACAGCTAACAAAACAGGGTTATTTAGTCATCACACGCCATAAATAGACATCGATTTGTATGCTAAGCTTAACATGTCCATCCAGATACTCCAAAATATGCACATAAGAAACAAAAGTTAACGTACAAGCTCAAGAAAGTTAAATACCACGTTCGTTTTTTCTTAGTAACACAATGGCACATAGTGGTTAACCTTGCCGAAGCCACTTCAGCCCTATACAAAAAAACAAAAAAACAGAGGAGCCATGTAAAGCTTAAGACAGCGATATTGACCGATCTTAAAAGGACACTAAAGAGCAAAACGACCTTTCGTACCATTTCACAATCTCGAAGACACCACTCTCACCACGACACAATGCTTTACAAACTACAAAATGTGTGAAAAGAAAATGGCATTAAAGATGCCACCCCCAGATTCGTGTACTAAATAAACACTACGACGTCAAAAATCATGAAAACGTCTACTGCGTCCTAAGTAGCTTTGAATCAATAAAATTGCACTTCATGGTCATCTGTGATTACCATAGACCTATACGATACGAAGTTTCAGAAGATTTAACCTAGCCAATGTCACAAAAATATACATAATAAATTCTGAAATTTGTTACGTCACGAGTGGAGATTTCTGTGCCAAATTTGAAATGAAGCTTCTACCTCAATTTTCTCCGCTAACAATAAACTTATGACAGTGAAACTTATTGCATTGAAATTATTCGAGTGTAGTTTATGAGTCTAAGCTAAGTCATTGTTGCTCTTTAGATAACACCGAACATGTAATCCGCATCCGCTCGTGATTGCTCGCCTCTTCGTATAGCCGTTCCATGGGTCACGTAGACGGGTTCCTATAGCCGTTGACGGTCACGTAATAATATATATTGGTTGAATGCACCATTATGACTAACGGGTGCGGAGCGCTAAAAGAAATGACGTGGGTGCGAATAAACAAACAGGCGTTCATCGTTTTTTTTTGTCATCCGTGTCAAAGCTTAGCGTTTCCCACCGCCTCAATTACGGTAACGTTCTCAATCCATAGCGCTGTTTCCGCGTGTCGCGATTCGCAGGCTTGGCGCTATTTGAAGATAAATTATGAAATTGACAAAGACTTGCAATCTAACACGAGACAAGGCTACCCGCAGTTTTGAGCATCTTGCAACGGCTTCTTTGCCACTGGAGCAATGGTTATGGTACAAAGCTACTGTCCCTAAGAAAACAGGTTCGATGCCGGCTGCGGTGGTTGCCTTTTAATGGAGGCAAAACAGTGAATACCCATGCACTGTGCGATGTCAGTGCACGTAAAGAACACCAGGTTGTCAAAATTTCCGGGGCTGTCAACTACAGCGTCTCTCATAATCTTATCGTGCTTGTGGGAAGTAAAATCCCAGATATTGTTATTTAGGATTGTAAAACGACCTCATCGCAAACAAGACACTTTGCAACTTAGACGGCGACTCTGTCACCGTCCTCACAACAGGAATTATTTGCATTTGAGTGTCGTGGCTTTTCCCAGAGAATTGTATTAGGGTTTTGGTTATTCTCATCCCTAAACTGGTCCGGAGTTCCAGAATTAGCAACTCTTGCGACTCATTTGATTGACATCTTGTATAGGCAAAGTCATCGAGCATGTCATCAACGATCAGATATCCAAGCACATAAAGACTATTAGCTTGTTCTCGTTCAATCTGATAAGTTTTAGATCACACCTATCTACTCAGGACGTCATGAAAATGCTGAAGGATCACATCATAGATCAGAAAATGGAAGATGTCAGAGGCATTCTCGGACTCGATCTTGAAAAGGCCTTTGACAATGTCCCGCACTCTCACATGCTTGCCGCTATCTCTTCCCTCAACTCAGGAGTTAACTTTCACAAGTTGGCCAGCTCGTTCCTCAGGAATAGGAAAACCACTACCCAGCTGGGGATCTCAAGTCTAAGTCCTATGATCAAGGTTCCTTCGGCACTCAGCAGGGCTCAGTCGTCTTCCGACTACTGTTTAACATCGTAATAGTCGGCCTTGCTGCCAAGTTCTCAAATCAAGGAGGCACCAATTTCGCCATCTACGCAGCCGACATCCCACATGGAGTGTCCGTGGCTGGGAGGGCTGAAGGAGAGCTCTGTTCAAGAGGCCATCGACTGTGTTGAAGTTCATAAAGAAAATTGGTCTCAAGCTCTCGCTGTAAATGTCCGAACTTCTCTTGTATCAACCCACGAAAAGAGACTAAAACCGAAAAACTGGAATCCACTGGCCGACATCGACATTAGGCTGCACACAGCATGGGGGCAGCGTAATCTAAAGGTGGACTTCATAGGCGTTTTGGGCATGATCTTTGAGGATAATGGACAGAACGGCCATACGATCGACCATCTGACTTCCAAGGTGGAAACGGTCCCCCAACTAATCTCACGCATTTCCAACAGTCGGGGTGATCTTCGAGAGAACCATCTCGTCAGACTTTTACAAAGATTCTTGATGAGTCACACAAGCTATGTTGCATCCATGCACAGAGAGATACTCCATGAGAGAAATAAATTAAACGTACTTACAAGAAAAATCACCAAAAAGGTCGTGGCTTTCCTATGCTTACAAGCACTGAGAGCATTATGAAACTTGGAGTCCGTAACACACTTGAAGAAGTCAACGAGGCTCAACAAATGGCATAGGTTGCCAGGCTTTGAGTCACATCTGCGGGAAGAAAAACTCTGGTTGACACTGGACTCAACGTTCTGACGCTCGAAGTGCAAAATCCATCACTTGATCATTATATACGTTCTCGAATCAAACTGTGTCCCCTTCCACGAAATATGCATCCACAGTACAACGTGGGCAGTCGTGTCGCTCGAGCATCCTCTCTTTAAGCTCACACCCACTTGTCAGTTTTATCCTTTGTCGATGCCGCTCAGTGCAGCGTTTCCGCTCACTCTGCAGTAGTATCCGTAGATACTAAGGGTTCGATTTAATCCTCAGCATAGCTTCGAACCACTTCTTTTCACAAAGTAGAGCCGATGGCTTTTGCACTAGCTCTCTCTGATCCACAAAGAACTGATATGAACTATAAATCCGCTGCTGGGGCCTTAACTTCTGGTTCCGAGTGTAAGGACGTGTTTAGAACTATCGCCCAAAATGAACTCACTCACCACACTATTATTTGGTTCCCTTGCCCACCTTGGCTCGAAGGTCGGGGGCCAGCCCAATGTCAATAAGCTAACACACTCCAAGGCACGAGGCTTCACTTATCGCGCCGAGACTTGCGCGGCTCAGACAGGGAAATCAGCCCACAGCCTTGGTTAAAGGACATTTTGACTTCCCTTAATGAGATCCCAAAGCACGATCATTTAGGCCATAGGTCCTTTCTACTGCTGACGAAAAGTTTTCAAGGCCAGAGACATCTCCCTTCGCACGCTTCACACGGGAACATACTCCAGCTTCGTAACCTAAAGCCATTACTCCGACACTTCAGAACTTTGTCCGGACTGCCACGGTAGCAGTGATTTTATCCACATGCTCTGGAGGTCGTCCTTTTTACAAGGAAAATATGACAAATTTTCTTAATATGCCTTTCATTTAATTCTCAAGAGCCCGATCCTCATACAACAACTCAAGGCTGTCCAGAAGGCCCACAATACGGTGGTGAGGCTAGGCCTCCCCATCCTTATACGTGGGAGCGGCATGCGATCCTACCCCTATAAAACTAGGGTGGAATCCTTTATAACCCGAATGATGTTTTTCATTTAAGATGACTGTTAGCCGGGCATGCTGGTTTACTTGTTGGGATACTTCAAGACTGCTGGCAAATGGCATGTCACAATCAGAGTGGAAATGGTTACCGTGGCTACCGGGAGTGGCTAGGCTGTCAGAGAGCGTCACAGAAGCCTTGTGAAACCGGGCATGTCAAGGCTTACTCAACAATAAAAGGCACAGAAGCATGGAAGAAAAAGTCACGGTCCTAGGCGATCTAACATTTACCGACCATCTTGAAAGACTTCTTCTACATGGGCCCAAGTTCTGTGTCGAAGTGGTTCTCTCCCGTGCCAAGAAGGTGGCTGGCTTTGTGGCAAGCCGAGTGAAGGACGAAGAAAAAAACTAAGGTGCAGTACTCAGATTGTGTGAAAGTGTTTTCTTCTAGCAATTTAACACCCCACATAGCAAAGATTAAGGACCTATGATTAAGTTTCTGTCCGATAGCGGTAGTCATATCGTGTTTTCGGATAAGGAGGGTTTGTGTTTTTATTTTTCCGAATAAGCTATATATGCAGAAGGCCCAGGCCGCTATGGATAAGTATTTCCGGAAAGTTGAAGAGGAGGTCAGCCTTGTGAAACATCGGGCTGTGAGGAAGTTAGCGTACTTGAACATAAGCAAGTTATCTTGAGCGGTAAAGCGCAAAAAGGGCTTGTTGCTCAAAGTGTTTTTTACGGTAAGAACACAAAAGGCAAACCTTCCGTTCCGAACAATTGTCTCCGAAAGGGGTACTTGGCTGCGCCTAGTGTCCAGTTTTTTTACAAAAACAGTTGGAAGTGCTCCATTTATTTGACCCATTTTCGATTTCCAACTCAATAGAAGTCGTACACCACCTAAAGGGAGGTGGTGTAAGTGTATCTTATGCTTTGAGTATTGAAGTCGTCAAGCTTTACGATTGCGTTCCGCATGACCCTTTGCTAAAAAGCGTAAAAAATGCATAGCAAACTAAAATGATGAAGTGGCTTTTTGTAATGTAGAAAGTTTTATGGGGAGATTGGCAATGTATCTGAGTTGTGGTGTGGAACGACAAAGTGTACGTCCGGAATGGTGGAATTTGCATTGACTCTAGTGTCGCCTCAATCTTGTGCAATGTTTTTTTTTGAGCGAACTCGACACAGCTATAGATCAGGAGCTAGTAGGCGTGGACATGAAGTGTGTTCAGATGCGTAGATGACAAGCTTTTTTTGGTAAAAAAAATGATCCGGGTATGAGCACGTAAGTGAATGTTTTGAAATTTGTTAAGAAAAATAGGTGTGGCCTACAGTTTACTATGAGGTGCCAAAAGAACGATGCATTCAGTTTTTGGACCCAGAAATTAGGCCGTCACGCTTTCAAACGTGTTAGATATTTCACCCTAGATCGGAAAAATCTTTGCTAAGCTGTCAATCGGCCTACTCGAAGACAGTAAAATAATGGGATCACCACTTTCATGCATCAAAGCCACCCTCTCAAGAAATAGTGGGTACACTCAATGAATGAGAGCGTTTCCGCGCAGATCAAGCGCTTGCGAGGAGCTGGTTTCCGAGATGGTTGTATCCTATTGGCCTGTGAAAAGAATCGTCGGTAAGTGACAAAAAGAATGGTCGGTACACTCGAAGGGGCCAGACAAGTTGAGGGTGAAAAATAGGAGATGGTGGTCATAACTTATCTTCACAATAATTCACATCGGTTTGAAAAAGTTGCATAAAAGGTATGGCCTGCGGTTTATTTTTTTCAGATGAAAACAAATTGTGGAAGGTTTACCCAGCAGTAGATAACCAAAAAGAAAGGAACGAGAGAAACAGATGAATGTAGCATAAAACATGACAGGAGGTACGTTGAGTGCAAAAAATATGTTCCGTTCAGAACTCCTTTCACATGCGGAAAGAAATAAGTCGGTCAAGCAGGTCGTTCCCTGAATGTGCGCCTTTGTGAACAAGAGAGTTCACTAAAGGGGGCACCATACTCGCACTTGCCGATGCACTGCAAGGAGTGCACTTGCCAAAAGAAATTTTCATACACACGAATAATTGACTGTCACAAGAAGCGCACAATGAGAGCAATAATGAAAGCGTAAAGAATTAAGAAAGGAGGTGACAACAGCGTCTGTTCTGCTAACAGATGCGCAGTTAGCTTTTTTGGATGTAACATAGCTCAGTGCAATATCTTTTTACGATTTATTTTCTTAGTTTTTTTAGAGGGGTGGGGGGCTTGACACCTGTTTTTCCCGGTTGTGTGCCATCGACTATGGGAGCAATTTTTTCGATATATTATGTTGTTGATTACAACACATGTAGATTTAGATGATGTACATGTATGCATATATAACTGTTCATTTCGAAATAAAAATTTTCAATGGTTAGTTAGCACTCGCCCTGTGTCTTTTCTGAGTGTTTGTACTTTTTGACGCTTCTTTCATCATGAAAGTTTTTCATCCATCCATCAACCGTTCATTGGTCACATCTTAAGAGGTTATTGACAAACCAAATGTTGATGAACAAGTTGAGCAGTTTATGGAAAGTGTGTCATAGCACGTAGGTTTATTCCGCAGTATATACTTAAACATCGAAAATATCCCCGCTGGTTTTTCCTGAATTTGTAAACGCACTGAATTACAATGATAGCGCCCACAAAAAGGCTAAATAGTCTCCTTTCACAGGCAGATAGAACAGTTCAGTTTTGTACGAACTCTAAACACCTAAACAAACGGGGTTAGAGTTCATATATTGCTATATTAGGAATAAACGCTTTTGACAGTCTAGCTGAGTTTTGCAAGTATGTACGCAAACGGTCAAACAGAAGTGAAAAATTCTTCAAGCTACTGGACTCTGACTGTGTCGAAGTGAAGGCATTATTCGTCTATTTATAAAACTTCAGACTCCAGGGCTCAAATTTAGGACAACAGCACCAGGCAATTACTACATCTAGTGGTATGTCACTGGATGAAAAGCTCATCGGCTCTTGTTTAAGTCGCTTAAAACCATCCTTATCTTGTGGCATCGATGGCATCTCTTCTGCAATAATAAATGTTTATGGTACTATATTTATGCCAATAGTGATTGCAATATTTAATGACTGCCTGATTGTTTCCACATTTCCCAGCATCTAGAAAACTGTGTGCGTTCTAAAATATTTAGGTCGGGCTACAGAAATGATGTTTCTAATTATTGCCTGATTTCTTCACTGTGTGTCACATGAAGATATTTGAGCTGGTCTTTCACAACACATTGTATGTTCGCATGAAAGATTTATTCTTAATCAACACACGGTTCTGCCTGGCTGCTCAACTACCACAAATCTCGCTAATTTTATGACGCAAATTGTCTCACCTATTTCTCAGTGAGCACTGGTTGACGCAGTACTTTGCGACCTGAGCCACACTTTTAACTCGTCAGGCACTAACTGTTTTTGGTTAAACTTTTGTTTACACTTGCGAACTTTGATTTTCACTCGTATGTTTTGAATATCCTGCAAAGCTATCTGCCGAATAGATGATGTTATATTGCCGTAAATAGCCAAACGTCTTCCTTGTACCGGGTTACTAGAGGAGTGCTTAAAGGGTCGGTATTAAGCCCAGTCTTATTTTTATTTTCATTGTCAATTTTTACTTTACAATTTGTGATTTTTTCTCTTGTATGCGGAGGACTTCAAGATATTTAAGGACATTTATTCAGTTAATGACTGCCGCTTACTGCATTTATATGCGTTTTTCTCCGAATGGTGTGACGACAATAACCTTCCTCTGAATACCTCACAGACTGAATTCAGTAGTATATATCTAGCAAAATATTCATCGTGTCATTTCCATTCCTTGTAAGTATCATGTTGTTATATGAGGTTTTTGAATTCAGTGATATTGGCGTTCTTTTTGATAGCATGGTAAATTTTTCTTATTGTGCTAAATGAGGTGCCAAGCGCGGCCTTCGTTCTCTCGGCTGCATTTGCAGAATGTCTCGAGAATTCAGTTCTCCTACAGTCTTTCGGAAACTGTACACCATAAAAGCCAGTCCATAAAAAAATACTAGGCATTTACAAAAATAGTTTGGCTAGAAAGGACTGTGAATCTCATTCCAACACTGCCAGAATGTTATCACTGTCATCACTTCACTGCCGATGGAATCTCACTGATCTCTTACTTCTTTACAATGCATTTGCTTTCCATTGCATAAAATTTCGTATTCCACGAAAGTTAACTAGAGAAAATAGACCATTTTATGTAATTTCCAACTGCTTTCAGCACTTTACTGTTTCCAGAACACAAAGTTACTATAATGTTAACTTTCATCATCATGATGTTTTCACAGTCTACAGTCACTGTCGTTGTCTCAGCTTTGCACAGTCTAAAGATTGTTTTTCACAATGCCCCAATTCTTACCCTTTCCGTCTTTCAGGGAGCCTTCCACATAGTTGTGCATATTGTCCTATATTTTTTACTGCCATTTTATGATTGTCGCCTTGTCTTTTATTCTTGTCATTTTGCACTGATTTCTTTCTGTTTGTGCATTTTCAATCTATTTATTTAATTTTTTGTAGTGAATTGAAATGTTTATTTTATTTTTGCATGCGCCTGTATGAAGGCGTTATAATTGTTCCTGCGCACGTAAAATGAATCATTTATTATTATTATTATTATTATTATTATTATTATTATTATTATTATTATTATTATTGTTATTATTATACCTGCCACTGTGGAATAAATACACCGTGCTCTTCAGGTTTGAACAGTGCAGAGGAGGCACCCTTTAGGAATTTACGCACACTTCGAAATCACACGCACAAAATGCATCAAAAAGGTCTATCACAGCTCGCACTCAAAGTCGTCTTCGTCAGCGGATATTGTGCGATCACTATCGGTGGTGTTATCTCCGAGGTTCACAGCCATCGACTGTGGACTATGAACATCATCAATGATGTTATTGAGCTTCTTCACGGCATTTTCTTCCTCGAGAACGTGCTGCACGTATTTTTTCCATTTTCCCATTTGTCAGCGCTCACTTGCTTGATCCCTTTTCATACAAAAGACTCTAAATAATGAAGGCTGAATATTTCGTTTTCCCTTGTGGCAAAACCCTTCACGTTCCTCTCTGCAAGCTCTATCGTGTTCAGTTGGAAACAGTAGGGAGGCAGGCGAACAACGCAGTGGCCTGATGCTCAAAGCAGTACAATCCACTCGGTTTTGGTCTCCACCAGTTTTAGTGTTATCAATAAGCTTCATGTGTTCAGCCATTACTATGTCTTGACCGTGTTGCGCGCCCTTTGAGGAAAGCCAGTCCCGCGTTTCAATTTTGAGACTGCCCATTCGCGGCTCCTTGGCCTGATTCAAGGAGTGATAAGGTGCATAATCCACGGCTATATGACACTTCCATGTGGTATAAGTGGCAGCAATTTCTTAGCGAACCATATTTTGTAGTGGTGACGATTGACCTCACTGCAATAATCACCTGAGCTTTTGTTCACGCGAAACACTTCACGTGCGCCTTCCACTAAGCCATTTTGTTCCCGCAATGAGTAACAATAAACCATCCGCCTTTTCTAGAGGGGTCTTGAAGGCCTTTAGACGGTGCGGATTGACGCGCTTCATGGACGGTATCATTGATTTCACCAACCGACACTTGTCTACCCGTTGGGCCAGCGTTGACCCATGTTTCGTCGGTGTGAAAGATCGGCTAACCTTGGCGCCGCAACCCAGCAATCTGACGCAAGTAGCAGCGGTGAGACTTTGAGGAGTGCATTGCGAAACCGCTTCATTACCATTCTGGGCATAGTTGCCATCGACGCGGTTGGCAGCTCGCTGTCCTCTTCGAAGTGGCGCGTAGGCTTCTTGAGAGTGCGGATCTTGTTTCTGCGAAAGAAACTGTGCACAGTCCTTCGCAGCACTCCCAGGTCAAAGTTGTCCAGCTTGTTCTCGCGCTGACGTCCTTTCTCACCACAACGCTTATTCAGTGCCAACACGCTGCCCGCCTTTTATTTCTCAAACGCCCACTCGTCCGATCACTCACCTCTTAACGAGAAAATTCACGCCTTCTCCGCACTCCTTCCGAAGCGTTTCTGGGACGATTGATGCTAGCGCCTTCTCCTCTTTCGTAAAAAAAGAAACTTTCGAAGAATAGTATGAACTAGACGGTACGTGCACACTGTGTGTGTGCGTGTGAAAAACATTTAATCATAGAGAGTTTGCAGGCCCATGGCCCTTTACACAGGGGGAGTCCTTATTCTGGGACCCGCGCCCGTCGGACTAGAGCACTTTGAGCCTCCAACCCTGAGCAATTGAGTAGAGCTGCTTTCCATGCCTCTCTAGTAGGAGACGGGTTAGGGGAAAGGAAAGGATTCATCTTACATGCCCACACCACGTGAAAGCTATCGGAGACTTCCCAACAGTGAGGGCACTGTCCATCGACTTTCGGGTCAAAATGCTTTACATCTGCTGGTCACAACTAGGTCACAACAAATGCTTAACTACTGCAGGCGCCTTAGGGTTCGTTCATCGGCCTTACTCGGGCCCATAGCAGGCACCGAGAAACGCCGATGTTGTTCGCAATAGCACAACAAAATTTCTCTAAATCGTAGAAGCGCTTGGCTATAGTCTCTAAGCCGGAAAAGCCTGGGTGAGGTGACCGGTGTTCAAGCGCGCGGGTGGCCGCATCTGCAGCTTCGTTACCTCTAAGGCCCTGATGGCTCGGAGTCCAAACAATGCGTTTGAGTGAGGGGTATGATTCCCTGACGGCTCATTTTAGGTGCACACTGGAGGAAGCCATGCTTTCCGAGGATGGCACACCATTTTTTGAAGCCTCCGTGCCGTTTTTTTACCTGCGTTTGTTTGCTCACATGCAAGAAACATTGATTGATTCATATGTGAGGTTTAGCATCCCAAAACCACCATATGATTGAGAGACGCCGCAGTGGAGGGCTCCGGAAATTTCGATCACCTGGGGTTCTTTAACGTGCACCCGAATCTGAGCACACGGGCCTACAGCATTTCCGCCTCCATCGGAAATGCAGCCGCCGCAGCCTTGATTCGAACCCGCGACCTGCGGGTCAGCAGCCGAGTAGCTAAGCCACTAGACCACCGTGGCGGGGGCATGCAATAAACATATCATTCCTTCTTGAAAAATGCCGTTAAATCAGTGCTAATTCAGTGAATAGATTTCTTGCATACCTTCAACATATGTGCAATGTTGATAGTGCAGCAACTGTGAATCTGCGATGTGAATGGGCAATGAATTATTTAATCTATGACGTCAGCAAAAAATAAAAAATTATATGTATTTCACTTTTTTTCATTTTATTATCTTGAAAGCCCATCAGGGGCATTGAATGGTGGGTGGGTTTACATATTGACACGTTACACCGTAACTGCAACCTGTAGATAATGGCGCACAAGGACTTCAAACTGATTCGAACAATGGCAATACGACTTTATCGTTTTCTCTGTAAGTGCATCTTCGTCCTCTTTTGAACAGCGGTAAAAACAAGCCTGCCAGCATCTATGGAAATAATACTTGCAGAACTAGTACTAGTGGCATTACCCCCTTCCCAAAGAGCTTCGGCCCGATGTCACAACATAATTACAAGATGAAAAAAAAACACCTATGGTAAGCAGTACACCAGGGGGTGTTCACTATCACTGTAAGTCTACTCAAGGGACTTTGGCGAATAGTCAGCATTGGTAAAACGGTTTCATTCTTAAAACATGGACGACGTGTGACTGTTGTGAACGGCGGGATTCACGAGCCATGTTCTCGTCGAGAACCTTGTCGTTGACTTCACTGAGACGACGGAGAACTCTTGTTATGCCTGCGAGTCCACCACGGACGTCCGTGCCTCTGAAAAAGGCAATCTGTGTCAAGGCCAGCCCGCCTGACGCGAACAACTCAACGGCGTCATCACGCCACGGCGCCTTTCTGGCGCGCACGTGCAGTGAGTCATCCCAGCCACGAGCCCGTCGAGTAAACAACCGGCGTCTTCCTGTCTGGCGGCTGACGATATGCGCGGCGACGTCACTCGTCCTTGGGTGCAGCCACCTGCAGCGCAGCCTCTCCAGATTCGATGAGAAAGAAGGACGCGGCCCAGCGGCGACCTCATTGGAGGATTCTGACCTCGCGACGAGCGGCGCTTCAGGTTGGACATTTGGGTTGGACCCGGGGCATATAAAAGAAGCCCTGCGGCGCGTCGAGAGAGACCCCCTTTGGCAGCAGACCCATTTGAGAGTAGAGATGTGTCAGAGAGAAGAGCTCGGCTCTTCGCGTTTCTGTCGGCCCCAGTGCCGAATTTCTAACGCCTCTGTATATATGCTGTACATAAACCTTGTTTAACTCACCGTCGTCTAGTCCGCTCGTCTATCAGCTCTGCGCAGAAGTAGTCGCGAGCTGAGAAACCTACGCTACCAAACGGCTGGTGACCTTCCCGGTGGAATTCGAAGCAGTGGTGCCTTCGGGACCGTGTTGGCGTCGCCGTCTTTCGAAACAGTGGTTGCAGCGGTGAGATTTCGAGGCGCCCTTCGTAACGTCGTCGGAGGCGCGCGTCGCAACAGTGGTGGCAGCGGTGGGATCGGCCGGTGTCAGCGACATCGATGCGGTGAGTGCCTGATGTTTTCCGCTCAGTTCACCAGACTACTCTAGCTCAGGTTGTAGTAGTTTAGAGAAGGGCTGTGTGAAGCATTGAAGTGAGCTTTGATCGTTTCAAGCAAAGTCGAAGTGCTTTGAAACCAAAGTTAATGCGGAAGGGGTAAACACGGGAGTGTGAAAAATTGCTTGCGCGCCTTGCTAGTAGACTTATAGTGGGTACGGCAAGTAAAATCTTAACAGGAGCAAACAGCAAGAGGCTAGTGTGAACGATGGAGAACCTTAAAGTGAAGGAACTCATCGAAATTTGTGAGGAACTCGGCATTACTTTGGGCCGTGTGAAACGAAAGCAAGCGATCCTTGAGATCATGAAGGATGAGGGAGTGTCGTCTGAGGAAGTCGATGAGGCCTGGGTGGATATCAAAGCATGCCGCGAGGAAGCTGAAAGGCGAGAAGCTCGCGAACGTGAAGAAGCTGAAAGGCGAGAAGTTCGTGAAGAAGCTGAAAGGCGAGAAGCTCGCGAACGTGAAGAAGCTGAAAGGCGAGAAGTTCGTGAAGAAGCTGAAAGGCGAGAACGCCGCGAGGAGGCCGAGAGACAGGAGTGCCTCGAGTTGAAACGAATAGAATTGGCAATACTACAGTGTTCGCAGGCGCCTAGCGTAGCTTCTCCAACAGTTCAGGTCAGCGGTTATAGAATTCGGGACCAACTGCCACCGTTCGTAGTAGGCGAGGACATGGCGAAGTATCTCGTCAAGTTTGAACACGTCTGTGAGCGAAACGCTTTGGAGCGGTCTCCTTGGGCGCGGAACCTGTTAGCTCTTCTTCCCGGCGAAGTGTCCGACGCAATAACTTGCTTGTCGAGGGAAGCATTTGAGAGCTATGACGAGGTTAAGGAAGTGCTCTTGAGACGTTATAAGTTGTCACCCGAGGCTTTCAGGCAAAGGTTCTGGTATGCTAAAAAGGGGAATGAGTCACACGTTGACTTCGCGTTTCGTCTTAAAGCCGATTTAATTGAATGGCTCAAGGGCGAAGGTGTTTATGACGACCGCGATAAAGTGGTGGAATGCGTTGCATTGGAGCAATTCTACCGCGGCATCCAGGAGAATGTCAAACTTTGGCTGCAGGGCAGGCTTGGTGAAGTACAGCTAAACAAGGCAGCAGAGTTAGCTGAGGACTATTATACTCGCCGAAAGTTGCATAGCAGGGCAGTGCGCGTTGAAAAGGATGAAAGGAAAGAGGGCTTTTCAAGGAAACCTCATCAACGTTCGGAAACCCGCTCCGCACCGTAATTTCAAGAAGGACCCGTCTCTTACGAATGACACTGTAGGGGAAGGGCAAACGGAAACGGAGAAATCGAGTGAGGTTTCTACCACACGGGCGTTTGAATCACGGAAGCCGCTAATCTGCTGCAACTGCAAAAAGGAAGGGCACATCGCGATAAACTGTCAGCAAAAGTTTGCAACTATCCTAGAATCGGAAAACAAACGGAAGCCGCTAATCTGCTACAACTGCAAAAAGGAAGGGCACATCGCGATAAACTGTCAGGAAAAGTTTGCTTTCGCAACAACCCGAGAATCAGAAAAAAACATGCGGTTGTTGGAGCCGTATCTCCAAGAAATTAGGGTGAATGGGAAAACGTGCCGAGCACTTAGAGACTCAGCGGCAACCATGGATGTTGTACATTCTTCATTGGTGTCTCCGGATGACTTTGTAGGAGAATGCGCGTGGATCAGGCAAGTCACCGAGGAGCAGAGTGTTTGCTTACCAATCGCCACGGTTGTCATTGAAGGCCCGTTCGGTAAGTTTCGCACCGAAGCGGCTGTGTCTGCCGCGCTAAACGATCGTTTTCCTTACCTTTTCTCTAACAACTCAGAGCAGCTTCTCAAAAAACTGGGTAAATCGTTCTTCCCCAACTTAGCGTACATAACCCTCACGCGATCGCAAGCGCGAAAGCTTTCGCAGGAGCTTGATCTTGTTCAATGCGGTGAACTCTCAAGTGACCTTGTCGGTGGGTCGACGGAACCTCAGAGAGGAAATTTTCCGCGTGAGTCATGTGAGCAGTCACGCGAGCGGCCCGTCGCCGAAGCGACCGGCGCAGTTTCCATAGGAATGGGAGACGACGTGGCGCCATTGAATCAGAGCGAGAGGGCGGCAACGCTCTCGCCTGTAGCGGAAAGTTGGAGTGAGCTGTCGAGGGTTGATCGAGAAACGCCCATTCGAGAGCAGCGTGCGGACCTCTCGATTAAAGCGCTAGGGGAAAGCCACATGAAAGCTGCAAAAGTGTTGTCGAAGGAGTATAACGACAGATCGGCGAAAAAGCGCGCTTTTGAAGTAGGAAATCAGGTAGTGCTGCTGCGGCCGTTCAAAAGGCACAAGCTTGAGATTCATTGGGAAGGGCCCGCCAAAGTAATATCTAAGCCTTCCGATACGGATTATGAAGTGAAATTAGGAAGGCGGCCAAACAAAATTTACAACTTGATGAAACCGAACGTTCAACGTCAAGCAGTCGTAAATCTGCTTTTGAATGCGTCAGAGGAAGAGGGAGCAGAAATTTTTAGGTTTAGTGAGGTAATCGAAAGGGAATCGGAGGTAACCTTGGAGCAGTTGAACCTACAGCCTAGCTTAAGTGAAGTCCAGGAGGAGGACCTGGGAAAGATTGTTTCCGAGTTTGGAGACGTGTTTTCGGACCGTTTCGGAAACACGAGGGTGATCGAACACGATATCGAGCTAAGCGGTGAGGAGTCAATCCGTAGCAAGCCGTATCGTTGTTTTTCTGTGGAACGTCGCAAGTATGAGCAGCTGTTGGTACCGCATAGGTATCGTCGCCTAATAGTGACCGGTTACTGAGATGGAGCGTGATACTCCGACAGCGCAACTTTGACCTTCGCTAAAGAAAAAAGGAAAGCTATACGCTAATGCAGGTGCATTGAGCAGTGCGTTATAGCTAGTACCTTCTCCACCTTTCGGTTTCTCGCTGGCGATTCGGGGCAAAATTTTGACCTCATCACGACCTGAGCTGAGCGCTCTCGTCCAGAGTGAGCTCAAGGGGCCAACTTTATGTGGTATTCTAATTCGTTGCGTAGTTGTACGTGTGAAAATTCGAGTTCTTATTTTAAGAGTCTTGTGTCCCACATGTGCCTCTTGATGTAGAGGGAACGAAATTCCGATAGACACGTAGCTAGGTATATGTTGTACTATACTTTGTCTGATGTTCTGTCGGGTGACCAAGGACACTTGCTTGTGTCGTGTGTTGTCTGTTGTCGAACCGTTCTTGGCAAGTTGCAGAACCACCGACAAGTGCGGAAACCAGAGATCGTGAGACGAGCGAAGCTGGTCGACAAGTTGTGGCGACAAGCAAGTCTTAACGCGAACAACTTAACGGCGTCATCACGCCACGGCGCCTTTCTGGCGCGCACGTGCAGTGAGTCATCCCAGCCGCGAGCCTGTCGAGTAAACAACCGGCGTCTTCCTGTCTGGCGGCTGACGCAATGCGCGGTGACGTCACTCGTCCTTGGGTGCAGCCACCTGCAGCGCAGCCTCTCCAGATTCGATAAGAAAGAAGGACGCGGCCCAGCGGCGACCTCATTGGAGGATTCTGACCTCGCGACCAGCGGCGCTTCGGGTTGGACATTTGAGTTGGACCCGGGGCATATAAAAGAAGCCCTGCGGCGCGTCGAGAGAGACCCCCTTTGACAACAGACCCATTTGAGAGTAGAGATGTGTCAGAGAGAAGAGCTCGGCTCTTCGCGTCTCTGTCGGCCCCAGTGCCCAATTTCTAACGCCTCTGTATATATGCTGTACATAAACCTTGTTTAACTCACCGTCGTCTCGTCCGCTCGTCTATCAGCTCTGCGCAGAAGTAGTCGCGAGCTGAGAAACCTACGCTACCAAACGGCTGGTGACCTTCCCGGTGGAATTCGAAGCAGTGGCGCCTTCGGGACCGTGTTGGCGTCGCCGTCTTTCGAAACAGTGGTTGCAGCGGTGAGATTTCGAGGCGCCCTTCGTAACGTCGTCGGAGGCGCGCGTCGCAACACTCTATAGGGACCGAAATAGCGGTGAAACAACTTTTCCGACCGGCCCCGTTGTCGAATGGGAGTCCAAAACCATACTCGTTCTCCGGATTGGTAAGAAACATCGCGACGACGAGCGTTGTACCGCATCAAGTCGATGCGTTGTTGTTTATGAATTCGTTCGACTGCAAGCGTCTGCCAGTCTGATAAATTAGTTCGTCTTGACACTAATCTGGTGCCTGTCTGGTAGAAGCATGGCATCCAGCATTGTAGTGACCTCCCTGCCGTGAAGCAACAGGAATGGTGTGAATCGAGTTGTTTCTTGCACAGAGGTGTTGTAAGCGAATGTGACGTAAGGGAGGATGTCATCTCAGTTTCTGAGGTCTTGGTCAACGTACATAGATAGCATGTCCGCGATCGTCTTGTTTAGTCGCTCTGCAAGGCCGTTGCTTTATGGGTGGTATGCAGTAGTTTTTTGATGTACTGTGTTGCTAAGATGCATGACGTCTTGTATCATACGGGCGGTAAAAGCTGTGCCACGATAAGTTATGGCAACTAATGGTGCTCCACGTCGGAGGACGATGTTCATAAAAAAGGGGGCAGTCTCAATCGTGGTGCCACGTTGTAATGCCTTTGTTTCGCAGTAGCGCATTATGTAATCAGTGGCGACTACAATCCAGCGGTTGCCGTCATGAGACTTGGGAAATGGTGCGAGCAGATCTATGCCAATTTGTTGGAACGGTTCTGTCGGAGGAGCGACGGGCTTCAAAAAGTCGGCTGGCCGCTGATGTGCTGCTTTACGACGCTCGCACTCATGACACGTTTTCACGCAATGCTTCACGTCTTGATTGAGCTTAGGCCAGTAGTATAGTGTTGGCGAATCCGGGCCAAGGTACGTGTGAATACTAAGGGGCCTGAGGAAGGCTCATCATGACAGGTGGACAAGACATCGGCTAGTAACGCTGGCGGGACGACGAGCAGGTACTCAGTCGCGTAAGGGTCGAAGTTTATTTTATAGAGAATATTTCTGCGAACGCAGAACGATGATTGCGAGTGGGTGAATGCTGGTGGTGGATGCGGCGTACGGCCTTCAAGATATTCGATAAATTGTCGAAGCTCGGAATCGTTCTTCTGCTGTTCAGCCAATTCGGATACACAAACTGCGCAGAGAAAACGGCCGTCGAGATCATGATCCCTTGACGCTGTCGTAAGAGGAGCTCGGGAAAGGCAGTCCGCGTCCGTATGCTTCCGACCAGACTTGTACACGACTGTCAAATCGAACTCCTGAAGGCGTAAGCTCTACCTGGTCAGACGTCCGGAAGGGTCTTTAAGGTTCGCCAACCAGCAGAGCGCATGATGATCGGTAACAACTGTGAATGGGTGAACATACAGGTATGGTCTGAATTTAGCTGTTGCCCAGACAACAGCTAGGTACTCTTTTTCAGTGGTTGTGTAATTCGGTTTCGCAGATGATAAAATCTGGCTCGCATAGGCAATAGGGCGTTCGACGCCGCCTTGCCACTGGATGAGGACTGCACCAAGGCCGATGTTACTGGCGTCTGTGTGTGGTTCAGTGTCGGTATCTTCGTCGTAGTGTCTGAGTGAGGGCTCAGCCTGGAGACCCTGCTGGAGCTCGAAGAAAGTGCGTCTTCGGTCAGGGTCACACACTAAGGGAACGTCTTCTTTTGTCAGAAGAGTGAGGGGTTCGGCAATGTTCGCGAAATTTTGCACAAAACGTCTGTAATATGCGCAGAGGCCTAAAAATCGACGCACATCACATTTGTTGGCAGGTGGTGGAAAATCTGCGACAGCCAATGTTTTGCCTGGGTCAGGCCGAATACCATCATGCCTAACAAGGTGACCGAGGAAGTGCAATTTGTTGTAACCAAAATGACAATTTTCTGGTTTGAGTGATAGGCCTGCTGTGAGAATTGCAGCAATCACAGATTTAAGTCGCTGCATGTGCTGCTCAGACATTTGAGAGAAGACAATGACGTCGTCTAAGTAAACAAGGCATGCTTCCCACTTGAGACCAGAGAGCACTCTATCCATCATCCTCTGGAATGTCGCAAGAGCAGAACACAAAACGAAGGGCGGCACCTTCTATTCGTACGGACCATCAGGCGTTATGAATGCTGTTTTTTCTTGGTCGAGTTCATCAATGTCGATCTGCCAGTAGCCACTGCGTAAATACATAGAGGAGAAGTATCGGGCGCGTCGGATGCGGTCTAGTGAGTCGTCAATGCGTGGAAGAGGATAAACGTCTTTCTTTGTCACTTTGTTGAGTTTGCGGTAATCGACGCAAAATCGAAGAGTGCCATTCTTCTTCTTTACTAGTACGACAGGGGACAACTATGAACTGTTCGACGGTTGAATTACGCCATCTTCGAGCATCTGCTTCTTTTGAGATTGTATTGCCTCTTTTTCCTTTTGTGATACTCGGTAGGCGTGCTGAGGTATGGGTCGTTCAGCATGATCTGTGACAATGCGGTGCTTTAGGGTTGGCGTATGCTTTATCTTGAATGTAGACGCGAAGCAGTCACTAAGCATGCGGAGGATACAGCGGATTTGCTCTTTCTGCGCACATGACAGCTTCGGATTGACATAGACTGTATCGGCTATCACGGTGTCACTTTTAATGGCTGCAGAAATTGGGGCTATCGTCGTACACGCTTCATTGTCAATGAATTCGAAATGAGCGCTAGTCGTTCGCTTGACCAAATGTTGGTATGCTCCACTAAACTCGGTGACCAACAACTCGGTCGTCCCACGTTTAAATCGAAATATGCCGCGGGCAACGCAGATTTGCTGAGACAAGAGCACGGAAAGGTTGGCTTCAACGATACCACTACTGTCATGATATATGTCGCCCTGTAAAGTAACGAACATACTGGTGCGTGGTGGAACGGTGTCGTCGACAATGCGAAGCGCAGTCTTCCTCGGATCGGTATCTCTAGGCTTCGGATTACAGTCGTCAGCAAAGGCAGTCTCGAAGAATTATAACAGCGCCGTGCTCGCGAAGGAAATCCATGCCAAGGATAACTTTCCAGGAGCATTCGGGAAGCACAACGAAAGAAGCTTGATTGATATGTGGGGTTTAACGTCCCAAAACCACCACATTATTATGAGAGACGCCGTAGTGAAGGGCTCCGGAAATTTTGACCACCTGGGGTTCTTTAACGTGCACCTAAATCTGAGCACACGTTGACATTACAGACACCAACAAACATTGGTTGATGCATCACATGTCAGAAAAGTACGGACTCAAATGCATCTCCTTTGAAAACCCCAAGCCAACCACCATCAGAGGCACCTGCATCGACATCGTGTTTGCCAACTTTCATCTGCAACTAGTGCAAGAACCACTTAGCTTAAATTTCACCGACCACAAAGTGGTTATAATGAAAGGACAACGGAAACCAGCAATAAAAGTTTGATAAAACATTTAATCAATCGTTTCACGTCTTTTTTTATCGGGCGAATTAACGGAAGAAAATTTCACGGTATTACTTCCAGGAGCTTCGCCCAACCTCATCATCATTCACCTCGTGGATCTGCCGTCAATTTTTTTTCTTTGCACCTAGTCAAGAAGTGCACTACTTTTTTCTTTCACCTAAAATAACACCTTTTATGCACCCCTTCCCCTCTTTTTCTTCAAACTCTACTGCCACGAGATTCATGGCCGATCTCTTTGGTGGGTTGCACCACTTCTCTTGAGTCCAACCAGCCAGCCAATCCATGTGAGAAATGTGCCAGAACCGAATTAACTATATTTTTACACTCACATACTGTTTCAATGTGCTTTCAAACGTTTGATGTTTGCACCAAGTGTCCTTTAGAAAACTATGGACCATCTCCTCGAAGGGAACCCTGATGGGATGCGAAGTAGCGGCGGTGTGCACAGCGCTGATCCGGTTGAAACAGGCATCGAAGCGGGTGCTGGAAGAATGGTTAGAAGCGAAATTCAATGTATCGTTTACTGGAGTAAACGTTTGTTTGAAACGCAAGGACACAGGAGGAAGAACGCGTTTAAGACGCTTGCTATTGGCTTCCTCGGCTCGCGTTTCGTCGGTGTTACCCGCGCGCCGTCTCTATTCTCGAACGCAATCGGCGTTCTTGACTTGCACCTCGTCGGTGTCGTCGGTCTCGCACAGCCGACGCTTGCGTTCGGCCTCAATGGCTCGCGCCTCGTCAGTGTTCCAGGCGCGACGTCGTCATTCACGAACGTGATCGGCTTCGCTAACTAGGAACGCCAGCGAAGGCCGGGAAAGTTATGCGCATGCTAGCGGGAAGCATGCCCTGGCGGCGTCCCCCCCATCGGCGTGAGCGCGCGGCAAGCAGTGGCGTGCTGTCGATATCGTGCGTGTGAGTGATTTTAAATGAAAAAGAGAAAAGTGAGCTCGTAACTGTCTCTCAGGGGGAGGACACCTCAAAAGTAGCTCACAAGGGGTGGGGGTAAGGGAGGGATTAAAAGGATAGGATTATTCCACCTATCCTATCATTCCTCTATTTTTCCACCGCGCATCCTGAACAGGCTTTCTCTTATGTTCCACTTTCTATCACTTTTTTTCATATTGTTACGTGGAAAATAACAGTTGTCGGTCCGCAGCCACAACGCAGCTCACTGACAACGTCCACTTCTTTACTCTCAGTCTGAGGCACCTTACTTGGGTATGCCCCACTATGCCCTCTTTCAGTCAGACGAAATCACGTAACACGACCCCCGGCGGCAAAAGCGCCGACCCGGCGAGTTTACGGGGCCACAGCAGGAGTAGTGTGGTAACGCTTGAGCCTTGATACGTGGACGATGTCCCTTGACAGCAGAGCGGAAGAGTTTGATAGACTATCAGGGACAATTTCATATGTAGAGTCGGTCACTCGTCTAAGCACGCGGTATGGGCCCGTGAAACGAGAGAGAAGTTTTTCTCACAGGCCTGCATGTCGCGTAGGGGACCAAAGAAGAACGAGGGAGCCTGTTGGAAAGTGTTCGTCGCGATGCCGCTCGTCGTAACGATGCTTCTGCGAGTCTTGGGACGCCATTAATCTGCTGCGGGCAAGCTGACGAGCATGGTCAGCTCGGGTAATAGCGTCGCGTGCATATTCAGAAGTATACTGCGCAGCGGCTGGCAGGAAGGTATCCAACGGCAATGTTGGTTCGCGTCCAAACAGAAGGTAAAATGGCGAGTACCCGGCAGTGTCATGCCGGGAGGAATTGTATGCGAACGTCACGTAGGGTAGTGCAAGGTCCCAATCACGATGGTCGGCCGAGACGTATTTTGATGGCATGTCTGTCAAGGTGCGGTTTAAACGTTCTGTAAGCCCGTTTGTCTGGGGGTGGTACGATGTCGTGAGCTTATGTTGGGTAGAGCAGGAACGCAGAATATCGTCAACCACTTTCGAAAGGAACGTACGGCCTCGGTCTGTCAGCAGTTGACGAGGGGCTCCATACACTAAAATGAGATCGCGTAGTAGAAAATCAGCGACCTCTGTAGCGCAGCTTGTTGGCATGGCTCGCGTAACTGCATAATGGGTCGCGTAATCCATAGCCACCGCGACCCACTTGTTTCCGGAGGCGGATGTTGGGAAGGGACCGAGAAGGTCCAACCCAACACGGAAGAATGGCTCCGATGGGATGTCGATGGGCTGAAGATATCCGGAAGGTAGTCTCGACGGCTTTTTGCGACGCTGGCAAATTTCACAAGCGTTGACATAGCGACGTACAGAACGTGAAAGGCCAGGCCAGTAGAAGCGGCGGCGCACACGGTCATATGTGCGAGAGACACCAAGGTGACCCGCGGTTGGCGCGTCATGGAGCTCGCGTAGGACTGTAGAACGCAGGTGCTTTGGTATGACCAGAAGTAGGTCGTGACCATGGGGCGATAAATTACGCCGATATAAGGTGTGGTCCTTTAAGGTAAACATGTGAACGGAAGCGTCTTGCGGTGAAGATTCGAGCTGTTGTATTAGGCGGCTGATATCCGGATCGCGACGCTGCTCGTTCCCGAGATGAAGCAGCTGGGAGATGGAAAGGACGCAGCCCACAGAATCAGTGCTCGTAGGATCGCAGTCGGCCACAGGGTAGCGTGACAGACAATCCACATCTTTGTGCAGTTTTCCTGATTTGTACACTACGGTGAAAGAATACTCCTGGAGGCGGAGTGCCGAGCGGGCGAGACGACCTGTGGGATCTTTGAGGGAGGCGAGCCAGCAGAGAGCGTGGTGGTCGGTAAGAACTATAAATGGTCGGCCGTATAAGTAAGGGCGAAATTTCGCGACTGCCCACACCAGCGCTAGGCATTCGCGCTCTGTGATGGAATAATTACGCTGCGAGGTGGACAGCAGCCTGCTGGCATAAGCTATCACGCGATGCTGCCCACGTTGTCGCTGAGCCAACACAGCGCCTATTCCGTAACCGCTGGCATCGGTGCGCACTTCCGTCGGTGCCGTAGGGTCGAAGTGAGCCAGCACAGGAGAAGAAGTGAGCCAAGTGGTCAGGTCGGAAAATGCTGCTGCTTGCGAGGGACCCCAGGTAAACGTCTCATCCGGTTTGAGTAAATCTGTTAGGGGCCGAGCGATTTCCGCGAAGTTCTTGATGAACCGCCGAAAATAGGAGCAGAGCCCCACAAAGCTGCGGACATCTTTGGCGGTTTTCGGCACAGGAAAGTCTTTCACAGCTCGAACTTTTTCTGGGTCAGGCTGTACACCGTAAGCGTCAACAATATGTCCAAGTATTGTAATGCGACGGCAACCAAACCGGCACTTAGATGAATTCCGCTGAAGGCCGGCGAGACGGAATACATCAAGAATTTTTGACAGTCTCTCAAGGTGCGCTTCAAAAGTGGGAGCAAACACAATCACGTCATCCAGATAACAAAGACACGTAGACCACTTGAATCCATGGAGCAGGGAGTCCATCATTCGTTCAAAGGTGGCGGGGGCATTACATAAGCCGAAAGGCATGACTTTGAATTGGTAGAGGCCGTCGGGTGTTACAAAAGCCGTCTTCTCTCGGTCCATGGGGTCCACGGCAATCTGCCAATAACCAGAACGAAGATCGATGGAAGAAAAGTAGGCGGCACCATGGAGGCAATCAAGGGCGTCATCAATGCGGGGCAGAGGGTATGCGTCTTTCTTGGTGATGTTGTTAAGGTGGCGATAGTCCACACAAAATCGCCACGATCCGTCCTTCTTTTTAACTAATACCACCGGGGATGCCCAGGGACTGGAGGATGGTTCAATAATGTCCTTCGCTAGCATCTTGTTCACCTCCTTCTGAATTATGCTCCGCTCAAAAGCAGACACTCTGTAGGGACGGCGGTGAACAGGGTTGGCATCACCTGTGTGTATGCGATGCTGGACAAAGGACGTCTGCCCAAGAGGTCGGTCACCAAAATCGAAAATATCCTGGTAGGCCTCGAGAAGATGTTGTAGGGCTTCAACTTGCGGAGGCGGAAGATCAGTGGCGATCATGTCTACAATTTGACGGCTGCCCGAATGTGTTGCGAGTGATGTGCACTGCGGTGAAGCAAGTGTGTCTAAGGCAAGCACTTCACTTTGTGAATCGAGCAACGGGCACAGGTGAGCCACAGAAATGCCTTGTGGAAGCACATGATTCATGTAGCCGAAATTGACAAGAGGTAGACAAGTTTTGTTATCTGTGATGCTGAGCACCGTATAGGGCACTGCAACATTGTGCGCAAGAAGTACGTCGGTGAGAGGCGTAGCGTAATAGTCACCGTCGGGCACAGCTGGTGAGCACAGAAAATCGACGTACGTCACAGTTTTCGAGGGCAGGCGAACAAAATCGCTGCATTGTAATCGGCATGTAGGTTGGTACGGGGCGCCACTGATTTGTGGCAGTTCAAGGCGGAGCACACCAGCGGAGCAATCAATCAGAGCAGAATTGGCGGCAAGAAAATCGAGGCCTAGTATGAGGTCGTGGGGACATGTTTCAAGCACGGTAAAAAGGACGACCACTTGATGACCGGCTACGGTAAGTTGAGCTGTGCACATACCGACGACAGGGACTTTTGCACCATCTGCAACTTGGACGACACTGGTCAAGGGGGGCGTGAGGACCTTCTTCATGCGACGACGAAAACGCGAACTCATAATACAGACGTGAGCGCCCGTATCTATCAAAGCTTCAACAGGTGTACCATCAACATATACTTCTAGGGTGTTCCGGTTCAAACGTAAGGGCAACAGAGGATTTTTGGGTAAGGTCGACAGGGCAGCTTCACCTCCAGAAGCTGCGCAGCCTAGTTTTCCGGGGACGCGCGGCGGTTGAACGATGGCGAGGGAGAGCGGCGACGCGTGTTTGAACGAGAAGGGCGGCTTTGAGGCGGTGGCGACGACGGGGCAGGGTGGCCGTAGTCCTCAGGGGCAGTAAATGCTGTAGACTGAGTGCGGGTCGGATAACGGTGGTTTGGTGGACGGAATGAGTTACTGTAAGCGGGGTACGAGCCAGAAGACATAGATGGCCATTGACTGCGGCAGTAACGAGCGATGTGTCCTGCGCGACCACAGCGGAAGCAGATTGGCTTATCATCAACTGTTCGCCATTCAGACGGGTTCCTGGTTCGAATAGAGTACGGACGGTGACGTCTCATGTCCACAGAAGCTATCGAGGGACCAGTATTATCCAGTGTGGATGCAGTGGACAGGATACCAAGGTTAGCGAATTGCTGGCGGACAACAGCCTGGATCAAGGCGACAGCTTGCGTTGAGGCGTCGGGCAACGTCGGTAGTTTGTTGGCAGCCGGGTAAGCGGCCTCGAGTTCACGTCGGACGATGCGCGTCACGTCTTCGGTTGTAGACGGATGACAAGGAGTGGCTTCGCAAGACGACGTTGCCGCGGTGTTGGGTAGGCACTGAAACTGCTGCAAAATGCGTCGACTCTTCGCCTGCTCGAGACGGCGGCACTCTTTGATCACGGCGTCCATTGTCGTTACGTTGGTGAATACAAGCAGACTGAACGCATCGTCGGCGATTCCTTTTAACACGTGCGAAATCTTGTCGGCCTCAGTCATGTTGGGATCGGCCCTTTGACACAACGCTAAGACGTCTTGAATATAAGTCAAGTAGGGCTCAGTGGACGTCTGTGTACGGACAGCCAATTGCTTTCGGGCATCAAGTTGTTGACCAAACGGGTTGCCAAAAAGGTCGCGGAGCTGTTGTTTAAACATTTCCCAGCTTTTGATTTCGTGCTCGTGGGTCTCAAACCAGGTGCGAGGGGTCCTGTCAAGATAGAAAATGACATTCGCAAGCATAACGGTTGGGTCCCAGCCATATTGCTTGCTGATGCGCTCGTACATGCTAAGCCACTTGTCCACATTCACGTTGTCCTCTCCAGTAAAGGTACCGGGATCACGGGGTTGCGTTAGGGCGACGTACCGGGTTGCTGTCGTTGCTGAGGTAGGTGGCGAAGCCGTATCCTCACCCGGAGCCATGGTAGCAGACTTAAGGAGGCGTCCACTGCGTAGCTCCGTTGTCAGAAGAGCACCCAGCACTTCCACCAAAATGTTACGTGGAAAATAACAGTTGTCGGTTCGCAGCCACAACGCAGCTCACTGACAACGTCCACTTCTTTACTCTCAGTCTGAGGCACCTTACTTGGGTATGCCCCACTATGCCCTCTTTCAGTCAGACGAAATCACGTAACAATATCAATGCGTTGTGTTTTTAAATGTTGCTGAATTTTGAACCGTTATATGATGTTTGTTTCTTAGTTCTGTATGAGCAGATGTTTGTCATCATGGTTTTTTTTGTACGTGTACGCGTAAACCACTACAATTGTGTAAGTACTGGCGTTTTACTTTGATGCACTAGTTCTTGATGGTGTAGCTCTACGTGACGTGTTTCCTTTCCTGTTGTATCTTCTTATTTGTTTCATTTTTTGTATCACCCACCCCTGCCTAAGGCCTCATGTGTGAGGCTGGTAGTACTTCTGAAGTAAATAAGTAAATAAATAAGTAAATAAATAAGTAACAGGTAAAAAGATAGAGAGAGGAAGGAGAGAGTGAGGTGTTGGGACAGCGAACGACGCCGTCGTCGGATATCGGCGTCAGGAGATGGCATAGGGCCAGCCCAGTCGGCCAGAGCTACGCTGCCGTCGGACATCGCGAGGGCACAACCGGTCGGAACGAAATCTAGCGAGCGAATCCTCTGTCCACATTGCCGGCAATGCTGGACCACTGCCGGGCTGCGTGTTTCCGTATCATATTCCATCGCAGGAGACGTATGGGAAAAAAGCGGTGCCGCTACTGGCTCAAAGCAATCACATGATCTAAACGCACTTCCAGTGTTTTTTGTTTGTTTCATGCAAGAAGGCGGCGCGTATAGACGCTAGCATTACGCTAGTTTTGCAATACGCCGGTGAAGCTCGATGAAGCCGTACGACGTAGAAATTACGCCGAAACGTGTAGGCTTTTTGCTGACGGTGCCGCTGAAACGAGTTATGTTCTTAAGCAGCTGGTATGCTCTGATATTTTATTTATTACGCGTTCGTTTGGGCTGCCAGCCGGTGAAGAAGACGCGTCACTGGAACTACTCCGGATGTCAGCTGCTTTAAGGTAAGTGGGTTTGTATCACCTGTGGATTTTGCGCTGTGGGTTTTTGTGTTCCGCGCGTAAACTAAGACAAGACCAACTTGTTTCAATGTTAGTTGTTTTGTGATGGTGTGCCGTTTCTCGCTATGCCGCGCGTTCGCCCAACGTTGATTGATATGTGGGGTTTAACGTCCCAAAACCACCATATGATTTTGGGAGACGCCGTAGTGGAGGGCTCCGGAAATTTCGACCACCTGGGGTTCTCTAACGTGCACCCAACTCTGAGCACACGGGCCTACAACATTTCCGCCTCCATCAAAAATGCAGCCGCCGCAGCCGGGATTCGAGCCCACGACCTGCGGGTCAGTAGCCGAGTACCTTAGCCACTAGAACACCGCGGCGGGGCATTCGCCCAACGTTCCTTTGCCATCTTATTTCTCTTTATATCACGCGACGCACTACCAGCTTGCGTACTGTTAACGCGCACAGTGCTCATGAAGCTCACGTAGTAGAGTAGAGTGCTTGAAGCCTTGGCGTTCCTCAGGTTCAACTCCACATTTAAGAAGTACACTGAAAGCATAGCGTGAGCCTTACGACAATAAAAAGTAGATAGCACAGTTTTCGCTCCCAGCCTGATGGGTAATCGAACGTTCAAAAGTGTTTTTGGTTGTTTTGAAAAAAAAAGAACTATATATGAAGCAGGAAACGGTACATGTAACTCAATGGAGATCTCTGTCGTGTTGAACAAAACATGAAGTGCATGTAGTGGTGTCCAGGCACTGTTGTCCATGCAACATTAATATTAAAAAAATTGTATTGCGAAACAAAGAACAATGCTACTGAATTCCGAAACATAGTTGTACAGTACAGACACACGTGGTATTTGCAGACACAGTTATTGCAAATATTGCACCCATTTTTTTATTACTGTCACTGAACATATATTACACGAAAATGTTGTTGATACAAATATCGACAAATGAACAAAAAAACACTTTGCAAGAAAAAAAAGCTAGCTAGAAATAAATTAGTGGAACAATACACAGTATGAAAACACAGACAAAAGAAGACATACGTGTTCACTAGTTCAAAAATAAACTGCTTTATATTTTATGCACTTCTGAAAATGAAATAATTTATGAGTCACTGCACACGTCTGTCTCCTTTTGTCTGCGTCTTTTTGTGCCACTTATCACTCAACTGTGTTTCAAAACCAATTAGCCCACAAACCCTTTAACTGCAAATACGTTTCCTAGAATGTGACGTGTTTTGAAAGAAACGATCATGTGAAATAAGAGTACTTCACATTGCATGTTATCTAAAGAAGACAATGTCATGATCACTATAAATGAAACTTCTGTTCTCAATTTAACATTCTATGCAGCAGCCAAGCTTAGATGATCTTTTACTGGAAGCAGGATTAGAACACCACGACATGTAAAGCAGCATTGAATTCTGGAGCAAATTGTGGGTTCGAATACTTTGCACAGATACGATAAAGCTGCACCAGAACGCCATTCAAAGAAAGATATTGTCACGGGGATTACAAACACACGTACGAGAGGAAAAAGTGTATTTCCCATATTTCCAGGCATATGTGACACATGTAACTTAGAAGTGTGGCAGCTTGGGCTAGTTGGTATGGCATGACGATAGTTATAGCGCGAGAACAAAACGACGACACAGAGACAAGAAGGACACGAAAGTGTCTTTCGTGTCCTTTTTGTCTCTGTGTCGTCGTTTTGTTCTCGCGCTATAACTATCGTCATCGATATGTGACACCCCACGCCTGCCAGCATCTTGCGCGGCAAGTCCGCTTCTTGTTTATCGATGTGTATACGACGGCGGAGCCATGCCCACTGCCTCGTGACAATATGTCCTGCTACCCTTCGCTCAAGCCTCACCGTGGTGGTTCTAGTGGCTCAGACACTCAGCTGCTGACCCGCAGGTCATGAGATTGAATCCCTGCTGTTGTGACTGCATTGTCGATGGAGGCGAAAATGATGTAGGCACGTGTACCCAGATTTGGGTGCGCGCTCAAGAAGCCCCGGGGGTCGAAATTTCTGGAGCCCTCCACTACGCCGTCTTTCATTACCATATGGTGCTTTTGGGACGTTAAACACCACATATCAACCAATCAATACCTTTTGCAGAAATACTCTCTTTCCTCGTCCAGTTCATGCAAATGCACAGTACACCCAATGTAGCTTTTTTTGAAGTTTGTCCCCAGCTTAGTTAGTTTTTAGTTTTCTCCTAGTAATTTTTGAATGATATCATGTTATTTAGCAAGCATGAAATCTCCCTAGAAATTGTTCATGAATATTAGTGTTGCCTTAAAGGTAGCACTAGACTTACGATACCACTTCGTAAGCACAGCACTTGGCAAGCCTGAACATCTGATTCACTTGTTTTGTTTGTTTTTTAGTTATCTCGTACAGACTGCTGGTCTTGAGCAGGAGTGAATTTAAAACGAAAAAAATAAATAAAAAACATGCGAATACATCTGAGAAATTACCGTACATGGAACTTTAGTGCTGCATGTGGCAGCACTCGGCACTGCACCTGGCAAAGGAATTGTTGAATTACATAGCTGGTTAATGAAAAGCAAGCAAAGAATACAATCACGCAGCTGGTTGATTATAAGCAAAGTAAAAAGATATGAGCAGAGAAATCACAGCAAGCAGTGTGAGTTTGTATGTCAAGAATTGACATATACAGCACATTGATGTCCTCGCATATGAGAAGTAAAGACTGAAAATCAAGGCTAGTTAAAGCAAACAGAAGAGAATTACTGTATATCAAAGATGCATGAAAAGTGTATGGAAGACCCAAAACCAATTAATGTGAACAATCAAGTTCGCTGAATAAAAACTCACTAGTCTGGCATTGAACCAGCTCGACAGGCGGATCTTTTCAAACTTTTGGGCACTGCTGCAGATCAACATTCTTTGTGCTGGTATTCACTAACCTTCATTGAACAAAAGGCGCAGATTCGCTACTTCCGCTACTTACGCATCCCGTATTAACGTTAAGGACCACTACGTTCACCGTAAAATGATCTGCACAGCCGCGCGTAACCCATGTCAGCGAAGAACCTCAATTTCTACAACGTACGGCATCAACCAGCTCCGTAAAAACCACTCTGTGAGCGCCACCTTCTTGCATGAAAAGAAGCAAAAATAAGCACAAAAGACCGGAAGCGCATTTAGATCACGTGACCCTCTTCAGCCAATAGCAGCGCCGCCTTTTCCTTATACATATATTGGGATATGATAAGGAAACATGCGGCCGGGCTAGACTACGGCACGCCAGCGTGCGCAGCTCGCCTACTTGCGGGTTCTCGCCGACAGATGGAGAGACGTAGCGTGGCCTAGGAGGTGATGCCGACGTGAAGAGTGGGCTCGAGCGTTGCGAGTAAGGGAGAGTGTGAAGTGAGTGAGATGACACGCGGTGAGTGGCGACAGGCTAAGGAGTGAATGGCGTCATGCGCGCGCACTGCGAGAGAAGGCGTGGCCTATTTGCCACCGCCCCGGTGTGGAGGAATAGGGTTACACCAATAATTTACATTGAAAAGGTTGGATGACGAATCTCTGCTCTCAAATGCGGGTGCTTGTGAAGCCACTGGAAGGTCCCTTTACTGTCCCCGAAGCTGGCGTTTTGCGGGAGTTTTCGGCGCGTAATTAATATATTATCTGGTGGCAGTTGTTGTGATCGTAATTTTTGTGTTTCCTTTTTATAATATGACATATATGTATAGACATATCTTTAAAGATTTCTAGTACTTCGTACACGAAAAGTGACAAACGACGAGGCGATGCCGTCCGAAATTGTGGGTGCTGTGATCTACAACTAGTGCATGCAACAAACCTTCGGAATACATATCACTTGGAACGCCAACTAACGCTGCACGAAAAATGACAGACGCCATATTGCCACGTTCCATTTCACAAGTTTTTGTTATCGTTCCGAAACACCACACGATTCTCGGCGCAAACCGCGCCTGCAGGTTTCGAGAAGGTTCCGGACTGTAGTAGATCATTTCGCTAAGATCACGCCCACTGTGCGAACGGTACAGATTGTTCTGGAACCTACGCCACCGCCAGCGATAACGCTAGAACATTCGACGGCAAGGGTATAAATGCTGACGCGCTTCGCCGCTTGTCAGTTGTTGATCGAAGGCCGACGCTGCGTTCGCCGCTATCAGTCCGAGACTGCTATCTGTGCAAGACTGCTGCTGTAATTAGACTTTCCCTTTACCGGGCACAGGTTCGCCCAAATCAACAGTTAAATCCCAACACGAAGTTTCCTGTCTTTGGCCACATCACGACCCCGTGACATCTGGTGGAGGTGCTGCTTCGTTCATGTACCGGACGCCCCCGTCAAGCCGTGAACCCAGCCCCCGTCGCGGAGAAGACACCGACGCCAACCAAGAACAGCGAACGAGCCGCCGACAGCAAGGTCCCCCACCGGAGTACGGCCTTCTACAAGACAAGGCGCGGAAAACAGAGACCATGACCTCGACTGCAGCGACAATGACAACCGGAGCGTTCCAGCCCGCGATCGTAATTCATCAACCCAGGGAACCACCAACGTTCCATGGCTCATCGTTTGAAGACCCGGAAACCTGGTTAGAAACATACGACCGTGTGGCCGCCCTCAACCACTGGGACAACGAATAAAAGCTCCGTCGTGTGTACTTCTACCTGGAAGACACCGCAAGGACCTGGCTAGAGAATCGGGAGTCCACGCTCCGAACGTGGGATGTCTTCTGCGGCGCATTTCTGCAAACGTTCGCAAGCGTCGCTCGCAAAGAGAGGGCCGCTGCTCTACTCGAGACCCGGGTTCAGCTACCAAATGAAAAGGTTGGAATTTTCACGGAGGAGATGACCCGCTTATTCCGTCACGCTGACCCAGACATGCCTGAGGAAAAGAAAGTTCGTTTCCTTATGCGAGGGGTCAAACAGGAGCTCTTCGCGGGACTAATGAGGAATCCACCGAAAACCGTCCAAGAATTTGTATCCGAGGCGACCACCATCGAAAAAACGCTGGACATGCGTACCAGACAGTATAATCGTCGCCTGACTCCAGAATGCGCTGCTGCTCAAGCCAGTGACTCCGACGACCTGCGTGAAACGATCCGAGCGATCGTGCGGGAAGAGCTGCGCAAACTGTTGCCTTCGGCGCAGCCTCAAGTGGATTCGATCGCCGACATTGTGCGAGAAGTCCGGCAATCGCTTCGAATTCCCGAAACACCGCCGCCCGAGCCAGAAACTATGAGCTACGCCGCTGCAGTGCGCCACAACGCTCCTCCCCGTCCACGCCAAAACGCCGCCCCGTCACACTTCGGTCGCCAGACGCCACCGCCGCCACCACCCCAACCGACGTCCTACCGTTTCTCAGCGGGCCAGCGCAGTGCACCGAGGAAAACGGACGTTTGGCGTGCACCTGACAACCGCCCGCTCTGCTACCACTGCGGTGAGGCCGGGCACACTTACCGCCGTTGCCAGTACCGACAGATGGGACTGCGTGGCTTCGCCGTCAATGCACCGCGTCCGCAGCCAGGAGGTCGGCCACGTGACATCGCCGACTACCTGGCAGGAACTCAATGGACACCACGAAGTCCTTCCCGTTCGCCGTCGCCCAGCCGCCGCATGTCACCGCACCCCCGGCAGTACTCTGGCCCAACGCGGGGCCGGTCTCCTAGCCCGTATCCGGGAAACTAAGGGCAGCAACCGATGGAGGTGCGGTTGCTGTGCGACGAACTACCGAAGATCCTCCGACGACGACGCCGACGCGACGGAGCTTTTCGAACACAACACCAACCAGGCAAAGCCCTGAAGGCAAAAGTTCACTTACCGAAGGTGGCCGGACGACGCAACATGGAAGCAGCGGAACAAGCCGACGCAGCCGTGACCCGACGCCACGCCCTAACTGTAATGCGAGACGGCGAACTAGCGACCTCGACGTTCTTATCGACGGCCACAGTGTGACTGCTCTCGTCGATACTGGAGCCGACTATTCTGTCATCAGTGGGTCGTTCGCCGCGAAGTTAAAGAAAGTTAGGACAGCTTGGAAAGGCACTGAAATCCGCACAGCCGGAGGTCATCTCGTAACGCCTGCAGGAATCTGCACAGCGAGAGTCACCATTAACGGCCGTATTTATCCTACAGACTTCGTAGTCCTACAGCGTTGCTCGAGAGATGTCATCCTTGGCATGGACTTCTTATGCCTCCATGGTGCTGTCATCAACCTAAAAACAAGGTCGATAACGTTACCCACAGAAGAAGCACTACCGCCGCGCACGCCGTCAGGACGCCATGCCTTGAATGTGCTGGAAGAACAAGTCACCATTCCGCTTCGCTCAAGCGTCATTACTTCAGTCGGCGCTCCTAAATCACCTGACTTGGAAGGCGTCGTTGAAGGCAGTCAGCATCTGTTGGTCACCCGAAATATTTGCGTCGCAAGAGGAATTGCAGAGCTGTGGGGAGGCAAAGCAACGGTTATGCTCACGAATTTCAGCAATGAGTACAAACATGTGAACAAAGAAACAATGGTCGCATACATCGAAGAAATTGTCGAAGCCACCAGTGCTTTCGCCCTCGCCAATTCTGCGGAACCTGCTCAGAGGAACCAAGCCCCTCCCATAGCTTTCGACGTCAATTCCAGACTTCCGAACGATAAGCAAGAACAGCTCAAGGCCCTGCTCCTGCAATACGAAGATTGCTTTTCGTCGTCATCGAAAATTCGGCAGACCCCAATCACGAAACATCTAATCATAACCGAAGAAAATGCCAGACCACTCCGTCAGAGTCCGTACAGGGTTTCGACGCGAGAACGTGAGGGAATGAAGAGACAAGTTGATGAAATTCTGCGAGATGACATTATCCAGCCGTCCAAGAGTCCGTGGGCATCCCCCGTGGTGTTAGTGAAGAAAAAGGATGGGACCCTACGTTTCTGCGTCGATTATCGCCGCCTGAACAAAATCACAAGAAAGGACGTGTATCCTCTCCCACGAATAGATGACGCACTTGATCGGCTCCATAACGCCAAGTACTTCTCGTCAATGGACCTCAAGACTGGCTATTGGCAAATCGAAGTCGACGAAAGGGACCGAGAGAAGACGGCGTTTATAACACCGGACGGCCTCTTCGAGTTTAAGGTGATGCCCTTCGGCCTTTGCTCAGCGCCTAGAACTTTTCAACGCGTTATGGATACAGTACTGGCAGGATTGAAGTGGCAGGCTTGCCTTGTGTACTTGGACGACGTCGTCGTGTTTTCCTCGAGTTTCGACGAGCATCTTCGGCGCCTTGAAGCTGTACTTCAAGCCATCAAGACTTCCGGACTCACACTGAAGCCAGAAAAGTGCAGATTTGCGTATGAGAAGCTCTTGTTTCTGGGGCACGTTATCAGAGGTCTGGCGTTCGTCCCGATCCACGGAAAACAGCCGCCATCGCCAACTTCCCGCCGCCCACTGACAAGAAGGCCGTGCGCCAATTTTTAGGCCTGTGCGCCTATTATAGGCGGTTTTTGAAAAACTTCGCCCGCATCGCCGATCCTCTCACTAACCTTACCAAGGCTGACTCGGAGTTCAAGTGGGAAACGCCACAGCAACACGCTTTCCAGGAGCTTAAACATCGCCTCCAGACGCCTCCGTTACTTGCCCATTTCGACGAATTCGCCGAGATAGAAATACATACTGACGCAAGCAGCGTAGGTCTTGGCGCCGTTCTTGTGCAGAGGGCTGACGGACTTGAAAGGGTTATTAGTTACGCCAGCCGATCGCTATCCAAAGCAGAAGCAAATTATTCCACAACAGAAAAGGAGTGTCTCGCCATCATCTGGGCTACGTCGAAATTTCGCCCCTACCTCTACGGCAGGCCCTTCAAAGTTGTGAGCGACCACCACGCCTTGTGTTGGCTAGCCACCCTGAAGGATCCTTCAGGTCGCCTCGCACGATGAAGCCTGAGACTTCAAGAATATGACATTACTGTCATTTACAAGTCCGGCAAAAAACACTCCGACGCTGACTGTCTCTCTGGTGCGCCTGTCGACCAACCGCTACCCGACGACTCGGATGACGACTACTTCTTGGGAACGATAACTACCGACGACTTCGCTGAACGACAGCGGGCCGACCCGGAACTTAAAGCCCTAATAGAATACCTCGAAGGCAAGACCGCCGAAATCCCGAAGGTATTCAAGCGCGCACTTGAGTTGTTCTTTCTACGAAACGGTCTTCTACAAAAGAAAAACTTTTCACCGCTTCGAGCTAAGTACCTCCTTGTGGTGCCTTCAGCTCTGCGACCAGAACTCCTGCAGGCCCTGCACGATGATCCGACAGCAGGGCACCTCGGTGTTTCCCGCACGCTCGCGAGGATACAAGAAAGGTACTACTGGCCACGTCTTACCACCGACGTCACTCGTTATGTGAGGACATGCCGGGACTGTCAGCGACGCAAGACACCGCCGACAAGGCCATCGGGACTTCTGCAGCCAATTAATCCACCTTGCCGACCTTTCCAGCAGATTGGTATGGACCTACTGGGGCCGTTCCCGACGTCGGCTTTCGGAAACAAGTGGGTCGTGGTAGCTACCGACTACCTAACCCGCTACGCCGAGACAAAAGCCCTGCCAAAAGGCAGTGCATCCGAGGTAGCTAAGTTCTTCGTCGAAAATATCGTCCTACGTCACGGCGCCCCAGAGGTCCTTATCACCGACAGAGGAGCGGCATTCACTGCCGACTTAACTCAAGCGATCTTGGCATACAGCCAAACAAACCACCGCCGTACGACAGCGTACCACCCACAGACCAACGGCCTCACCGAGCGGCTTAACAAGACGATCGCCGACATGCTGTCAATGTGCGTCGATGTCGAACACAAGACGTGGGACGCCATTCTTCCGTAAGTGACCTTCGCATACAACACGGTGGTGCAGGAGACGACGCAGATATCTCCATACAAATTGGTCTACGGAAGGAGCCCAGCAACGACGCTCGATGCCATGTTACCCAACGTCACCGACGAAGAAAACCTCGATGTGAGCGAGTACCTTCAACGCGCCGAAGATGCCCGACAACTTGCGCGTCTCCGTATCAAAAATCAACAGACGACCGACAGCCACCGTTACAACCTTCGACGACGCTTCGTGGAATACCAGCCCGGTGAACGTGTTTGGGTGTGGACGCCGATACGCCGACGTGGACTAAGTGAAAAGCTTCTGCGACGGTACTTCGGACCGTACAAGGTGGTTCGACGTCTCGGCCCACTTGATTACGAGGTTGTCCCCGACGGCATCACGAACTCTCAACGACGCCGATCGCGACCTGAAGTCCTCCATGTCGCGCGCCTCAAGCCGTTTCATGCACGTTAACAAACTGAAACAGTGTTTTTTTGTTTTATTGTTGTATTGTAATTTATTCATTGTACTTTCTTGCATTATATTGTACCTTCATCTTTAGTTAAAGCATCGGGACGATGCCTTTTTTCAGAGGGGGGCAATGCCACGTTCCATTTCACAAGTTTTTGTTATCGTTCCGAAACACCACACTACTCTCGGCGCAAACCGCGCCTGCAGGTTTCGAGAAGGTTCCGGACTGTAGTAGATCATTTCGCTAAGATCACGCCCACTGTGCGAACGGTACAGATTGTTCTGGAACCTACGCCACCACCAGCGATAAGGCTAGAACATTCGACGGCAAGGGTATAAATGCCGACGCGCTTCGCCGCTTGTCAGTTGTTGATCGAAGGCCGACGCTGCGTTCGCCGCTATCAGTCCGAGACTGCTATCTGTGCAAGACTGCTGCTGTATTTAGACTTTCCCTTTACCGGGCACAGGATCGCCCAAATAAACAGTTAAATCCCAACACGAAGTTTCCTGTCTTTGGCCACGTCACGACCCCGTGACAATATTGTCTCCGTTTGAATGTGCCGCAGTGCTGTTACATACAACGTTACGATCACTTTTAGTCACGTGACTGAAAAAATTGTCACGGCATTTTTTTAGGGGCGAAGCTCCTTAAAGCGGCACCCGTTCGTCCCTTGTAGTCGTAGTCTTACCCCCGCATTCTAGAACGTCCCTTCACTCAACGCTCCTCCTTCACTTGAGAAAGCCGATGGGAGCGCCATCTCTAGTCACGAGAAGTCACTGCACATCAGTGATAATCTGCGGCGATTCTTGAGTAGCGCAGCGCCATTTTCAGCCGAGCGGTGGCGCAGTGCACAACTGTGTCAAGTGAAGGGTGAAAGTCGAGTCGAGGAGCCTTTGTGAATACAGGGGTTACACCCGTATTCACAAACGATCCTCGACTCGACTTTCACCCTTCACCTGACAGAGTTGAGCACTGCGCAGCTGCTCGGCTGACATTGGTGCTGCGCTGCTCGAGAAACGCACCACATCGTTGCTGATATGCAGTGTAATGTCGTGCCTAGAGAGGGCGCTTCCGTCGGCTTTTTCAAGTGAAAGTGAAGCGTTGAGTGAAGGGACGTTCTAGAATACGGGGGTTAGTGTGTAACAAGTGTTACATTTTGACCTGCAAGGTGGTGCCGGTGGGAGATTTCTCCTATGCTTTGTTAAACAATAATAGGTTCGTGGCGTGCGCGGTAACTAAAAGTCGAATGCTCCTGTCTCTCATTCTCCATCAGCAGCCATTGGCATATTCCAGTAGGAAACGTTAGTAGAAGTAGAAGTGTTAAAAGCCGACTTCTGCTGTCTCTTATTCCCAGTAGCAGCCATTGTTTACCTCCAAGGTAGTGCCTGGTGAGATTTCTCCTGTGCGTGAATAAACATTAAAAATTTTGTTTAAAACGCCGTTGATTGATGAAATAAACCAACAAAAGACGCCAGATGTCTTCTGAAAGCAAAAACGAAAAGACAGCAGATGTTTCTAAAGCGAAACAAAAAGAAGACGCCATCTGCTTAGCGAAATTGGATTGGATTGGATAAACTTTTATTTGGTCCTCCAAAACACAGATCACTGTGTTGTGGGCAGCTCCCACGTGGGGACTGAGATGCCAAGCTCCTCAGCCGTCTCGCGGGCTTGGTGGACAGCCCAGAGCTGATCTGCCAAGGACGAGCTGCGGATTGCCGCCTCCCATCTGGCAGAGGTGATGTGCGATAAATGAGCGAATTTGGTGCACTGCCAGAGCATGTGTTCTAATGAAGCTATTTCCCCACAATGTGGACAAAGATTATTTGGGTATAGTTCAGGGTACATGATGTGTAACATTTTCAAAGTAGGGTACATCCGCGTTTGCAAAAGCCTTAATGTAAGTGCTTGGGGCCGGGTTAGATTTTTGTGAGGTGGAGGGAAAATCCTTCTAGACAGGTAGAAATGTTTAGTGAGCTCGTTATATGTTGTAAGAATTTCCCGGTTATCCCCTTCACCGGTAGAACGCATCCCCGGGGAGGCGCGGTTGGAGAGTTCTTGCGCCGCCTTGTGTGCTGCTTTGTTGAGATTGGGAGGGGAATCGTTGATTTGTCCAAGGTGAGCTGGGAACCAACTCAGAAGATGATGTGTTATGTTCTTGCCTTGCAGTATTTTCAGCGTTTGTTCACAGACCGTCCCCTTGGCGAACGCCCGTAGTGCTGCCATGGTATCACTGTAGACGACTTCAATGTTATCCATCTTGAGTGCTAAGGCGATGGCCACTTGTTCCGCAATGATTGGGTCTTTCGTCCTGACCGTCGCTGAGTTGACGACATGGCCAGCCCCATCGACTACCACTGCCACAAACGCTTTCCCATTGGCGTAGGAAGCCGCGTCAACAAATACGACCCCTCGTTCCTCGTTTGAGACTTGACGAAGTATAGTCCTGGCCCTCGCTACTCTTCTCCCGACGTTGTGTTCTGGATGCATGTTTCTCGGTATAGGAGATACCGTGATAGTCTCCCTGATATTGTCAGGGATATCATTGTAATTGCGTCTGATTGCTATTGGGTGTTGGCCCAGCTCCTGCAGGATCATTCTCTCCGACCTTGTAGTAGATAACCTTGCAAACTGTGCTCTCTCTTGGGCTTCTGCTATTTCTTCGAGCGTGTTGTGTATGCCAAGCTCAAGCAGACGATCGGTGCTGGTATGTATGGGTAGGCCCAGGACCTTCTTGATAACTTTCCTGAGGAGCACATTCAGTGTCTCGGACTCTGCTATTGACCAGTTGTGCATTGCTGCCCCGTATGTGAAGTGACTTAGAACAAACGCATGCATCAACCTGATGAGGTTGTCTTCCTTGATCCCATTTCTTTTGTAGGCCACTCTGCGTATGAGGTGCACCGCACTGTCTGTTTTCCGAGTTAACTTGGCTATAGATTTGCTGTTGGCGCCGGTAGACTCTATCAGCATTCGCAGGACTTTGATGGAGTCGACCCTCCGGATGGCATCCCCTTGATTTGTACGGAGATGGATGTCTATCTGGTTTAACGGCTTCCATCCCCTTGGCTTCGGTCCACGGCGTGCAGTCCGATAAAGCAAAAGTTGTGACTTACTCGAGGAGCACTTGAGCCCGGAAGGGCAAAGGTAGTCTTCTACGGTGTCAATCGCCTCTTGGAGAGCGCTCTCAATCTGCCCCTCGCTTCCACCTGTGCACCAGATGGTAATGTCATCTGCGTAGATGCTGTGCTTCAATCCTTCAATGCTCGATAATTTCTTTGAATGTCCAATCATGGCAATGTTGAAGAGCATTGGTGAAATCACTGACGCTTGCAGCGTGCCCCTTGCTTCTAGTTTGATTGCTGCGGTCTCAATATCTGCAATCTTCATCACGGCTTTCCGATCTGTAAGAAATTACCATACTTAGTAATGTAAGGCTTTCCCTAGACCAAGCTTGGAAATTGCTTCGAGTATGAATGAGTGGTGAATGTTGTCAAACGCTTTTTCTAGATCTAGGCACAGAATGGCTCACACGTCTCTGGTTTCATTGTCAATGACCTGGTGTTTATAAGCTTCAATGCATCTTGTGTGGACAGCCCTGCCCTGAATCCAACCATATTGTGTGTACATATGTCGTTATCTTCCAAGTACTTGTTTATCCTGTGCAGTATGGCATGTTCTGCGACCTTGCCGATACATGATGTCAAGGATATTGGCCTCATGTTGTCCAAGTTAGGGGGCTTTTCTGGCTTAGGAATAAGGATCGTGCTGGCCAGCTTCCACTGCTCTGGCACCCTGCCTTCTTTTCATGCTGAATTGATCATATCCCTCAGGGTTTCAATTAAATCATCATCAAGGTTACGCAGGGCCTTGTTTGATATACCGTCCGGGCCAGGGGCCGACCTGCCGTTGAGATCATGCAAGGCTTTTCTGATCTCCTCGATGTTAAAGTCGCCCTCAAGACCTGGATTTGGCGTGCCCTGGTACTGTCTACTTGGTGGTGCCAATCCTCTTTTGATTGGGAGGTACTTATGCACGAGCTGCTGGACAACTTGCTGTTCTGTAGTGCGCCCTTTCTCTTTATGCAAAGTTCGAGCGATAACATGCTTTTGATTTGTTTTGGTGGTGTTTTCGTTGAGGAGATGCTTTAACATATTCCATGTCTTGCCATTTCGCATCTGACCATCGACGGAGTTGCAGATTTCGTCCCATTGCTGCCTCGATAGTGCGCGACAATGTTCCTCGACTGATCTGTTTACCTCAGCTATCTTCTTCCTCAGTCTTCGGTTCAGGCGCTGACCCTTCCAACGGTTCAGTAGTGCTTGCTTTGCCTCAAGAAGACGAGAGAGCCGGCTATCCATTCTTTCAACCGGAAAATCTGTGGTGATGGTGGAGGAGACGAATTCGATGTCATCTTTAATCTGTTTGACCCACTGCTCGAAGCCTTGTCTGTGGCCATCTTGTTCCCTTTCCATCCTTATCTTCCTGAACTTATCCCAGTCTGTGAAGTGAAATTCTCCCTGCTTTTTACGCTCCACGGAGAAGGTAGTGGCAAGAACGCAGTGGTCACTCCCTAGGTCTACAGCAAGGTTCATCCACTGGGCCTTCTTGATGTTCCTTACAAATGTAAGATCCGGGGTGGAATCCCTGCAGCAAGATGTACCAAGCCTTGTTGGTAGGCTGGGGTCTGTGATTAGGGTGAGATCAAGTTCACTGGCACTTTGCCAAAGTCGATTTCCTTTCCCAGTGTTGTACTTGTAACCCCATGTATGATGAGGGGCGTTGAAATCACCTGCTATGACGAGTGGACATTCCCTGGCGATATTAAGAGCTTTCTTTAGAACCATCTTGATCCCTTGCTTTTGTTCCTTTGGACTGCTGTATATATAAAGAATGAAAATGCCCTGACGGTTGCTGGTACCCGGCACGATCTCTACCAAGACGTGTTCCAACCGGCCTGCTTCTACCTTGAGGTCGTGGGTTACGTGCGTTAGTTTGTTGCATACGAAGGTGCAGATTCCCCTCCCTTAAGTATCCCCTATTACAGGCCGGAATCCAAGCAACGTTGCTTGCGGTGAAAGGGTCTCTTGTAATAATATAATATGAGGCTTTTATTGGCTGCTCCTGATATACTGCTGCAGGGTTGCTTTCTTTTTAAGGTAACCTCTACAGTTCCATTGCCAGATACGAAATGCTTCACGTAGCGCTGCCATCATGGTTATTACATGGGCGGCCAGAGCCTGATGCTGCACCCGTCGACAGATTTGGTACCACTAGTATTGGTGGCCGAAGGGGTGAGCTTGGTGCATGAGGAGGCCTTGCTGTGTAGTGCAGATATGCTTGGACCTTTGTAACGCGCAAAGTCATATGCTCTTCCAGTGCTGCCCCGCTTGATTGTAGCCTACCCATCTGCTCGCTAAGATTGGCTACTACTTTGCTGAGCGTGTCAAACACCTCTTTCATATTTGACATGGTCGTTTGGTGGGCTTCCACGTGTTCTGCCATGACTGCCCTCTTTTTCGCGGTTCTCGAGTCCCCCACGTTTTCAGCCACAGGGACATCAACTGGCTGAGGCATTGGCTGTGAAGATTGCGTGCTGGTTTGCTTAGTGAGAAGAATTTTTATTTCCTTTAACTCAGCTGATAGCCTCTCATTCGATTTCGTAAGTCTCGCGTTTTCTTGCTCTAGCTGTGCAATTCTATCATGCTCTGGCAGCTTGCCTGTCATCACCTCTGCCCCGCCGTTGCGCACTCGCTCAGCCCAGCTGCCTTTCGAAGTAACTGCAGGCGTCCTCCCCGGGTGTGAAGCCGTGATCTCGAACTGAACGCCAGGCAGCTGGCCATTCGGGTGCCGCCCAGGCTGATCCCGACCCTGATGGTGACCTTGAGAACTCGAGCTCCCCCGTGATTGGGAGCGGGCCTTGGGTCTAGAACCTCTTCTGGAACGCGACCTCCCCCTGTAGTGGGGCCACCTTTCCTGTTCTTGTGTAGTCTGGATGCTCTGGGTCCCGTGGGCTGGAATAAGCTGCTTGTCATTGATGTCTGGACTCGATGTGATTGATGCGTCCCGGGCTTCTGAGGCTGCTCGCGATCTTTCCCAACGTCTGCGTCTGAAGACGTATGGCACTAAGAACCTGTTCTTGCACTCCTTTTCTGCCGTGGGATGGTGACCGTCGCACAGCCTGCATCTTGGATTGCACTGGTGCAGGCTATCTGGGTTCTTGATCTCGCAGCCTCTGCAGATTGTTTCATCTGGGTTCGGACAGACGTCAGACCGATGTCCCAGCTTTCCACAGACGTAACAAATATCGATGTTCTTGCGGTAAAGGGAGCACTGCAAAAGTGAAGGTCCATATCTCACGAATCTGGGCACCTTGTGTCCTTCGAACGCTATGATGATTGTCCCGGTGTCCTTGATTCTCTTGGCCTGCAGCGCGAGCGGGTTGTTCGCGTTAACAATATTTCGGGTCAAAATGTCCTGAGTATCGCTTACGGGGATCCCGCGAATCACTCCTTTACAAGTGTCGTGGGGTGCCGCGGCGTACGCGCTAACCTCGAAAACTTTGCCTCCAATGTCAATTTGCTTGACCTTGAGGTATCTTGAAGCTCTGTCTTGGTCCGGAGTGCTTGCCACCATAATGTTCTGCTGCAAGTTGGAACAGATGATGTCCTGCATGGCCTCTTCCTCTTTGACGCCGGCCGCCAGTACTATCGCGTCTGCCACAGTTCCAGTGTTAATTCTCGAGATATTTAATCCTCCACGTGGTCGTAGCACAATTTTGCTGAAGTCCAGGTAGTGGCGGCATGCGTCCAGCACGCACGATTGTATGCTTGGTGTCATACCTACTACGACTGGCTCGAGCGTCTCCCGCAACGCCGGCCTCGGTCGAACCCTTGGCAGCAGGAACGCTAACCGCGGGCCACAAGCCATCGCGACCATCCTGACGAAAAATCAGGTGGGAGGACTTGCATTTGACCATTTTATGCCCGTTTTTGTGTTCGCTGCGCCGGAAGAAGAGCCACCTGCATAGCGTTCGCCGTAGACACCGCCGTCACCGCTGCGACGCAGCTATAGCGTCGCGAGGAACCACGAAGAACGTGGCACCGTTTTTTCTTCGCGGTGTGCCAACAAGACGCCGGGTGAAGACTTCGAGGGCTCAGCGACCTACAGGTACGAGGTTCCTCTATCAAAGACTTGGCTAGTACGCGACCACTACGGTGGTTGGTAGCCATCGCCACGAGCCCTATGCTCGTCCAAGTGCGTTAAACCACATGAGTAATACTGCAGGCCACAATGAAAAGCCTGGGGGCTTACAGGTGCGCCCAAGCATCATAAAACCGGTACGTTTGCAAATTCACAACCGCGAAATGGCTCCAGCGAGCACAGCAGCATTGGAGGACGATGAAGTTGAGAGCAAGAAGCTTCGCTTAGAAGAGAATCCTCTCGACAATAAAACGTCAACCTATTACCTAAGTGATGAAGAAAACATGGGTGAAGATGAACCATTTACGTTGGTTACTTATAAAAAGAAACGAGCAGAGGGTATCTCAGTCGTCTTTCGTCCAACAGCTGAAGGTGCTAGCTTCTGGAAAGTGAACCCCAATCGAGTGTCAGCTGAAGTAGTTTCCGCTGCTAAAGAAAAAGTGCAGTCATTCAGAACGACCAGAGATGGAAGCTTTAGTGTCAGCGTTCCTTCCTTAAGTTCAGCTAAGCGACTTCTGATGCTTTCAAATGTAGGTGGCCTGGAAGTTAAGCCTTTCATCCCAGAGTCATACACTCGGAACGTTGGGAAAGTAAAACATGTTCCTCTGCAGTATTCAGATGAACAACTCCTAAAGTACTTGAGAGATGCAGGGGTTATATCGGCACGACGGCAAATAAAATACTACCGCCAGGAAGATGGAGGAGTAACGACGCGTCCACTTCACTCAGTGATCCTGACTTTTCGAGAGGACCGCCCGATTCTAGGAAGAATCTACTTAGTATTCACCAGTCACCCAGTGGAAGAATATCTTGGTCCAGCACTTCGGTGCTATAACTGCCAGCGATTCGGACACATGGCGAAAAGTTGCCGTAACACACGCGGGTGTAAGATCTGCTCAGAAGAACACCATCATAAGGAGTGCAAGTCTCTTCTTCAGCCTAAGTGTGCAAACTGTGCAGGTAATCACGCTGCCTCATATTCAGGCTGCCCGCAAAGTAAAGCTGCTGCAAAAATGCGTCGGCATGAGCTCATCCATGGAAGAAAACCGCGCCCCAATGAACGATCTCCAAACCTTGAGATTGTTCATCCTGTACGTGATCCACCTCAGCGGCCACCGCAACAACAGCCGACAAGCACGCCAAGAGAACCGCCAAGAGAGTCGTCAAGAGCACACTCGAGAGACCACTCACGAGAAGTACCTTCAAGTAACCCAACCTACGCGTCAAAGCTACGAACGCCCACGGGACCTCTGCCGGAAAGTAGCAAAACTGACAGTGCCAGTGTTCGCCCCAACTACAACATCGAAACGCCACGTCATTCTCAACAGGCCTCAGAAAATCAACCATTCAATGGAGACCGTGCCTCTGCATCAGTCATGCAATTGATTCTGCCAATGCTTTTCGGAGCACTTAAGGCAATCCTGTCTGCTCTACCGGAAGCAAACAACCTGCCAGAAGTAAAAGCCCTGCTGCCTCTGGAAGCACTACTGTGTCAACAGTCCGGGTCAAACCTGCGACAAGTAACATATGAATAAGCGCTACAAAGATGTCTCTATATACCAGTGGAATGCCAATGGTCTTCAAAGGAAGTGTGCTGACTTCCGTAAATCCTTCTGCAGTATAATTTTCCGATACTTTGCATCCAATAGGCAGGAATGAATGATGATTTCCGCCTCTCCAACTACGTGATATATAAGTCATCTCGTCGAAGTGGTCTTAGCAGAGTACATTTGTGCGTCAGAAAGGACCTACCTTCTCATCAAGTTAACTCAAGTGATTCGGACTTCCCGGAATTCGTCACTTGCAAAGTATCCTTTGGTGAGCAGTGCTTTACAGTGATCAATTTTTACCTACAACCTTCAAGCCGCATTTCGGTAGAAGAGCTAACAAATATCTTCAACATTTCTAATTCATATACGTTTATATGCGGAGACTTCAATGCGCACAACATAATCTGGGGTAGTGATCGATGTGACGCACGTGGGAACATTGTTGAGTGTGCCGCAGACAAATGCAATTTGACAATTTTAAATGACGGCTTCCCAACTTTTCTCCGAGGGCATAATTACTCTAGTTGCATCGATGTAACCTTGTGTTCCCAAGATCTAGTGAATGGTGTGGTATAGACAACGGATGTAGAAACACGTTGGAGTGACCATTTTCCCATTCTAATAAGTCACCCCTACTTGTGAAAAGACGACACCAGACGCTACAGCAAACTGACGAACTGGAAAGCTTTTCGGCACCACCTAACAAACTAAAATAGTGAACTCACGACAGTTGAAAGGTTTACTGAATTTCTGCAAGATAATGCGAATAAATGTACAAAGAAAGTCCCGATTCCAAAAGACTATGCTGCAGTCGATGGAGAGTATGAACATCTAAGAGCCATCAGACGACGTTCAGAAAGGGCATATCGACGCAGCGGAAGTTTAGAAGCATACAAAAATGCACAGAAAATCCACAGTGTAATGTGCAGACGGCTAAAAAATTTAGGTACACTACGCTGGCGTAATTTCTGTGGCACGCTCTCTCCCCACACACCTGTTCCGAGATTTTGGCTTGTAATTCGAGCACTTAGTGGCCCTGTATCACAGAGCTTCCCATTTCGTGCTCTTGCTGTAGCTTTGGACAAACCGGAAGCTGTGGTAGCAGATGAATTTTGTCAACTTATCAGTAGGCCCGCCGTATCACAATGTGCTTTATTTGATAATTCTGTCGCATTAGCCAGCCAGAAAATTGATGCTTGCTTTTGGGCCCAGCATCCTCAGCTAGACCCTGTATTTACGTTAAGGGAGCTGCATTGTGCTATAGCATCATGTCGTCAAAAATCGGCCTCTGGACCGGACGGCATTACGTACAATATGCTAAAGAACCTTGGGCCCACAGGCACAACTATTCTCTTAGATATTTACAATTATCTATGGACGCAAGAAATTGTACCCGAGTCTTGGAAGTCTGCTCGCATCATTCCGATCTTAAAACCGGCTAAGACACCCTTGAACCTTGAATCCTTCCGTCCAATCAGTCTGACAAGCTGTTTATGTAAGGTAATGGAAAAAAATGATTGATGCGCGACTTCAATGGTGGTGCAACAGAACTGGTGTATTCTCCAACTACTTGACAGGTTTTAGGAAAGAGAGATGCACAATGGATGCAATACTGGACCTAGTAACGTATGTGGAGCATGAACGCGCCTGTGGTAGTTTGACGGTCGCAGTGTTCTTGGACATCAAAAGGGCATTTGACACAGTCAGTCACACTCATGTTCTGTTGAGTATGTTGGAACACGGACTGTCCGGCAGGTCTTTGCGGTGGGTATTCAAATTTGTATCAGGTCGTAAAATATTCATTCAGACGAGCGAAGGAAAAAGTGCAGAACATGACGTCAGACAGGGAGTGCCACAAGGAAGCGTACTCAGCCCTTTTCTTTTCAAGTGTGTTATGGCTGATTTAGCTAAAAGACTGCCTTTCAGGTTGAAATACTCCTTATATGCAGATGATGTGTGCACTTGGGCATCTGGCACGGACATGCGGTTAATTCAGATTGCATTGCAAGACAGAATAAATATTATCAACAACTTTTTAAAAGAAAGAGGTATGACTCTATCACACGCAAAGACAGCTGTATTGCCCTTCACACGTAAGAAGTTAAAGAACTTCAATCTCAATTTAGAAGAAGAACCACTAATGATTGTGACACAGCATCGATTTCTCGGAGTAATACTTGATAGGCAGCTATCATGGGCACCTCACATAAAGAAACTCGAAAACGAGGTGAATACGCTAGTGAATATACTCCGCAGAATTGCTGGGACATCATGGGGCGGATCTGTATCATCCATGTTCGCTGTTCACAATGCTTTAATACGACAAAAAGTTGCACATTCTGCAGCAGTGTTACACGGCCTTTCCCGCACTTCAGAGGAGCGACTTCAAAGACTATTAGCTAGGGGACTGCGCGTCTGCATAGGGGTTCCACGAGTGACTTCCAGCAGCCTTGTCATGGCAGAGACTCGACAACCACCCTTTCCGGTCATGAGAACAATTGAAACATGCCGCCATTTTTTTCGCTTACAGACGCAACACAGGGACCACCCATTGGCGCTGGAGATTTTACTAAGAGATAAAAGCAATGCTCATAACGAAGTACAGAGTAATGTACATATATTACCCAGACATAAATTTTGGAACTCTGAAATGGACTATACTCCATGGGTGCTTGTTATACCAAGCATTGAATTCTCAGTGGATGGCATTATTAGAAAAAGAGACATGTTCATCCAAGCTGCTCAACAACTAGCGCTTTATCAGATACATATGCGGTATCCAGGGTACATACATATTTACACAGATGGCTCAAGTACTACGACGTCTTCAACATCGGCATTTATCATACCACAGCTCAATATTCAGGAATCGTTTAAATTATGCCGCACGACGTCATCTACAACATCTGAGCAGTTCGCTATTCTGTATGCTCTAAAGTTTATAAACTCGGTAGCAGACGCTAGAAAATGGGTACTTTTCAGTGACTCACAGGCCGCGTTAAGATCACTCTCCAGTACAAACAGGACAGTAATAAGTGATAGTATGACATACGAAACGCTGAAGGAGCTCACTAAAGCAAAGAAGGCGCAACATGACATCAAATTCCAGTGGATACCTGGCCACTGCAACATTCCTGGAAACACAGCTGCCGATGAAGCAGCACGACAAGCACATCGTAAAGACGTTACTGTTTCTTTACCGATTTCGAAAAATGAATTGCGTAGTATTATAAAGAATACAACTTTCAGAATGAGCAAAACTGCTTGGTTTGACCAAAGTACAAAGAGCTGCGATTTATATCACATCGATCCATTTATTGAATTCAAAATTACGCTGGCATTAGATAGAAGGATGGAAACTCTAATTCACCGATTGAGGCTAGGCACCGCATACACAAAACATTTTTTTCACAGAATCGGCAGAGCTGAAACTCCCGAATGCGATTGTGGATTTATAGATGAAGACGTATGTCACCTTCTCATAGACTGTCCACATCATGACACGCCAAGACGCCGTCTTAAAAGCGAACTGTTCGCATTGGACCACAGACCATTTAGCATTAAAAAACTTCTGGGCCCGTGGCCAACTGGAGTTTTACAGTCGCACGCTTTAAAAGCATTAACACGTTTTTTACAAGACAGCGGGATTGCTGACAAGTATTAACAAAGAACAAGCTTTCATTTGTAACACATGTATTTATTATGTACAGTATCATGTGACACCCATCACGTGTGTGTTGTGAAATGAATGACGTGTCGACTATTATGTACATACGAGCGAATGCATCTTTATAAGGACCACACGTGTGCTTTGTTGTTTTGTTGTTGTGTTTTGTGTTTGTTGTTTGTGTTTTGTTGTTTCCAGAGACTTCTTACAATGACTTTCAAACATTTACTTACCATTGTGATATGTACGTATAAGTGTGTCTTTGCATATCTGTGCCTGAGTTTTCTATTTTCCATGCACTGCTTTGTATGTTTTGCTTCAAGATACGTGTTCAAGTTTCAATCAACGGCTAAGGAGTAGCCGGCGCCATAATGGTGCGCCAACATCTCCTTATATATCATATCAATAAAAAAAAAAACGCTAACCGCGGCTTGCTTATTCTTTGAGCGTCTCGTTTCGGCTTCCTTCCAACCCATGTCTTCCGTGCAATCCTGTGGAGAGATGTCCTCTCCATATTCTTGGTATTCCATTCTCAGTTGCAGATACTGGAACGCGCAGAGCGTTGAGTCGCGTTGGCGCCGGGCCGGCGCATCGGCGACAATCGCCTCCTTGGTTAGGCCTAAATCCCCCGGTGGCGTTGCCGTGTAAGAATGTCCCAAAAAACGGTTTAAAAACCCACTCACCGGCACAAAGGTGATATCTGCTGATTTCTTGAGAACTTAGGCACACGATGAGAGTAAAAACTCGGCTACAAATGTGTGAATACCACAGGAAAGCATTCTTGAAAGCAGGAGCCGATCTTCGCGCGTCCGCACTGGTCGGCACCTAGAGCGTCTCCCTGCTTAACGAAAGACGCCAGGTGTTTTCTAAAGCAAAGGGTTTATCGGGCGAATTAGCAGAAGAAAGTTTCACGGTATTAATTCCAGGAGCTTCGCCCAATCTCATCATCATTCACCTCGTGGATCTGACGTCAATATAAAAAAAAAAAAGAATGAGTGCACTGGTAACCAGGAACGCGAAGGTTTTTCTCTTCTGATTGATTCGGGAAAGAAAAAAAAATAGCAGATCCCAGTTACAGTAGGAATCGCTGATATGCGAAGCACGAGAGAGAAAGCTTGTTATGTAACTTTAAAATCAGCACAACAATATGAGGCAGAGGTAAATGATGCCGTACGTGACACTCATATCACGATTATCACGTTTAGACGTGTCATTTACCTTCGCCATCTATTCACGTCTCCTGATATCGATTTCGGTATATGTGCAGCTAGCGAAACGGCTGCGAGCACGCTATCAGCGTAGCGTGTATATAGTAATGTTTTACACTACATGAACATCATGATTATCATGTTTGGACGTGTCACATACCTTTGTCGTCCATTAACGTACCGTAATACCAAACTTGATATATGTGAAGCTAGCAAAACGGCGGCGAGCGCACAGAACGTTGGCGCGTGCACACGCTGGGCGCCACGACACTACGCTAGCAAAACGCGAGCCCTCGAATAGGGAGTTTTATAACACCGTTTGCAAGCACTGCGGGCGTAGCGGGAGCCATAGGAGCTTTAGAATAGCGTTTGTCCTGCTGCAAACCGAAACACACGATCGCAGCGACACCGTAGCCTCGAAACCAGCGCTTGCGGGCCACATGCTGGCCGTGATCGCTGCACGCAATTTCGGATTTTCTGCGTGCGGTCTGTGAATGCGAACGCCGACTCGCGTTAAGACGCATGCGCAGGGGCAGCGACCACACCACAAGGGCTGGCAGTGCGCTATTCTAAAGCTCCCTATTGTCTGACACTAGGCGCGACCAGCGTCTGTCGGCGAGGTCCTGCGGCAACTGGCTTGAAATGCGACATGCTGCATTAAGCACCGATGACGCCATTTAGACTGTACTGCATTTGCTTAGCTTTGTGACGGAAGGACGCCGGGCATGCTCACACACACATGGTGGTGGTGGTGAAACATTTAATAACCAATAAATGGTTACAGAGAGGTGATTGGGTTGGGGCCTTATTGGCCTCCTACCCTCATAGCACTAGGTGAACCCCTATTCCGGAGCTCCATTGGCAAGCAACGCCGCCCGCACCCGTTGAACCAGGGCTTTTTGGGCCTTCAGGTCTTGACAGCCGAGCAGGGCCGCCTCCCAGTCCTCTCTCGTGGGGTTGGGGCTGAGGGGGATAGATGGATTAGACTGGCACGCCCAGACGATGTGGAAGCTGTCAGCCACCTCACCACAGAACTGGCACGTGCCATCAAAGGATGAACTGAAATGTTTTAGCACCGCCGGGCACAGTACGGTATATTGGTAAATAGTTTTACAAGGAGGCGCTCGTCAGCGCGATGCAGTCCCTTACAAGGGTCTGGATAGCGCCGGTGAACCTCCTTGTAGTAATTGGTAAAATCTTTGAATGAAAGCGCCGAGTTGTCCGATTGGGAGTAGGCCTCCAAAGACAGAGAGATAGCCCGGGAGGAGGGTGCGCGGGCGGCCTGATCGGCCTGTTCGTTACCCCTGAGTCCTTGGTGACCGGGTGCCCAAACCAGATTTCGCGAAGTTGGATTAACGTATCGGCAGCTAGGTTCCAGTATGCGCTGAGCAAGCGCTGAAGCCCACCCTAGCTTATAGTTCCGCCAGGCCCCTCGTGAGTCGGTGATGATATGTTTAGAAGAGCGATAGGTGAGAGCCAGAGCGATGGCAATCTCCTCCGCATGTGTTGCGCTGTAGGCTTTCAAAGTGAGCCCATTTACGGTGTTTGTGTTGTGTATGACTGCGGCCGTATACCACCCCCCATGGTGCGGGCCGGTAACGTCCACGTAGCACACGTGCTCCTCTTAACCAAAGTATCACTGAAACGTTTCCGCGCACCTGGCGGCGACCACTGTGGTTTTCTTTGGACATGTTGCGGGGAAGGGGTCGGACCCGGAGGGCGCGTCTCCAAGGTTCTGGCACTCTCACCCTTTCCTCAACATAGTAATTGAGTTTGATGTGTATTCGGTCCAAGAGGCGGTGACTGGAATGAGTCTGTGCAAGGCGCGTGTATTGGTTAACGAGGTAGGCTTCTCGAAATTCCTGGTTGGTATTCACCACGCCTAGGGCCAGAAGTCTCTGGTTGGACGTGGTGATAGGGAGGTCGAGGGCCCGCTTGATAACTTAACGGTGGATGACCTCGAGTTGATCATCCTCGTGTTTGCGTAGGTGCAAATAGGGAGTCGAGTAGAGTATGCTACTCGTTACGAATGCATGGGCAAGCCGCATTGCTTCCCTGCTTCGCAATCCGCCGCGCTTGTTGGAGACCCGGTGGACCATATGGCCCACCTGGTCTCCCACCGTGCGATGTTTGGCTATTGTGGTGTCGGCCTTGCGTTGGTGGTGTATGAAGAGGCCAAGGACGCGGATCTCCTTGGCCTCACGAATAGGTCCCGCGGGAAGACTGATACGGAGCTGAGTTGTTTGCTGAGGGGAGGGACGTACGTGCACAAATTCTGACTTAGCCGGGGCATACTGGAGTCCTCAGTAGGTTGCGTAGTCGTCGACTACAGTCGCTGCTGCTTGCAGGCACGACTCCATGTGACCCAGGTTACCTTGCATGGCCCAGATCGTGATATCCTCTGCGTAAAGAGCGTGATGTATCCCTAGTAGAGAAGCCAATTTGGGGGGAAGATAAAGTATGACTATATTTAGTAGGAGGGGAGAAAGGACCGCGCCTTGAGGAGTTCCCCTCGATCCGATGACGTAAGGCCCATGTTCCTCATCTTGTATGCGTATGTAGGCTTGACGGTCTGTAAGAAACTGTCAAACATAATTGAATGTTTTATAACCACAGTTGGTCTGACTGCGGTGGTCAAAAATTACCTCATGTTTCATGTTGTCGAACGGCCCTTTGAGATGCAAGGCCAGGACTACCTTGTCATTGTGGGGGCATTCAACAGGATCTAATATGTCATGGTGGAGCTGTAGAAGTATATCCTGGGCTGACTTCTGAGGGCGGTGTCATGATATGCGCGGTAGGTTCATCTGGTGCGCGATGTTTGTGAGTTTGTGCTGTGCCGTGCGCCGACGAAGATGACGATGAGACAAGGAAAAGGCGGAATCGTGTCGTCAAAGTCAAGCCAAGCCATGGGGAGAGAGAAGAGGAAGACGAGGACGGGGCGTTCGAGAGGAAGGATCCGAACGAAACAGTGGCAGGCTGAAGCGCTCGTCGGGTCGTGGTCCCGAAGCCTACCTGTGCCTGTGGTCCGCACGAGCCTGGCTCCCTTCTACCGTGTGATCCAGCAGCCGGCGCCGGTCCGTTGTACTCGGATCCGGGCATTTTCCAGACCTGGGCCTACTACTGGCTGTCCGGGACGTGCTTGCCACACATCGACTCTGCCTCACGCTCCGCTCCGACCATGCCTGAGTCATCGCTGATGTCGGCGTAAGACGCAACGCAACGCATCGACTCATCTGCCTTCGACGTCACACGGTGAAGTGTTTCAAACCTTGTGTAGTGCAGTGGGGGACTACGCTAAGCGTCAGACCTTGTCTTTCGAGAACGTGTGTCGGGCTCGTACCTAAGGCAGTTCTTCGCTGTTGCCATGTAACACGCCAAGCTTCATTATCGTTTTTTTTTCGTTTTTTTGTGGCATTAAAGCCTTATAACTCAAGTTGCAAATGTCTTCGTCAGTCTCGACAACGATTATCTAAGTTGCCGTGATTACACGAACCTTATCCCTCACAATTGGCGTCCGCGCGACAGGACGAAGCCGTTTGCACTGGGTTGAAATCTGTAGGGAAGATGAGTGAGCAAGAGATTATAACGCTAGCGGAACGCATGGGGCTTCAAGGAGCCGAGCTAAAGACGTGGGTAGACGCGCGGTTAGAGCGGGCTCATGAGGAATCTGTGCAAGCGCGTGAAGAGCGTTCCGCGGAACGGCAGGCGGCGAAGGAACGTTTGGAGATAGAAGAGAGAACTCTTCAACTGCGAATTCGACTAGCTGAGGTTGAAGGTAGCCGAGAGCCAACAGCGCGGGACCGCGAACCTGAGAGGAGTCAAAGCCGCCCGTGCTTGATCAATCCTCACAACCTGATTCCAGTGTTTGACGAGGGGCGTGACGATCTCGATGCGTATCTCAAGAGGTTCGAACGCGTAGCAGTTGGTCAAGAGTGGCCTGAGGAGAAGTGGGCGACAGCGCTTAGTTTATGCCTCAGTGGGGAAGCATTGAAAGTCTTCGGTCGTCTGTCGCCAGAAGACTCAATGGATTACCAGAGTACGAAAATGGCCTTGCTCCAGAGGTTTCGTTTCACAGCCGAAGGCTATCGCGAAAAGTTTCGGCAAAGCAAGCCTGAAGACGGCGAAACTGGTAAACAGTACGCCACGAGATTACAGAGTTACTTCGATAGATGGCTGGAAATGTCGGAAACGGACGAGGACTTTGCATCCGTGCGCAACCTCATTGTAGCTGAGCAGTTTCTGAATAACTGCCACGATCGCCTGGCACTTTTTCTAAGGGAGGAGAAATGCAGGACGGTAAAAGAAATGGCAGAAGCAGCTGATACCTTCTTGGAAGCCCAGCGGCAAACAAACTTGTTGGTATTTCGTACCAAGTCTGCAAACAACATTCCCAAGGAGCAAGAAGGATTTACTTATACCCAGCCTCCTCTTAGATGTTTCGTCTGTGATCGACCCGGCCACAGAGCATCTGATTGCCGCACGAAACCCCAACGAGTCTTCTGTGGGCACTGTCGGAAGCCCGGCCACGATGCAAGAGCATGCCCAAGCAACGGCGGGTCAAAGAAAATGACATCTTGCATCGTGTCTACTGACCAGAAGTCCGAGACGCCCCGATGTGCCGATGATTCATCACAAGATGAATATGTTGCTAGTGCACTCCGAACGCGCACCGCAACAGCTACACGAAACTTGCCGGTGTTACAGGGAGAAGTGTTTGGACATACTGTATCAGTCTTGAGGGATACTGGAAGCAACACCCTGGTCGTGCGACGTTCCCTCGTGCCCGATGATGCGCTGACGGGTACTACCGCCACTATTTTATTGGCCGATGGTAGTTGCATCGAGGTACCGGAAGCAGAAGTACGGATTCTATCGCCCTATTTCACCGGAAATGCGATAGTCAAATGCATGACGTCGCCACTTTACGATGTCATCGTAGGAAATGTTCCCGGCGCCCGTGACGCTAATGACCCCGACTCAACGTGGAAGGAGTCAGCGAGCCTGAAGTCGGAAACTAATCAGGCATTGAATTCTGAAGAGAAATCCAAGGATGGATGCGGGACGAATAGCACAGTCATGGTTGGTGTTTCAAGCAAAGGACATCGCCGGAAGCTCACGACTGCTAAATTTGGAAACTTAGAGGTGACACAGGAGTCATTCCGCCAAAAACAAGAGGAAGACCGGTCGCTGGATGTTTGTAGGGCGAAAGTCGACACCCTCATCCGCGGTAAAGGAGCCACATACCACTCATTTATGTTCGAGAAAGGAATCTTGTACCGCGTTTACCACTTGACTCCGGGTAAATCAGTTCAACAAGCGGTGGTTCCAAAGGCGTTGCGTGTCCATGTGTTGCACTTGGCACATGAATCACCGATATCTGGTCACCAGGGTATCAAGAAGACGAAGGACCGAGTTTTGGAGTCGTTTTATTGGCCCGGTGTACAGGAGGAGGTACGAAGATTCGTAAAATCATGCGACGCATGCCAAAGGACATATCCCAAAGGCAAAGTAGGCAAGGCGCCTCTTGGACGGATGCCTTTGATTGACACGCCATTCGAACGTGTGGCCGTTGATATCATTGGACCTCTGACGCCGATTTCAGAGAAGGGTAATCGGTACATTCTTACCCTTGTGGATTTCGCCACTCGGTACCCGGACGCGGTGGCTTTGCCCGCAATTGATTCGGCAACAGTAGCAGATGGACTACTGGAGATGTTCTCTCGAATAGGATTTCCACGGGAGATCCTCTGTGATCAAGCATCCTGCTTCACGTCAGGCCTGATGGAAGAGGTGAATGCTCTGCTTGCTATTCGACATTTGAGCTCGACGCCTTACCACCCGATATGCAATGGCTTGGTCGAAAGGTTCAACGGCACTTTGAAACAGATGTTGCGCAAGTTGTGCCAAGAGAAGCCGAAGTCATGGGACCGATTTCTTGCGCCGCTGTTATTCGCCTATCGAGAAGTACCTCAGGCCAGTATGGGCTTCTCGCCGTTTGAACTGATCTACGGCCGGCACGTCCGAGGACCCCTGGATATATTGAAGGAACTCTGGACAGGGGAAGACCTAGAGGAAGATATCAAGACTACTTACGGATACGTGCTTGATCTGAGAGAACGTCTTGAACGCACCTTGAAGCTGGCTCAAGAGAATCTCTCCCGAGCTCAACACTCGCAAAAGAAGTATTATGACCGAACCTCCAAAACCCGACAGCTCAAAGTTGGTGACCGGGCTCTTATATTGCTCCCAACCAGGGAAAACAAGCTTCTTATGCACTGGAAGGGGCCATTTCCGGTTACAGGAAAAAAGAATGACCACGACTATTGGTTGGACCTTGGGCATCACCTCGGCGATGGTACAATCCGCCCAGTAGAAAGCACGATAGCGAAGATCGCTAAAGCCCCAAGACCGGAAACGAAGAAGCAGCTTCGCTCTTTTCTCGGCTTGGCGGGATATTACCGAGACCTCATACCTCACTATGCCCAGAAAGCGAAACCACTGACTGAAATGACAAGAAAGATGGAAAAGAACAAGTTAGCGTGGAATACCGAAAGAGAAGAGGCATTTGAAACCCTCAAACAAGCTCTAGCATCTATGCCAGTAGTCAAGGCTGCTGACATAAAGAAACCCTTCGTATTACGTACAGATGCATCTGATAGGTGTATAGGCGCTGTGCTTATGCAGGAACACGAGGGTCTTCTTCACCCGGTGTCATATGCCAGCCGCCAACTTATGCCCCGGGAAGAGATATACTCTGCAATTGAAAGAGAGTGTTTAGCGTTAGTTTGGGCGATCGCGAAATTTCATATCTTCCTTTATGGAACCTCCTTCGTCGTTCAGACTGACCATCAACCGCTACGATACCTCTCTCAAGCCAAGCATTTGAACAGCCGGATCTTGCGCTGGAGTCTCGCATTGCAAGAGTACACCTTTCGCGTTGAGCATATCAAAGGATCAGAGAACGTAGGTGCTGATTATATGAGCAGGCTACAGGTGTAGGTGCTAGCTATACAACATTAATGTAATAATGTACCATATGCCTAGGGACTCTCACATACAGACTATTCTCTTGGTGCAACAGTTCTGTACATTTGTTTGTCGTAAGTCTTGTCTCCCGCGCACTTTGGACAGTTTTTTTAAAAAAAAAACTTTTGAAAGGGGGGACTTTTGTCATGATATGCGCGGTAGGTTCATCTGGTGCGCGATGTTTGTGAGTTTGTGCTGTGCCGTGCGCCGACGAAGATGACGATGAGACAAGGAAAAGGCGGAATCGTGTCGTCAAAGTCAAGCCAAGCCATGGGGAGAGAGAAGAGGAAGACGAGGACGGGGCGTTCGAGAGGAAGGATCCGAACGAAACAGTGGCAGGCTGAAGCGCTCGTCGGGTCGTGGTCCCGAAGCCTACCTGTGCCTGTGGTCCGCACGAGCCTGGCTCCCTTCTACCGTGTGATCCAGCAGCCGGCGCCGGTCCGTTGTACTCGGATCCGGGCATTTTCCAGACCTGGGCCTACTACTGGCTGTCCGGGACGTGCTTGCCACACATCGACTCTGCCTCACGCTCCGCTCCGACCATGCCTGAGTCATCGCTGATGTCGGCGTAAGACGCAACGCAACGCATCGACTCATCTGCCTTCGACGTCACACGGTGAAGTGTTTCAAACCTTGTGTAGTGCAGTGGGGGACTACGCTAAGCGTCAGACCTTGTCTTTCGAGAACGTGTGTCGGGCTCGTACCTAAGGCAGTTCTTCGCTGTTGCCATGTAACACGCCAAGCTTCATTATCGTTTTTTTTTCGTTTTTTTTGTGGCATTAAAGCCTTATAACTCAAGTTGCAAATGTCTTCGTCAGTCTCGACAACGATTATCTAAGTTGCCGTGATTACACGAACCTTATCCCTCACAGGCGGAAACCAAACATGGTGTCCGCAAAAGTGAGCTGTGTTTTTAGAAACTCGGAGTCTGTCGCGTACCATCGTTTCCATCAGCTTGCCGAGACATGACGTGAGGGAGATGGGGCGAAGGTTCTCCACGTCAATAGGTTTACCTGCCTTCGGGATGAAGGTGACGAGAGCTGATTTCCATTCAAAAGGGAGAGGAGTTTTTGTGCCAGCTGTGTTGTCGTTCCTGTAAAGTTGTGCATGACCTTATGTAAGTGACGTTAAGTTTCCGTGCGTGTTTGTGTTGGATCGATGAGAGCGCGAAACAGGCGCCACGTGTTGCGACCAGACATCTGGCGTGCAGCCGTGTTGCACCTGTCCACTCAGTTAGTGTCGGCTAGCTGAGCAGCATATTCCGCAGCTTGCTCCGTGAGTTCTAGGATGCGTTTCTTCAGGCGTCTGTTATGTTTCTGTTTTTTCCATCGTTTAGTGAGGCTGCGGTGGGCCTGCCAAAGATGGAGGTGGTTGTCCACGTCCATTTGAGTTTACGTGAGCTGTATCAGCCGTTCGTGTTGTTTCAGTGTAGACGTCAGTGATTTAGACCAGGTGTCGTATACCGATTGGAGAGGGTCAACGATAGATAGAGAGGCGCGGAAAGTTGTCCAGTCTGGGATACGAGCTTGTGTAAGTGGGCATTTTAAGGGACGCATGTACACGCTTGTGTTTAATACACAATAGAGAGTTTTAGTATTGCGGAATGGTGCTACGTACGCATCATGCAAGCGCCTTGCGTTACGTGGAGTCATTTGCCACTAATCGGCTTTTATACCCCGCGACAACTTTTTGTGGCAGCACAGCCAGGGCTACGGAGCCGAAGCACGCTTGTCTTACTGCGTCACAGCATGTAGTCCCTCAACGAAAACGTTTGTATACTATTCTGGGTAACTAAGATTTTACCATTCGTCACTTACATTTTTCGCGGATTTATTTTTAATTAGTGAATAAAAACATTGCGCAGTAGAAAAAATTTTGTTTCACGCTCTCTCAGGTTTTTTGGGGGTTTTTTGGCTTCCGTCGCCTTTTTACCTCACCGCATTCCTCACTGTCAAAGATGGCGTCCGCCGGTTACAGCTCGTCAACGTCGCTTACTAAGGAAACACCGCCGCGTGCCACGAGTCCACCAGCTGCGCAGCCGTACCAGGCGTTGTCAAATCAAAAGCTGTCCGTACAGGCCAAGAAGGTGGTGTACAACGTTTACGCGCAAGTAAGGAAAAGCAGCGAAACGCGAGCAAACGCAGCGAAACGCGAGCAGCGAAACCTGCAGCGAAACGCGAGCAAACGCGAGCCGAAACGCGAGCAATTTTTAATAATTGTGACACGAGCCGAGTTTCGCTGCATTCGCCGCGCTTCGCTGCAGATGACATGCTTCATTTTTGTTGTTTATTCTTCCAGACCCATATACTACCTTGACGAAACCTGGGTCAACGCCGGACACACAAAGAATAAAGTATGCGCTGGTGAAATCGAAACCGAAACACCCGTCGAAGCGGTCGGACTACTTGGCGCAGTAGCACTTGTGCGTAGGCTCCGCCCACGTAGCCTTGGCCGTGCTGCCACAGAAAGTTGTCGCCGGGTATAGTACGCCGTAGTAACCGCGTACGTAACGAGCAAGAAGCGTGTTGCGCCATCTGGTAGATCGAAATTGAAGCACGTGTTGTCGACAGCCAATGTGAGCCAATCCAAGTGTTATAGCCAGATTATGGCCATATTTTAAGCCACAGAGCCGGTCGGTGGTTGCCTTCGATGCCGCCATTTTGCAAAACGAAGTCTGGCGCTGTCACGAACTTGTTCGAGAGCGGCGCGATCACCTCATACGTACGCACGCACGCATCTCATGCGTGCGTACGTAGCGGCTGCGTATGCAATGCGATACGTGCGCGTTGCGGTCTGCGCATGCGCACTACGCAGAACGTGGCGTCCTTACGTACGCAACGCCGCCACGTACGCAGCGTACGCAGTACTAAAACTCTCTAATGATCACTACCGAGAGTGTCCTGTGTGTTCAGCCAGTCGGCATGGCGTATGTTGCAGGTAATAGTGAGGTCCGGGCAAGTATCTCGTTGAACAGAGTTGCCTACACGTGTTGGGCTGGCGATATCAGAGTGGAGGGTGAGTTCAAGTTTAGAAAGAAGTTCCGTAAACTTCCTTCCACGCGTGTCTTCTCGCGGGTAACCCCATAACCTGGTTGGGCATTGAAGTCGCCGACGACTAGGAGGGGGTCCCTTCCTGCCACCTGCATAGCTTGTGTGAAAGTTTCGCTGAACGTGACGTTTTAAGCTTTGGGGACAGTAAATGTTTAAAATATGAACCGGCGGGTCAGATCGCCTTATGGGCAGCACTGACACCATCGTGTATGGGGAAGGCGGTGTTGTGAAGAGTGTGACTTCCTGGGCAGTATAATACTTGTGAACAATTATACATGTCTCCGGGTTGTGTTGAAAAGTAGTGTAATTCATGAGTTTGACGTTCGTGCCGGGTTCCTGAAGGGCAACCACGGCAACGAGGAACTGAAAGGTCTCAAGATAGAGGCGGAAATCAGCCGTTTCTTGTGGTTCTTGAGACCTCTGCAGTTCCACTGTGTTAGCAACAACGGCTTAGTTGCTCTGGCTCGTGACCTAGGGTTGGGGGCCATGTTCGGAGATAGAGGATGGCGTAGTGTTGTAAAGCTTACTCAGTTCACTAGCACCCTGCGCTGACGTGCTGGAGTCTTAAAAAAGTCAGACTCATTTGGAGTCACTCTGTTAAATTTTGAGGGGTGATTACCGTCCCTAATGGGCCCGACGCGCTTAAGGACGCGTGGATTGTCTTGTATCCACTTTTGGATAATGTGAATTACAGTTTGTGTCACCTGTGCGATGACAGTCTCCATCTGGCGCGCGATGGTGTCGTGGATAATTTTGGGGAGGTCAGCCAGTTGTGTTTCTATTGCATTCACCTGGGTCTCCAGGGCCACGACGCGACTCTCTACAGTAGTAGGAATCTCCCTGTCTGTTATATATTCCTCTTCGTCGCTCAACGAGGGCTGAGTAGTGAGACTGGTTCTGAGCGAGTCAAGTTCGCTGGTTAGTTTTTCGTTCTGAGATCGCAGAAGGGCGAGCTCATGCCTGAGGTTTTGTGTTTCGGTAGTGCTTGTGGGAGAAGAAGGTGGAGGGGAGGGAGAGGAGGCGACCTCCGTCCAATTGCCTACCTTCAGTTGGTTGCGTGCAGCGTTGCCAGATGGAGCGCCGAGAGCTGGCGATTCCGCCACGCCTGGTGGTAGCTTTGCCGTTGCTGCTTTGCCAGGGGTTGGCGCCTTGCCAGTTGTCCGGCGCTTCGGTTTTTTTGGGGTCCCCGATGTCCTGGACCCTGGTTTCTGAAGCCTGATGAATTTTTCGGTGCATTCGCGGGAGCTGGTGAGGTGCGGGCCTCCGCAAACTATGCACGTTGGGTTGCATTCTTGGGGGGCCATCCCCTCAGGACCAGCGCCCACGTTTTGGCCACAAAGGCTGCATCTTTCGGTGACCGGGTTGGGACAAATATCCGCCCGGTGCCCCAGTGCGCCACAGCGGTAGCACGCTGGCACTGTCTTCTTGTACTCCCTGACGGGAGTCAGTTCTGCGTAATAGTGGACGAAACGCGGAACGTTCCTTTCCGCGAAAGTCAACACAGCTACGTTGGAGTTCCCCAGCTTGCGCGCATAGACTAGTTCACCGCCACGCCTCTGCACACTATGTTTCAGGGACGCACTGGTTTCGAGGTTGTGCACAGAAATCACGCCGTGACACACATCACTTGTGAGCTTGAGGTGACCGCGAAGCGACAGCGGTCCTTTGCTGGTGTTGATTTGAAAGTCCGACAGCAGTTTCTGAACCACGTCGTTATTCTGGGTGCCACAGATGATGATGTTTTGCTCCCAATTGGGAGGAATGGTGATGTCATTCATGTGCTGCCTTCCGATGAGTTGGGAAATGGCAGCGCCGAGCTCACCTTGTTGAAACGCTGCCTTGAGGGCTACTGTGATTCGTGGCTTGAGCACGATCACGTAGTCGCCAAGATTCATCCTGACCGTTGGTTTCGGCGTCCACTTGGAGACTGGTGAAGTCTTTTGTAACGCTTTAGGCGATGGAGCGTGAGCGTCTCCAGTGGTTGGATTGTTGAGAGGAGTTTTGCAGTGCAGACGCTCCTTCCGCGTTTCTTCGGCGGCGATGCCATCCCACGATGAGTTGAAAAATGTCGGCTTGCTCCGCCGAAATGGTGTATGGGCTATCGTCTGATTGATTTGTCGGGATATATGACCACGACAGAGTCGTAGGGTCGTAGCCACGTTTTCAGGCAGCGCCATGTTGAGGAGTTGACCGAGGGGCGTCTCCACATCCAGCAGCGGCGGAGCCGCAGCCGTGAGGCTTAGGTCGTTCGCTACGTCCTCATGCGAAGTTGCTCGAAGTGGCCGAAAATTGGGCGCGCCTGGGTAACATCGGTGTCTCCAGAATCTTGCTGATTTGCAGATGCAGTTGCACAAGTTTTAGAGCAGCCACATTCCACACGCGCATACGTCAAAGCAACGCGCCGCGGCTTGCGCTTGCCAGGCACATTGGTGCCTGGCGTGGCATCGCCAGCGTGACTCGACGAAACGAACGCCGGCGCGCACGCGCACGGGTCACGTAGAAGTGTTTTGGGGCTTTTAGTGTGGCACGTAGTCATGTTCTTACATGACATGCATCTCATGGCCTCGCCGTGGTGGTCTAGTGGCTAAGGTACTCGGCTTCTGACCCACAGGTCGCGGGATCGAATCCCGGCTGCGGCGGCTACATTTCCGATGGAGGCAGAAGTGTTGTAGGCCCGTGTGCTCAGAATTGGGTCACGTTAAAGAACCCCAGGTGGTCGAAATTTCCGGAGCCCTCCACTACGGCGTCTCTCATAATCATATGGAGGCTTTGGGACGTTACACCCCACAAATCAATCAAATCATGACATGAATTTCATGATTACCATGTTTCCACCAGTCACATATCTTCACCATCCATGCACATGACGTAATACCAAATTTGGCATATGTGAAGCTAGCGAAATGGCCGCGAGCGCATCATGAGTGTGACAGCTAGAAGTCATAGGTGGCTAGATAGATAGATAGAGAGATAGATAGATAGATAGATAGATAGATAGATAGATAGATACGCTCAAAGTCGCCGAAGAAATACTTCTCATTTAAGACAACGTTGGGATGACGGCATTTTAAAGATGAGTTCTTGAAACCATGTGGTCAAAACATTAATCTGCAAAATGGTACCCGCAAAATCTGCTTCTTGTAGACGGCGTCCAGTTGTCTCTCTTTAAAGTACTGACCCACATCTCGAATATTTGAGGCCTCGAGCAAGAAAAACTGCATCTAAAAAAATTGGCAGATCTCAAGTACAGTGGGAATCGACAATATGCGAAGCACGAATGAATGTGATACGTCCCTTTAAAATCAGTACAACGTTACTAGGTGGAGGTCAGTGATGTCGTACATGACTTCCGTGTCATGATTATCATGTTTGGATGTGTCGTTTACCTTCGTCATCTATTCATGTCACGTGATACCAAATTTAGTATATGTGGAGCTAGCGAATCGGCCGCGAGCACGCTATGAGCGTGGTATATTCTCATGTTCCTACATGACACGCGTGTCAGGATTTTGATGTTCGCATCAATCATATATTTCGTCATCCATTGACATAACGTAACATCGAATTTGGTATATGTGGAGCTAGTTAAACGGCCGCGAGCGCATCATGATAAGCCCTTTATACTCCAATATAGCGTTGACGCGCACGCACGCTGGGCACAGCAATGGTACGTAAGCGAAACGCGAGGACTTATATAGTTTGACGCTAGGCGCGACCAGCATCCGTCGGCGCAGTCTGACGGCCACCGGCGTGAAATGCGATATGCTGCATTTCGCGCCGATGCGTTACCCAGACAACACTGCGTTTCCCTCTTTTCGTGATGGAGGGATGCCGGACGTGCTGAAATGCGTATGCGTCAAAGCAACGCCGCGCAATGCGTGCCTGCGAGTGTATGGCAGGACCAGCGCCTGGCGGGGCAACGCTGGCGTGACACGACGAAACGAACGCCAGCGAGGACGCGCACCACGTCACGTCGAAAAGTATTGGCGTCTTCACTGTGGCATGCAGTCATGTACTCACATGGCACGCATATCATGATTATTATGTTTGCACCAGTCGCATAACTTCGTGATCCATTGGCGGCGCGTAATACCGAGTTGGGCACATGTGAAGCTAGCGAAACGGCTGCGAGCGCGTCATGAGCGTAGCATGTAGTCACGTTGTTACATGACACGCATCTAATGTTTATCATGTTTGCACCAGTATCATACCTTCGTCATCCATTCACGTCCCGTAATACCAAATTTTGTATAATTAAAGCTAGCGAAACTACCGCCAGCGCATCAAGAGCGTGGCATGTAGTCATGCTATTATATGACACGCATCTCATGGTTATCATATTTACATCAGTCACACACCTAGGTCATCCATTCATATATACCAAATTTGGTATATGTGACGCTAGCAAAACGGCAACGAGCGCAACATGAGCGTGAACGTAGTCATGTTGTCACATGACACGCACGTCATAATTTTCACGTTAGGGTCTGTCACTTGTGTGTGCCAGTGAATCATGCCATACCATACCAGCTTGACAACATGCCACGTGAAAGAAATTACCGCAAGAGCTAACTGCAGGACCATGAAAAGTAAATCATGACATTTATGACGTACATGTCCAGATTTTCATGTTATGACTAGTTAAATACGTTCTTCATACCGTCATGTTATGCCACACCAAGTTTGGTATCGATACTGTTAGTGAAACGGCCAGGAGAGTTGAAAGTGATAGGCGGCTAGATATATAGATAGATAGGTAGACAGATAGATAGATAGATAGATAGATAGATAGATAGATAGATAGATAGATAGATAGATAGATAGATAGATAGATAGATACGCTCAAAGTCGCCGACGATCTGTAAAAAATGCTTCGCATTGAAAACCAAACACCTCAAACATGCCTCGATAAAAAAATGGCGGTCAAATACCGTATTTCCTCGCAGAATGCGTAAAGCAAATATAATTTGGAGGTACCTATGCATGAAATGCCTTCGCGATAACATTTCTGGTCGATTCGTAAAGTTAACAACCAGCGGCCATGACAAAGCTCTCTATAGGCCCGCATTTCATTAACAAGACGAAAAAAAAAAAAGCCGCCGCGCGCGCAGGAGATGACTGTTCATGGAGGAGGCTTCCGGGACACCAACGGCGTCTTCCGGTGGCTTCCACCACGTGCGCTCAATGCGCCATCCAGCTCCCCCCTAGTAGAGATCAGTTGGTTACACAGGCCATTCAAAAAGATGCTTCGAATCTAATAATCAGCACCGTGCTCGTTGAGATCCTCACTAACTGCTGACAGAGCTAATCACCGAGGCCGTGTCCTTCACGGGTTCAGTCGCTACGTTCTAGCGCGTCGCTCCACCGGCGTGCACCCTTTTCGTCCTCTTCTTGATTGTCTGCTCGCACCCAGAGCACGTGGGCATGGCTGATTAGTTTACTGGCTGGGAGATATAACTAGCTTAGTAAGGACATTCTATGGCCATGCTAATTAAGCCAGGTCGTGCTAAGACCAAGGTAATTAAGCGACATATTACTAAGACTATGCTGATGAATAGATGTAAAGCTAAACATTGTAAGCTTGTGCTACTTATCACAATGCTTATTAGGAGCATGTAAGTTAGAACCAAGCTCATCAGTGCCTATGACTGTGTTAATTAGCATTGTGCAACTCAAGATTATCCCAATTACTATCTTTCGATCAAGACCTCGCTAATTATACCTGTTCATTCGCAGAGCACACTCATCGAAAAAAAAACACTTTCTTGCAAGAATGAATGTGAAAACCAACAAAGGTAAATCTGTACCCGCATGAAAGTCTACATGAAAGTCTGAACAGTGAGGTTACGGTGGAAAGGTGTGCGTGCTTTTATGCCTGCAGGACATCACGTTACGGTGATGTCCTGATGGAGGTTACGGTTGAAAGGTGTGCGTGCTTTCGCCCCGCCGCGGTGGTCTAGTGGCTAAGGTACTCGGCTGCTGACCCGCAGGTCGCGGGTTCGATTCCCGGCTGCGGCGGCTGCATTTCCGATGGAGGCGGAAATGTTGTAGGCCCGCGTGCTCAGATTTGGGCGCACGTTAAAGAACCCCAGGTGGTCGAAATTTCCGGAGCCCTCCACTTCGGCGTCTCTCATAATCATATGGTGGTTTTAGGACGTTAAACCCCACAAATCAATCAATCAGGTGTGCGTGCTTTTATGCCTGCAGGACATGTCCTAACATGCACACCGTCCACCACGATGTTGATACGCAAAGAACATTTCAAACCCGTATATTGAAGTACCTATCATGATTATCATTTTAAGTCCTTTGCAACCGATATCAAGTGTTATTTTATTTACAAATTACCAGCTGCTCTACTGAGAGCTTGACACGTGAGCCCATAAAAGCGGCTCATTGTAACACACCTACTTACTCTGACGAAGGCCGTGCCATGGCTTAAACGTTAGTAAAGCGGCTTCTTCCTTTTCAATGTGTGCTACCTTCAGCTTCATTTAGCACACAAGCACACACATTATATATATATATATATATATATATATATATATATATGAGAAAACCAAGAGTCCACAATTCTGTTGTGCAACTATAAAAAAATATAATAACACTATGATCGGCCTTCCTTAAATCACACACTAGACAAAAGCCGATACTAAGCTTACACGCGAATAACATACGTACGAGAACGTCTTGGCGGTAGCAGCTATATTCAAAGGTTATCATTCAAAGGCCTAATTTCGCAGCTAAATATGTTTTCTTCTTCTTTGAATTCATCCATTTGGCTCAACCAGCCAACTCCTGGTATTTAAAAGTTAATTTCATTTCTTTCGTTGCTACCGTCCTTGATTCATGAAACGAAAAAGCAACGTTCAATTTCAGACTAACACAAAAGATGACAGATGAAGACAGGCACTGCCTTCGTATTCGTCTGCCATCTTTCTTCTTTTGTGTTTGTCTGAAATTAGGCGTTGCTTTTTCCTTTTTTGCACAATGAACGAACTTGCCCGAGCCTTAGTCTTAGCATGATTTCATAAAAAAAACTTCGGAACATCTCCCGCAACAAAGGATGTAATTATAAAGATCACTTTTAAATACAATATTTTTAATGCAGAAATTTTGGTCTGTCTGTCACATGATGCAGGCATGCGGATAAACGTTAAGCACTCGCTTAACGCTTAGGCATTTTGAACATTGTCGATGAATAGGCAGATATCACGAACACCTGAGGCGCAATATCAATGCGTAAGTATTTGGAGATTAGCTCTTTTACTACGAAATATACAGATACGTAATTCCAAAGACCCTAATGTTTCTTACGCTGCGCTGAAATTGTGACGCTATGCACAAAAAGCACTCTGCCGACAAGGGATCCTTCATGTGCGTGCTCACGTGAAGGCTCCTTACTGACGACGACATCATGCTGCCTTCTAGCAGTGGCCTTGAGTTCTGCATGTCTCCCGATGACACTGCCAGATGACGTCTATATCTCACGCAGCAAGGCCTCTATTTTATCAATACCAGCCAGATGTGGCCGATCTAACATGGAGGAGACAATGTCTGAGGCAAAGAAAAACATAAATGGGCACTTTCCCGGCTGAAGAATGATATTTGCAGCGAAGCACGAAGACATGACGCCTAATTTGGCCATTTAGGGTTTTCAGACACAGTTTTTGAAACCCTTGTATTCGAGACTGGAGATGTATAGGTCTAGTTGAGTGCATGAATGCGTGTCTGCCCCTGTTTCTGTGTGTGCGTGCATGTTCAAACCACAGCAGGGCGTCGAAATATACTTTGTTTCATACACACGTTACTTGTAGCGATCCGGGTTTCGTGGCAGAGTGGTGGACCTAGTCTTTTCCTAGAGCACGCATGGAAATGCTTATGCGCACGAAAATTGGAAATGCAGATCGTGGACAGATGTCATTGCAGATGGCACTGTCGACAATGATATGATGCAGTGTGCATGTGTCACATTACTTCAAGTGCTCATCTAAATAATAGCCATTCTGAAATGTATATCTATGGCGTTTTTGAATACTGCATATTTGCCACGACACATTGCCAGAAAAAACAAACAAACAGAACATTGCATCTTTATATTGTTTTATATGTCAGTGTAGAAGCTGCCGCGGTTACATATTGCGCAATGATGTTGAGAGCATTAGTCCATCTTCAATCATCCCCGACGTCTACCGAAATCGTATGGCATCTGCGAGCGTCTAGCCAAACATATTAAAACAATTCCGTACGTGTTGTGAGGTGTACAAGTGCATCCTCTTCCACATGATTGCCATGCGTGTCTGTTTCTGCACTGAATAAAGGAAAAACGCAAATAGTAAGAAAATAAGTAAACTGAAGGGCAATGTGTCAATTTGCGATAAATAAGCTTAATTAAACGCAATGCTTGCTCTGAGAACAAGAAAAGAAAAAGAATTACGCGAGGCCTGCATGGAAAGCACGGCACTTTCACGGTGAGTGCTAGAATTGCAGCACTTATGAAACCAGTAAACTATCTTAGGGCTACTAATACAAGTAGGCTTGGAAGCTGCCCGCTATACCGTAAATCACAACTTTTTTAACATGGGAAGCACTCGCTCCGCCGTTATTGGTCATTCTGCGGAGAAACGAGGTACCCGCTAGGCATTTGCAAGGCATTACGTGTACTTTGTTTATGCGGTACCTGATGGTGAATTGTATCCGAGATCTTTGCAATCAGTTGGATGGGAATGATGGATAGTACATAGATTTGCCTAGCCTTCGGGCTGGCGGGTTCCGAACGGACTTGTGGCTTCGTTTAATGAAGTGTTTTAGTTGCGATTAGAATAAAGAAAGCAATCGTTTTGAACTTCATGACCCCATTCAAATTGGTGAGCCTAAGAGGTCACGGTGGTGAAGTGCAATCGCTGAACATTTTCAAATTGTTACTTCGTGACAAAGCAGCTCCAAGCCGCGCGAAGCCAAATGGAGCCGAAAGTAGAAAGGCAATCCACCTACTACCCATCATTCCCATGCTTGCTGGAGCCTAGTTCCAGAGTTGCATCTTGCATACTTGTAGGAAACTCTATACTCATGATAGCTTGCACTGCAAAAAGGCCTTGGTCACCAAGCACAAACGTGTTGAGGGGCTCAACTTTTTGAAGGACCTGCGTGAACAATCCCTCCAATATTACGAGGGCATGAGATGCACCCGCATTGTTATCAATAAAGGCGGAAAATCTTGAATTTATCCGCAATGAATTCGGCAGCAGTTGCATCCTCTAGTTTCCTAAGCGGTATACTCAACATATGATTCGCTGTTTACGGTAATATAGTTACTCGTGCTGGGTGGCAGGGTCGCGTTGAGGATAACGGTAACACATCATTCACCCAACCTTTCTTTTTAACTGGTAGTATGCAAGGTATATAACATCTTACATGACATAACGCGTGTAATACCAGACCTATCATTTTGACCTATAATAGGCAGCGACGTTTGTTACGGCGTCCTATAAAGCGATTCATTTTGTCACAAAGAATTGCTCATTTTCGTTCCATGACACCGACTTTGAGTGTGTAACTAGTAGTAGCTCCTACTATGCAACAGTTCTTTATTTCCTGACCTTTTAAACCAAATGTTTTGGTCATTTCAGTAAATACTTGTTTTGTGGGATATAATATTTGGCGGGCTATTTTTTATTCACTTTTTAAGTAATTTGAACGTTATTAACCAAACCTGTTATTCGGCAACAACTTGAATATTTGAATCGTTTCTTATGAAACAGTGCTAGACAACCATTAATAAACATATCCCATAAGTCAACAGCAGCCATAGGTTAGCCATGACAAGCGAAAATGACCAAGCACGAGCTAATCGAAGTCTGCTACTCGACGGGCGCATACAATATTCACTACAGTTGCGCACGGGCTGAATGGTAGAGCCGTAGCCCGGCCCGGGACAGCCCGACGTACAACATCAAAAGCGCGGGCCCAGCCCTATGCTCGAAATCAAAAGCGTGGGACTGGACCAGTCCGGCCTGATAATAAGGAGGTTTGCGGCGGAGAGAAGAAAGCGCTTTCCAAAAACGAGGTATTTTATTCAGCATATCAAAGTGAAACCTAAGCAAACAAGAAACGACAGTCACAATACGCATATACCATTGCAAGTTGTGTAAAAATGAAATATCCACTGATTCCGGCTTCAGTGAAGTATAGCGCTTCTGCGTCACATATCTCGCCCAACTGAAAAACCGCTTGAACTGCGAATATCATTTTGCGCAATCATTGTAAATTTACGATATTCACACTGTTTGTACGTCCAGAAGTTTTGTACCTCAAGTATATATATCCACAGGAAAGGCGGTATGCAGTACAAAACGGTTCTAGTGCAATCCGTCTGTCCTTCCATTCATTCGTCCGCCCGTCCGTCCGCCCATCTATCCATTCACCCATTTATGTGTGGAGATTCAGGAGAATTTCATTATTTAGCTGTAATTACTAGAGGACGTTTTTCTATAATCTTAAAATGGCAATGGGTTCTTTGCATTCATGACTTACATTCTTTCAATTGATTTAACTGCCTAACCAAACTAATTAAAATATTTGATTGATTGATTGATTGATTGATTGATTGATATGTGGGGTTTAATGTCCCAAAACCACCAAATGATTATGAGAGACGCCATAGTGGAGGGCTCCGGAAATTTCGACCACCTGGGGTTCTTTGACGTGTACCCAAATCTGAGTACACGGGCCTACAACATTTCCGCCTCCATGGGAAATGCAGCCGCCACGCCGGGATTCAAACCCGCGACCTGCAGGTCAGCAGCCGAGTACCTTAGCCACTAGACCACCGCGGCGGGGCTAATTAAAATAATAATTTAAGTTTCTTAATCACTGTTCTAACTGATGTCTTCAACCCTTTTAAGAGGCCTGCCACTACAGAAGAAGCAACTCTGAAGACGGCGAGCAAATAGCGCCGTGTTTTAATTTTCAAAGAAAATCGGACACATTTCTTATAACACACACTCTCTACCTCGTTTTCTTTATATATATATATATATATATATATATATATATATATATATATATATATATATATATATATATATATATATATATATATGTGTGTGTGTGTGTACAGATGCTCTTCGAATCTAACGCGTTATTCGAAGGTCGTAGCTTCGATTCCTGCTCACGGCTGGTTATTTTTTCATTTACTTTTCTTTCTTCTTATTGACATTCCATTTGTTCTAATAACTTTCCATATACATTCCATGGCATTACTGTCTGTTAAATCTCATTAATATTGTGTTAAAACACGGAAAAACGAGCCCTTAGGTATACACTTCATTCCCTTATTTCATTGAACGAGGGTCTCGTAATGGCAGACTTGGTGTGTTTAGGTTGTATAAGAGGGACAATTAATCAGCTGCCCGCTCATAATAAATTCACGTGCTACGTGACGCCAAATATGCGCATAAGAGTGTTTTCACACTCGTCGTTTGGCTTATAGATGGCGCTGACTGTCACTCCTACTTCTAAATTCACATATAAACCCAAAAAAGTGGATGGAGGGAAGACCACTGTGGTAGCTCAGTGGTTAGAGCATCGAACGCGTTATTCGAAGGTCGTAGGTTCAATTCCTGCTCACGGCTGGTAATTTTTTCATCCACTTTTCTTTCTTGTTATTTACATTCAATTGGTTCTAATAACTTCCCCTGTACATTCCTTGGCATTACTGTCTGTTAGATCTCATTAATATTGTGTTAAAGCACGGAAAAACGAGCCCTTAGGTATACACTTCTTTCCCTTATCATCATCATCATCATCATCAGCCTGACTACGTCCACTGCAGGACAAAGGCCTCTTCCATGTTCCGCCAGTTAACCCGGTCCTGTGCTTGCTGCTGCCAATTTATACCCGCAAACTTCTCAATCTCATCTGCCCACCTAACCTTCTGTCTCCCCCTAACCCGCTTCCCTTCTCTGGGAATCCAGTCAGTTACCCTTAATGTCCCGCGGTTATCCTGTCTACGCGCTACATGCCCTGCCGATGTCCATTTCTTCTTCTTGATTTCAGCTATGATATCCTTAACCCCCGTTTGTTCCCTAATCCACTCTGCTCTCTTCTTGTCTCTGAAGGTTACACCTACCATTTTTCTTTCCATTGCTCGCTGCGTCGTCCTCAATTTAAGCTGATCCCTTATTTAAGCTTTCCCTCATATATATATATATATATATGTATATGTATATATATATATATATATATATATATATATATATATATATATATATATATATATATATATATATATATATATATTTATATATATATATATATATATATATATATATATATATATATATATATATATATATATATATATATATATATATATATATATATATTTATATATATATATATATATAGAGAGAGAGAGAGAGAGAGAGAGAGAGATGTATATATGATCACCATAGCAATAGTTAAAGTAAGATGGAACCCTACTTTTTCGGCAATACATACAATTTGTTTAAATTATTCTTTTTTGCATCCCATACAAGCATGCTATAACTCAAAGTAATGTCTCTTAAACTACGTCAGCCATGCTGGCTTGCCCCAGCTGAGTATATAAACCTTATGATGCGATTCATTTATGTGAGCCACCAATCCGTGCACTGAAATCGCACAGTACGGAAGCATCTAGTATTTCTCCTCTACAGAAATGCAAACGCCGCGCACATTCGGGTCAGCGGCCGAGTGCCGTACTAACTGAAGCACTGCAAGAACTCGCCATCAATAATTGTAAGCCAAACAAACGAAGGTGCACGCCTCGAGAAAAAGCCTCTCCTCTTCTATGAGCACGCCACCTGGAATGGGCCTGTTGTGCGTCTATTCAAACGCTGCCAATTTGTAATAATAATAATTGATGAGGTTTAGCGCACCCGAAACACGATATGATTATGAGAGATTCTATGAGGAAGGGCTTCGGAAATTCCGACCACCTGGGGTTCTTCAAAGGTCGCCTAAGTAAAAATACACGGGCCGCCAGCCTTATCGCTTCAATTTATTATGCGGCCGGTGTCGTCGGGATTTAAACCGGTGGCCTACGGGTTAGCAGCCAAGCATATAACCACTAGATCATTGTGGCAGGTTAGTGCAATGACTGTTAGGCTTGTTGAAAATGGAAAGATTTTGTGATAGATGGGCAAGCCATCAAACACGTGGACTTAAAAACCAGCAAGTTTATATAAGCAGTGACTAGCACACTATATAAAATGTAGAAATAGCTATAGCTGTACTTACATCATTTGTACAAGCATATCTAATTCTCCTACCAGCACGAGGAGGAAGTCCACATCTGCAATAAAAAAGACCATTGCATTACGTTAGATCGCAGCACATCACACTACATAACAATACATAACATTACATTACATTGCACTGCATTAGATTACAATGAAATACTCTGGTTCACACACCGACAAGCTGAAATTATTTAAGAAAAAGCGAGTCTATCCCACATCATGTTGGCCTGTCAAAAGGCGGTTGAAAATGGTGGCGCGATCACTTGTGATGAGCAGTGAGACACCATGCTCTTCAGCAGAGATCCAGAGGAACAGCTCTGGCCAACCTGACGAGCCGAGTATGCCGCCAGGGCTCAAGGGTTCCTGGCAGACACCTGGGTGTGAGATCTGAACCTATTAGGCTGCCGGATTCTTACAATAACAATTCATCTTTCTCCTTCAAGGTGATACAAAACCGAGAAAGTAAAGCCGCGTGCGTCTTGAAGGAAGTAGGACTGTAATGCCATATCGCCTTGTTTATCCGCTTCAACGTATTTGCATGTTATTGGGCTGACCTGTTCACCAACCTAAGTCCCGAATGAAGCACCGAAGACGGAAGCACCAACAAAGGGATCACCGCATGTGCGAATGGGCGCTCTAACAGGCTCTGTTCGGGAATTCGGTGTTCTGTCGCTATGTGTCATGATACATTTCATCATTGTTTGACATCTTTGAACGACATGCGAGAACTTTAGACGTTATTGTGGGCTGCACACAACAAGTTATACGAACTAAAAAAGTAGGGTACCATTTAGGACAAAAAGTTTATGCGCGAGTCATCCCAATATATTTCGTATATGTACGTGCCCAAGAAACATCTCTCGAGCGTCAAAACGAATCCTAGACAACCGCGAACGAAGGAACATTTTGTTAACTATTTATTAATTTTTCGCAGAATTGTTGTTATGAAATCGCCGCTCAATAAGCCCCAAAGTTTGATAAGAAGGGCTGGCGATATTTTACCCCAAATTTCGGACATGATGTTTTGTACACTTTCTTTTCACTTCCTGCCTCCCCACAATAAGCAAGAAGAAACAATAAAAAACCTACCTGGTTTCAGTACTAATTGCACGCATTCAGTTTTGTTCCGGCTCGCAGATATCAAATCATATTACGTTTGGTGAACCACGCCGATAAAGTAAACTTTTGCTTTAGTGAGGCATATAAGTGTCGCTTATTTAGTATGACAATCGCCGGCATGTAAACTGAGCCGGCAATAACAGTGGAATGGGACGCAGGATTGAAACTATGTCTAGTTCGTAGTACCTCGCAATGCAACGGCAACGCAACCACATGCAGCCAAAAGAAAGGAAGTGGAACGCTAGGTTTCGTGTAATGTCTTGTCTCTGTCCGTTGGTGGCAGCGCTGTCTACGTTATGAAGAGTGATACGCCTGATAATCTGCATCCAGTACTACGAATCGCAACAGTGTTGCTTAAGATCACGCGAATTTCCAGTGGGCTCAATTGTATCTCCCCATCTTTGCCTCCCTTAATCCACTTGACGCCAGCGTAGGGTATCAGTCCATACGCGCATCTGATTCATTTTCCTACCTTTCTTTCCATCTGGGATGTTGCTGCTCTACATCCAGCACACTGCTGGTGTTTGCTTAGCTTTTGCATTGTAAACTTCGCCTCCTATAAGTGTATACGGACTTGTGGTGATTGTTAGACTCGCTGGCTTTGTCAGTGTATGCAACCTGGTAGTCTTGAACTGTGTTGATTGAACAAAAGGCACCGTATAGGCATTACCAGCCGTTAATAATTTACTTTGAATAAAATTTGGGCACCGATCAGAGACAGATGTTGTCTTATTGTTGTAATGCACTTTTGTTGAGGGCAGTAAAGCAACAACTCTCTGCTGGTGAATTCTCACGTATTGCGTAGCATTTTCGATATTACTTAATAGAATTATACTATTTGAACTGGTATGGATGGCACCGAAAAGAAAGCGCCATTGTAACTGGAGACGATCGCTCCGGCGAAAGGAGTGGTTACGCTATGTTGAGCCTGCCAACGAAAATGTTATAGCGGAATTACGCAACCCATTGTTCTGCATCGCTTTACTATAGATCCTATGCAAAATTGCTGCCATCTGTCGGCCGTTGTGTGAATAGCCGCCATGTTAGAGGCTAAGACGGGTGCAGTATGCACAGTCCGCGCAGGGCCGCGTGTGTTTACGTAGACGTATACGCAAGGCGTATTGACGTGAGGTGTTTGTCAGCTGATAATCGCAATGCCGACGTATTGCTGCGTCTCTTACAGAACACAGAGGAACTAGGAATGCTGAAGAAGAAATGTAAGTCGTAAACTTAGTGTTCCTTGTTATTTTCTCAAGCTGATGACGTTCCCAGCATGTGCTCCGGCTACTGTTCCTGAAACATGCGTTTGCGTTCTTCTTTCTAAGCAAGTAAGATGTGCAATAGAACTTGTATTCTACTTCCCACAAGTTACTGCACGCCGAAGCAAGGTAGTTTTTCAATGATATTGCTAGCACCCGTTTACAAAGTGAAGGTGACTCGTACGCTTTACGCTGAAGGCACCTTCACCCAACAAACTTTATCGCAGATATAATAGCGCGTGTCTACATTTCGTTGAATGTGTTTTGTTCATCATGTTTGGGTAACGACAACGCTGTATCAGAACAAGTGCGCGTCCTTGGTGCCTTCTGAGAAGGGAGCGACGATGCTAGAGCATTACTGATTCATCAGGTTTTGTTCCCCTTTCTGGAGTGTGACAAGCTACCGTTTAGGGGTATGACTTACGCATGACTGCACACGTTTTTCAAGCATTCTACGGGCTCGGCACATTGAACGAAATGCAGGCACGTGAAATTAGCTGCGATACTTCTCGTTACGTTATAAGGTGGCTTCCGCGTAAAGTGTAGGCGTCACCTTCACCTTGTAAACGGCTGCTAGAGAAAACATTGCAAAAGCTGCCTTGATGATCGATTGATATGTGGGGTTTAACGTCCCAAAACCACCATATGATTACGAGAGACGCCGTAGTGGAGGGCTTCGGAAATTTCAACCACCTGGTGTTCTTTAACGTGCACCCAAATCTGAGCACATGGGCCTACAACATTTCCGCCTCCATCGGAAATGCAGCCACAGCAGCCACGATTCGAACCCACGACCTGCGGGTCAGCAGCCAAGTACGTTAGCCACTAGACCACCACGGCGGGGCGCAAAAGCTGCCTTGACTAGGCGAGCTGCAATTTGTGGGAACACAAGTGCTATCGCACGTTTTATTCTTACGTCTTGTTTCACGTCTTAGAAAGACGACTGCAAAGACGTCTTCGGGAAGCAGTAGCCGGAGCACTTTGTCGAAACGTCGTCATGAGCTTGAAAAAAATAAGAAGTGATGTTTCCGGCTTACGTTTTCGACTTCAGCATACCAAGGTTCTTCCTGTGTGCAACAAGGGATGCCTCAATACGTCGTCATTGCGATTATCAGCCAACACGCATGTCTCACGCCGCAATGTCTTACGCACAAAGTATATGTAAGCACACGCGAACTGTGCGTACTGCACTGCGCTGAGCCTCTAACATGGTGGTATGCGCAAGATGGAAGACAAATGGCTGTAATTTTAAATAAGGTCTATTGAAACCTGCATGTAATGAATGGGTCGACGGAAAGAGCGTCAACCTGGAGTGGTCTGCAACATCCGTGAGGGCTACCCAGCGTGTCCAACACTTTGTCACGAGGCTTCAGAAGTAGTAGTGTGGATACCCCGTACAGTGGGAATCGACAATATGCGAACCACGAGTAACAAAGGTTGATATGTAACTTTAAAATCAGCTCAACGTAACGAGGTGGAGGTAAATGATGCCGTACATGACTTCCGTGTCATGATTATCATGTTTTGATGTGTCGTTTACCATCGTAATTTATTTACATGACGTGATGCCAAATTTAGTATGTGTGGAGGTTTGAAAACGGCCGTGAGCACGCCATTAGCGTGGTATGCTGTCATGTTTCTACATGACATGCGTGTGAGGATTATCATGTTTGCAGCAGTCATATAATTCGTCATCCATTGACGTCAGGTAACACCAAATTTTGTACATGTAGAGCTAGCAAAATGGCCGTGAGCGCTTCATGAAGGGCCCATTTTACTACAACGTTGCGTTGACGCACGCGCACGCTGGGCACAGCGACGCTACGTTAGCAAAACGCGGGCACTCTATGGTCTGGTGCGACCGGCGTGACCAGCGTCCGTCGGCACGGCCCGACGGCCGCTGGTCAACCGGCGCGGAATTCCCGACGATGCGTTACCCAGACAACACCATGTCTCCCTCTTTTCGTGACGGAGAGATGCCGGACGCGCTGAAACGCGCATGCATCAAAGCTACGCAGTACGACACACGCCTGCGAGTATATGGCAAAACCGGTGCCTGGCGTGAAAACTCCGGCGTGACGCGACGAAATGAACGCCGGCGAGCACGCACCGCGTCACGTCGAAATGTATTGGCACCTTGACTGTGGCATGTAGTCATGTTCTCACATGACACGCATCTCATGTTTATCATGTTTGCACCAGTATCATACCTTCGTCATTCATTCACGTCCCGTAATACCAAATTTAGTATAAGTGAAGCTCGCGATACGACTGTCAGGATATCATGAGCGTGGCATGCAGTCATGTTTTTACATGACACGCATCTAATGATTATAATGTTTGCACCAGTCACATATCTTCGTCACCCATTATTGCACCGTAATACCAAATTTGGTATATCTGAAGCTGGCGAAACGACTGTGAGTGCACTAAGGGTTTGTCGTGTAGTGATTACTACACGACATGCATGTCATTATTTCCACGTTAATATCTGTCACGTATGTTCGCGATGCTGTCATGTCATACCATACCAGTTTTGCAACATGCCATGTGAACGAAACCACTGCAAGAGCCGCAGGACCATGAAATGTAAATCATGACATTTATGACATACATGTCTTGATTTTCATGTCACGACTAGCTAAATATGTTCTTCATACAGTCATGTTATGCCATACGAAGTTTAGTATTGATACTATTATCGAAACAGACAGGAGCGCTAGAATCCGTAGGCGGCTAGATAAATAGATAGATACGCTCAAAGTCGCCGAAGTTTGCTAAGAAATGCTTCGCATTCAAAACGCGCCTTTGGGTCTGGCTCTTGAGCGCAGAAACGCGTGGTCTTCTTTTCTAGGTCGAAATCCGCTCACGTCCTCGACCTATTACAACTAGGTGATAATATGGTATTTTAGTTTCATTGAGAAATCTAGGTCTGTTTTTGTACCAGCGCGCTGTTATTGTCATAACATTTACTTTTACAAGTAAGGTATGCCCGACCACGCACTCGCATTTGTTCCAGCTGCTCCTTCGTAAAAGTGCAAACGCAGTCTAACTGAGCAGTCTAAAGTTGAATGAGTTATAGCCACAAGCTGCTGCTGCATGTTGTACTTGTAATACTCACATGGACTTGGTCATATACGACAAAGTCTCCGCGTTCACCATAATCATTGAGTGAGTTTGACGTTTAATGGGATCACACCAGAGCATTCAGCAGAGAGCAGATGAAACCTTTTAAACACATAGGTTCACTGGTTCACTGGCATGCACAGGAGGTGGCACAGCGGGCCTATGTACCCTCTCTATCGCTTGGCCATTTAAAAAATTTTTTGCCATGGCATGCGAAGCACGAAACGACCCTTCATCTGGCAGCCCAGCCCCCACTTCAGATCAAGGAAGTGGCCTGCATACCTTCGAAAAAAAAAAAGAGTTCTTTCTAAACAACTGCACAGATTGATTTAAGATTGGGGCATTTCGTTTTTAAATCGTATAGTAATAAATACACTTTCGCTTACAAAATAAATGAATCAATTCGCCAAGCTGCACTTACAGAGCCGTGCTAATGAGCGCTGCCACCACAAACGAGTGCAGAATTACGGGCTTCATCTTCACGGCGTCTCTAAGACTCAACTACTAGTCTTTGCTTAACTTTATAACAATGGTTGACAGACAGGACATTTGTTATACAGCCTACGTACAGCTAGTCTTTCGCTGTCATTCATTATGCCCTCGTGTCTATTGTTCAGTCGTGGTGGCAGGCATACCGAATGCGTGTTCTTAGATTCTTGAATTAATTACGAAGTATTTCGATCGAACCAAATGGCGAACTACTCGTGCCGAATATTCGAAGTCTCGAATTTACGCACATCGCCATGAAATAAACAAATTAGGAATCTTGGCCAAAGTTTCAACTGGCTGCCACAAGAGCAATACGATAAACAGGCTCAAAATATGTAAGAGTGGTACCACAACAACAAAATAAAATGAAAGCTCGACAACTCGGTCCTACTTTCACAACAATTTGCCATTACGCCTATGCTTTTACTCTATCGATTGCTCATAAACACTGAAAAAAACTAAGAATGTACAAAGATAATTTAAGCGCGAGTGCGTCTTACAGAGGTCATTCGTTCTTAAACGAGGCTTTTCAGTGGCTTAACCAGTGATACGAGTAGGAGACTGCGAAGCGTTTGGGCATTTTAGTCACAATATCGCAATGAGTGATATATTGATAATTGGCGCTGCAAACTCTCTCACGTCAGAACCTTTATGACGCATGTGCAAGGATACACATTGTTGTACGCTGTGGTGACGTGTAGTCTCCAGCTTAAAAATCTGATATGTCTTTGTCGGCAGTGGTGCAGCCAGCTACCGAACTGGGGTTCTGTAGCCGTTGCACACCATAAATAAACATCAATTTGTATGCTATGCTTAACATGTAAGTCCTGATACTCCAGATTATGCACATAAATAACGAAAATGAACGTCCCAGCTTTAGAAAGTTGAATAGCATGCTTGTTTAGTCTTAGCGTAAAGGCACAAAGTGGTTATCATTTCCGAAGGCATTTTTGCACAATATAAAACAATAGCGGAGTTAACAACAGCCAGGTAAAACTTGAAACTGTGAAATAGGCTGATCTTAAAGGGACACTAAAGAGCTAGCAAACGATTTTTTGTTAATTCGTAAAGTACCCTTTCACAATTTTGAAAACACCACTCTGACTGCGACACGATGCTTTGTGAATGACAAAATGCGCTAAAAGAAAATGCAAGTAAAGGGGAAACCAAAAGTTTCCCGCACAAAACACCCTGACGTCATAAGTTTCGAAGACGTCTACAGTGTCTCAAGTAGCTTCTAATTATTAAAATTGAAGTACATTGTCATGTAGGTGCCATAGATCTAGCATACAAAGTTTCAGAAAATTTCATCTAGCGAATTTTGCGAAAATACTCAAAATACACTTTGAAATTTGTTACGTCACGAGGGCAGATTTTGTTGCGTAATTTAAATTGAAGCTTCAACCTCGATTTCCTCCGCTATTATCAAAGTTTCGACAGTGAAGCTTATGACATTAGAAGTATTTGAGTGCAGTTATCAATGTAAGCTAAGTCATTGTTTATAATAAGCTCACACCAAACATATAATCTGGGTCCGCTCGGTGAGGCACCGTTCAGGCGAGTTTTCCAGTCTGACTGCAGCGCCAGTACACATAGCCTAGCGGATAAAAAAAGCAACCTTAAGACAGCTTCGGTGAAAACGCAACGCGACGCGTGCGTCTTGCACTCTGCATCTGTCGGCGGATTGTGGCAGGGATCACTTCTTCCGGCAAGGTGAACGACCGAAGTACGGTGTTTACGATGCTTTGCTCATCCCAGTGCAGCAATAAAAAAAGAACTGTTCTAGCCTGTGGTCAGTGCGGCTCCGTTGGACATCGACCCGACGCCTGTCCCGGCCCCAAACCAGACCTTTGTGGTATCTGCGGAAATGTAGTGCCACTCACGGATGACACCCGTGCTTCATGAGTGTACGCCCCGGTGCCCTATCTGTGCTGGGTCCCACATCACCGGGGACCGGTGCTGTAAAGAGCGCTATACAGGGCACCGCCATTCATGGCGCCCCGTACTTCATCGGTAGGTCAAGCTGACCTCAAGAAGAGAAGACCTCGGCGCCGACGGAAATCGGGCTCTTGGTTGTCGCTGCAGGTGGCAAGGAGGACCGCAAGAAGGATCGGCGTGGAAGAAAGTTCACGGAACTTATTTCCACCCTGGGCCTCACTATCCTTATGGACCCTGCACACCCGACCCGTGTTGGTAATTCTGTAACTCGAGACACATGTCCTGATCTCACACTTACCAAGCACATCAAGTATGCAGAATATTTAAACATGGAAACCCTCGGCAGTGACTGCTGCATTTTTCTAACTACAATTCGGACATATCCCCTTACCCGTCCCCAGCACCAAGCGAAACTTCTGAACTGGGACAAGTTCCGTTTGGAGTACACGACTTTGGAACCCAGAGCTCAACAAGGCTATGCCTCTTGGTCCCAACACCTTGTGACATCCCTTCGCCAAACAGAACAGACGATTCAGCTTTCAGAAGCCACTGCGGCGGTGGATAACCATCTCCTGTGGTTCTGGGAGGCTCGGCATAGCCTAGTCCGCCGATGGCACCGACAAAAGCATATTCGTCAGCTCAAAATCCACATAGCATCGCTCACTCGGGAAGCAGCCAAGTACGCGGCCAAGCTCTCTGACTCCATTTGGGTTGAACGCTGCAACGATGCCTCCAAGCATATGTCAAACCGCAACACGTGGTGTTTCTTCAGGGCTCTCATCGACCCTAGCCAAACATGCACAGAAACGCAAAAGTATCTCCAACGTGCACTTCACGCTTACGCGGGTGACGCGGATGGATTGGCATAGGCGCTTAGAGATAAATATGTTTGTGGCTGGCAGGGCCCCATCCGACCAGCGTTCTCATATGCAGGCTTGGAGAACGCAGACTTGGATTGTTGCTTTCAACTACATGATCTGAAAGCGGCCCTGTCCAAAATGAAGCGAGGAACGACGCCGGGTAGGGATCGAGTGACGGTTAGGCATATAGCCAACCTCCTAGACCCAGTAAATCATCAGCTCCACGACTACTTCAATTAAATTTCGTAGGGGCATGAACCATGGCCAATTGATTGGAAAACGGCTTTGGTACCGTGTATTCCCATACCAGGCAAGTCTATAAACATCGCAAATCTACGACCTATTTCCTTGACCTCGTGTGTAGGGAAGCTTATGGAAAAGATGTTTAGGGATAGGCTCTCCATCCATCCATCCATCCATCCATCCGTCCATCCATCCGTCCGTCCGTCCGTCCGTCCGTCCATCCATCCATCCATCCATCTATCTATCTATCTATCTATCTATCTATCTATCTATCTATCTATCTATCTATCTATCTATCTATCTATCTATCTATCTATCTATCTATCTATCTATCTATCTATCTATCTATCTATCTATCTATCTATCTATCTATCTATCTATCTATCTATCTATCTATCTATCTATGACTTTTAGTTCTCCTGGCCCTTTCGATAATGGTATCGATACCAAACTTGGTATGGCATAACATGACTGTATGGACAACTTATTTGTCTACTAATAACACAAAAATCTTGACATGTATGTCATGAATGTCATGATTTACCATTGACAGGCGTGCACATCTGGTTTGGCCACACTGCACGATTCCCATAGAGTGCATAATCTACGTTTCTGCCCTAGTTTTCGTTTTTTTTCTTTATTGCCTTGCATATCAAGACTGTTCACATTTTATATATTTACATATTGGTCCAAATTCAAGTGCATTACAAAATACACCCACAGAATTTATTGAGGTACCGTCAGCTCTTGACTGACTATTAATCAATACTTGGGCGTTCGTAACAATCGCTCAATGTGCCCAATCTAGTCTGGCACATCCTCTTGGCCTTTCAGCATTTCAAGAAAATGACACACAGATTCGCAAAAATATTGGCGCACAGCTAGCACTTCTACATCCGCGTTTTCAAAGGCACATTGGGTTTTCCATATACTGTGCAGGCCCAGAAGCATGATGAGATCATAAGGTACACCTGCCTCGTTTTTAACCGGAAGAAAACGGATGCCGTGTGGACTTAACGGTTATTTTTTTTTCAAGGTTCTTTGCAGTACGTCCCAGAAAAAAAACCCCGCTTCAGCACTCTATAAACACGTGTTCAATTGTTTCCGGTTTATTACACAAGTGACAGTTGGTGCTCCATGGCACGAATATTCCCCTATCCTGCAACCACGTTTTAACTGGTAAGGTATCAGCATGCAATTTAAAGAAAAAAGTTTTGACCCCTGCTGCTTCAAGCATTCTTTTAACACGTTTCAGAACATCCTGTCCTGGGCCTGCACAATATAGCTGACGGTACAATGGTACAGGCAGTAAAACATCGACAAGGTCTTTATACATTTTTTACGTGGTACTTCAGCCAGATACTCTAACGAAAATCGCACTGACAAAAAGTGGAAAGACGAAACAACTTCCTTTAAATACCCTTGTATTTGTCCTTGCATATTTTATGATGGTACGAGAAATCCTGGCAGCACTCTAGATAACCTTAGTTGTATAACAGTTCTCAAAAAGGGGTCATCTACATCACGCAGAAAAAGGAAACGATTGACAAGTTGTCTTATGTACAAATGAACTAATCCAAGCCCGCCATTTCTAACTTTTCTGAACAGGTTTGTGTGGCTTGATCTTTCCCATACAGAGCTCCATATGAAAATTGCAAATACTCTGTGTATTTTCTGTGCACTTATTCTACTGCAGTGCAAAACCTGCATTACGTACCACAGCTTGCTCACCATAAGGAAGTTGCACGTTGTGGCCTGTGCCAATATTGAAATACATCAACCTTTCCATTTTTCTACATCATTGCGCAATGCGTGTGTTTCTTTTTTCCACTACGGTTCACTGTCGTGATAGAACTCCAGCGGCACTCCTAAATACTTCACTGGTGTTTCCTGCCATTTAATGTTTAGAAATACTCTTGGCGTGACGTCCCATTCCCCATGCCAGAAGCCAAGACACTTATCCCAGTTCACGGCACTACCACTCGCCTGGCAAAGCGTTTTCACGGCATTTACAGCATGCATTATGCTCTCATAATTTGTACAGAAAACTGCAATGTCGTCTGCGTATGCAAGGAGGCTAACCTCAGCTTCATGCAATTTAAAGCCGCTTATTGCAGTGTTATTTATTACACTTAAACAGAAAGGCTCAATAAAAATAGCAAAATGCAGGGGCGATAGTGGGCACCCCTGTCTCACTGACCACAGCACAGGTATACGCTCACCCGCAGTTTTATTTATTGCCAATCTCGTCGTGCATCCTGTGTAAGCCCTGCGCACTCCGTCGCTAATCAAACTCCCTACGTTAATGTGCTCAAGTAATGAAAGGAGCAAGTCGTGTGGCACGTGATCAAATGCCTTTTCGAGGTCAATTCGAAGCATGGCAACATTGAGATGCACAGCGTCACAACTTTCTAAGATTGACCATGCTATGTTTATGTTTGTTATTATTTTTCTTCCCTTTATGCCACAAGTTTGGTGGGACCCAATCAGTTTTGTCATAACTGTCTGGAGTCTTCTGGCCAATATCTTCATCAATATTTTATAGTCAACATTAGTTAGGCTAATTGGTCTATATGCAGTAAGACTTCTTAACTTCTTGGGATTTTCTGTTTTAGGTATTAAGACCGCGTGGGCTGACAAAAACGATGGTGGAAGTTGTTTACATTTAAAACCCTTGTTAAATACCTCCCTCAAAATAGGTGAAATTACGTGTTTGAATTCCTTGTGCACTACAGCACTCAGACCATCTGGTCCTGGAGACTTACCATTGTTTAACTTATCAATTGCTTTTTCAACTTCTCGCTCTGTTATAGGCAATTCCAACATCTCCTTCCTTTCATCATCAAGTCTTGGCATTAATGAAATGAAATCGCTATTTAAACGATCTTCGTGTACACTGGAGGGTGTGAATAACTCTTTGTAATATTCGAAAAACGCACCGGATATTGCATCTTTCGTATGGCACCTTGTTCCTTAATATTCTATTTATATTATTTCCCTTTTACAGGCATGTCGCTTCTCATCTCCAAGAGCTCGTTTTGTTGGCATTTCTCCCGATACCAAGTTTTCTGCCCGAGCTCGGATCAATGCTCCACGATAACGTTCTTGGTCTATCAACTCTAGCTTCTGTTTAGTTCTGTTTATCTCCTCGGAAAATGTTCCGGCCTGAGTACATTATTCCGCTACTAACTGTTGCAAGTTTTCACGCAAGTGCACTTCAAGTTCATTTTCAGCATGCCTCAGGATACTGGCTCTCTCAAGTGCTTTCAGTTTAATGGTCTGTTTAAATATTTCCCACTTATGTCCCCAGGATTCAAGTGTTCTATTTGCTAAGTCTTCTAGGCCTGTAGAAAAATGTGATTAAACTCTTCATCCTTTAATAGCTTTACAAAAAATTTACAGAGGTCCCAAGAGAAATGTTTGTCATTCCTTTTATGTTTACCCACTGAGAATGAAACCAAACAATGATCACTAAACGTAACAGGTGTAACTCTGTAATCATGGCACGAAGGAATGATTTCGGAAGACACGTATACTCTGTCCAGTCTAGCATGACTTGAACGCTGAAAGTGGGTAAACGTAACCCCCTTTCCACTGCAAAGACATTTCCCCACGTCCTCTAGCTGAGCCTTTGCCAACATATCGATTAGAACGACGGTGCTTGAATCTCTGTATGGCCTGGAACTTGATTTATCTATACTCGAACAAACGCAGTTGAAATCCCCGGCCAAAATTCAATTTCGTTCACATTTCAATTACATTCAAACGTTCACATTTCAATTACACATCAAGTTTTTCAAAAAACTCCTTTCGATCTTGAATCACAGTGGGTGCGTACATACAGATTAGTCTCCATTTTTCTCTTTTTAAGGATAAATCACATATAATAAAACGACCCACCTCGCAGGTAGTTACGGACTCCACTTTCGCATTAAGGCTCTGCCGAATTAACAAGGGGCAACCTGCAGATGTATCCACCGCGTGACAAACGCACACATCAAACAGTATCGTGAAAGGCTGCACCATTCGCTCAGCGTGCTCTTCACTCTCTACTTTAGTTTCCTGTACAGCGACGATGTCTAGATCTTGTTCTATAATCAGGCGGTAAAGCTGGTTTTGCCGCCGTTTGGCAAAAAGCCCACGTACATTTTGCGTTGCCAATCTAATCGTCGCCATCGTGATGAGAAAAAGCCGAGCGAACGACGCTTACCTTACCAACACTTAACCCACAGTTAAGTTTTCCTTTTCGTTCGTTGATCTCCTTGATATGGATTGAAGTCCCGTCAAGGAGATGATCGGCGTCGATGAAGCAGGAGGCAGGTTGGAGGTAATGAAAACTTGAAAGTATATTACAGCGAAATATTTACAGTCATATGTACATCTTGCCGAAGCACACTCATGATAACACAGACATCAACAGCGTCTTACTCTTCTACTTAACTTTTCTTAAGTTAGAGCCTAGAACACTGTTACTACATACAACGTACTTAGTCTCACTGTTCGACCACCAAGTGGTTACGGCCCAGACAAAAGTTGCATCGTACGGAGTCGTACTGATCTATCAGTTAAGTCATTGCAGCCTCGACTGAAGAGAAACGGATTCCCTCCAGTCTTAAGCATCTTGCGGTAACAAAGAAAAAGGGGAGGGGGCCACTGCTTGTCCGCCTCAACATTCTCTCATCCAATCTGTTTCCACTAAGATTAAGTCACTCCCTACTGGGCTGACCTTACTCTCGACAGCAGCGCTTCTACAGTTTAAACAGGCGTTTTGGTACTCTTTTCCATCATGTCTCTCTCTCCCCACCTCCCACGCGCTCAGGAATTCTAACGCTCGGGAGATATCGGCATTGTAGACCCGGTACATTCATGCCCTTTCCCACACCCAGCGAGCCGAGACGAACCTCCAAAGCCGGAAATTGAATGATTGCGCGCGGAACGTAATTGCCCCCGCAGGTAGCAAGCGGCCTTTGACTTTCTCCGCTTACCTTGTGCTCGGGTCGTGCATCGCTGCGAATTTGAGCCGATCGCCAGAACAGAGCGTGTCGCCTACTCCCACTGAGCTCGCGCCCGGCAGCCGAGGCAGGACGGGGTCGCTTAATCCCATTGTGCGTTTGCCCCCGGCAGCGGCGACTTGTCTCTAAACCACAAACATTCCAAGCCGGTTGGCAAAGCGGGTTCGTTTCACATTGTGTGTTTGTCCCCAGCATCGGAGGAGACGGACGTAGTTTGCATTCCAGAGGATAAGTGGTGTATAGTTACACGGGCATACCAAGAGAGAGTCGAGAAAGAAGCTTTGTATAACGTAGCTTCCCGCGCTGTCGTCCCATGCTCACAGGAAGCAATTTGCGACCTTGCCGAGAGAGATCCGAGAAAGAAGCTTTGAATAACGTAGCTTCTGGTGCTGTCCCATCCGCACGATCAACTTATGAGCGGCAAAACATAACACCCACTGTCCGGCCGACGCTCAAGGCGTCGTCCCATCGCCGCCGCGTGAAAGCGACGACGAACGCAGGCGGCCAGCACCCCGAGACTTTTTGGAGCCAGCCACTCGCCACTGCCCTTGATCTTCCTGGGTCAGACGCTGCTGGGACGCCGCGTCTCCCTCATTTAGGCGTCGCTTAACTGGCGTAGTTTCGACTACATCCATGTGCGAACTAGCGTCGGACCCGATGACTGGTTAAGGCTTGTGTTGGGTTTTCGTCCGAGTCGAACACTGTTGCGTTGGAGTGCACATAACCCTATTTTCATCTGTGTCATGCTTAAGTATCTCCACCTCTTTCTCGCTGGTCGCCACTGCATGAGACGCCTCCACTCCTGCCTTCGACGCCGCAGCCCTCTCTGCTTCCCCTTCATCCATCAGCAATTCAGTGTGGTCGGCATTTGTTTCTCGACTTGCTACACTGGCGCAGGAACGAGTACATTCCACCTGCTCATGCCCAAAAACGCGACATCCAGCGCACCTGGGCACCCTGCAGTGGCGTCGAATGTGTCCAGTGTTCCGACAACGCAGGCACAGCGGCGCTCTTCCTGGCACGACCACCAGTGTCATGCCGCTCCCGAGACGCATCTGCTGGGGTATGCGATCCGTAGTAACGCCTTCTTTAAGTAATAGCCGAACGAATCTTGTGGTTGACTCAACTCCTTCGAAGTCTTCGTCTCTCTACTTGTCGCTGATAACTTCTTTCACTTCACCGTACTCTCGGAATGCACGCCGTACAGTCTCTGCGTTGACGTCAAAGGCTACCCAATGCAACTTGAGACGCACCTCTTGCCTCTCTGGGTCGACGGCGACGCAGGGCCGGTCTTTCACGGAGAGTAGGCCAGCGTCCAGAAGTGCCTTCTTGGCCTCATCTGTCTTCATGTTCAGAAGCCAGACGTGCGACATCTGACACGCTCCTATGCCGCTTACCTTTTGTATGATGCCTAGTTCCTTGAGCGGCTTTCGGAAGTCATTAATCCCGTACGGACGCGCTGCAATGTCGCAGTGCAGAACCAACGTGCGTCTGAGTCCTTCTCCGGAGGGCAGTGGTGGCAGAATTAAACGGTAGTCCTCTCTTCGCATGCTTCAGACGGGAACATACCCTAGCCTCGTAACCTATAGCCATTACTCCGATATTTCAGAACTTTGTCCAGACTGCCAGAATCGCAGTGATTTTAACCACATGCTCTGGAGGTGCCCCTCTTTACAAAGAAAAAATGAAGAATTTTCTGAGAACTCCTTTCATTTAATGCTCACGAGTCCGGTTCTCATACAACAACTCAAGGCTGTCCAGAAGGCCCACGATGCGGCGGTGAGGCTGGGCCTCCCCGTCCCAACGTGGGAGCGGCCCGCGATTCTACCCCTATAAAACGGGGGTGGAATCCTTCAGGACCCCAATAAAAGTTTTTTCATCATCATCATCCTTGGGAAGTGATGTGCACGAGAAACCACGGCCAGCGTCGGCCGCTGTAACAGCTCTTGACGAGCCTGCCATCCTGCGTCCGCACGCGTCGGTGACCAGAAGCAGAATGTCTGCCCTAGTTTTCGTGTGGTGATAATGGTGGCCATGGTGGGCGTGCCAACCGCTTTTAATGATAACACTCGCAATTCCTTGCTTTTACTTCAGCGTCGCAGTGCAATCAGGGTGTTGGCAAGATAAAACAAAAAGAGAAATATCGGTTTGTGGTTGATTTTCGAACGATCGTCGTATCTCGTTCGCCAGCGCTGCTTTACTAACACCCTTCTTACAGAGACCGACCGGAAAAGGCTTCCCTTTACATGGAAATGCCGAGCGTTTCTTTGGAAGAAAGAGCGCAATTGTTTCGCTTTACCGGCACAAAGCGAAACTGCGTGAAATTTCCAGCATTGTGAACCGAGTTTTGTCTACTATAAATAGAATTTGCTAGGCCTTCCGTGATGACAAACCGTGCTACAGTACTCGCCTTCGGCTGCAGTAGTCACCCTCTGTATTTTTTATTTTGTTCCTTTCAAATAGCATTACCATACTAGGAACACAAGCGGAAATATTGCACTATAGACATCTATAGGGGGATCCCGCAGTGCTGCCACACCGGATGTGCAGGCCTGTCTGTGTCAATGACTAATGGACGGCGCGCACTAAGCCATGGATAAGGCTTGCGCCACGCGCTCCACTGTTTGATGCCAGTAGTACAGTGCAAGCTGTTATGTACAGCGAAAATAACTCTTCAGAAAAAAAAAATGTTTATTGATTTCGAGTACTTCGTACTCAACGATGGGAGAGCAGTGAGCCGTACCGCTAAAATGTCCACCCTTAATGGTACCCTAAACAGCACTAAACTCTGCATGTTTAGAAAAAAAATGGTGAATGATTTAGAGTACTTGGTACTCGACTATGGGAGAGCACTAGGCCATCCCGTGGGCCTCTGATACACAAAGCACTTAGAAAAAACTGGTAAACAATTTAGTGTACCTGGTACCCTACTGTGGGAGAGCACTAGGCCGTCCTGTTGCTGTACTTGAGACCTAAAAAATACAATACGCTACTGTACAGTACCCTCGCCGTCGTACATCGCACTACTGTTGGAGCCAATGAGTAAGTATTTCTATTCATGCCTCCTGTCTTTCAGCACCACGAAAAGCACAGGCTATTTCCGCATCTTTACTAAAGTTACTTACTTACGTACTAGTATCTCACGCTCTTGAGAAAGTGTGAGACTGCTCTTAACAAAGCACAAGCTGTCTTATAATCGACGATAGCAAAGTAGGGTATAGATGGCCTGCGCCAAGTAATTAGTTGCTAGCAGTATGGCAAACCTCAACCTAATCCTCCTTGTCGCAACTACTGTGGCCGCTACATAAAAGAAGTAGGTATTCCAAATATTTGTGAAGAGTGACGACAAGTGAGCTTGGTGAAGCTAGGCGAACCTTCCAACGGCGAGGCGTCGCGCGTGAGTTCGGCTGCACCTATTGAAGCGATAGCTACATTGGCCGTATTCTCGCTGTTTAGGTGTGGCTGGAGGCCGCACTGCGAGCTGAGCCGTTGTCTCGAATGTTGCAACCGCAGCAGTTGGCAGCGCTGCTTGCTGCGCCATCTGGCATAACATCAGAATAGAAGCCGCTTAAACCACATCGCAACAGAAAATGAGCTGGCGTTGCATCGCAGCGTGGTGGGATTCATCGGCAGATATGGGAAGTGAGTCGGAGATACTGAAAGAAGCTGGACGTATTTTTTGGAAAGAAATCAAAAGGGTGCCACGAGCGGAGGACACAGCGAAAAAACGAGCTGCACGCCTCGAAAAGCCCAATTGTTCAGAGAACCAAGCTAAACAGCAAGATTGACCGCCTCTCTCGATACGCAAACCCAGGCATAACTGAGATAAGCCACGCCCACTTTTATTCTGGTATACGCTATAGCTTCCCCTGCGCGATCGCCGTCCGTGGCATGGGGCCGACGGTGACGTACATACTCGCACTTCTGTGGGCGCCGACGTTCCTCGTATGTTACTGCTTCTCAGTAACATACGAGGAACGTTCGGTCTCACGAGTCCTTCGCAGCGCCGCCTTGTCTTCCAACGTCGGCGAAACCACCGCGGTACCATCACCTCCAACGACGGGTGCAGTGCTGGCATTCGGTTGTACTGCATTCGTTGTTGATGGTAGCGTTGCCTCCGGGACATCCATCGCACGACCCGCTCTCGACGGGAGATTGAGAGAGAAGGCGGGCGCGCGAGAGAGAGGGGTGCGCGCGCAGCTGCAGCGAGCGAGGAGAGCGAAGGAGCGAGCGAAGGGGGAGGGGGTATAAGGCGCGTTACTGACACCGATATCAGCGTCGTGTCCGTGGCTTATTCGGTAGAGCGTCGCGCTGCGGCCCGCCAAGTCCTCTTTCTTTTAAAGATAGAGAGAAGACTGCGGACGCCGCCTACGGCGGTGGATGGTTTGGGGTCGCTTATAAAGTGTATTCACACTTAAAATGGGAAGTAGATACGAAGCGCAAGCCGTAAGAAAGTAAAAGCCGAATTCTCCGCCTCTCATTTCCCATTAGCAGCCATTGGCATGTACATTGAGCACTATCTGACTGAAAAAGTTTGCTACGTTATACTCGCTGGGCGTAACCTCCTTGGTTTTAGAAAGGTTTAGCGAGCGTTCGGCCGCAGTGCCATGAATACAGTGAGTTAGTATATACCATGAACTCGAGGTGGTTAAAGGTGGGAAGTGGACCCGAAGCGCAAGCCGTAAGAAAGTGTGCGTTTGCCACCTCTCGTGTAGTCCTTGGAATGTCCGCTGGAAGGCGGTGCTTCTATATGGGGAATATATTATGACAGGACAGGACAAACAACTTTATTTGGTCCTGAGAGGCAAGGCAGCGGGCCAACTATGTAGGTCCCCACCCAGCCGTTGGCTAGTCCCATGTCGGAACAGAGAGGCAATATGATGAAGATATGCGAGATGGTGGTACTTGGAGTGTTGAATAGATGGATGAACGGACACATAGACAGATGCATGGATGGACGCATGAACGGACGCAGGCGCGGCTGCATGGACGAACGCAGGGACGGACGCACGAACAGACGCACGCACGGACGGGCTGATGGACGCATGGACGGACGGAAGCAAGAATGAATGGACGGACGAATTCTTCGGCCCACTTTCCATCATTCACTCCGTGGATATGCTGCCATTTTTTTTTTTCGTGGCGGAGAACGCCGGACGCGCTGAAACGCGCATGCGTCAAAGCAACGCAGCGTGGCGCGCGCCTATGGCAGGACCGGCGCCAGGCATGGCAACGCCGGCGTGACGTGACGAAATGAACGCTGGCGAGCACGCACACCGCGTCACGTCGAAATGTATTAGCGCCTTCACTGTGGCATGTAGTCACGTTCTCACACAACACACATCTCATGATTTGTCATGTTTGCACCAGTCACATACTTTGTCATCCAAGGGCGTCACGTAATCCGAAATTTGGTATATGTGAAGCTAGCGAAACAGCCCGGGCGCATCTAGAGTGTGGCATGTAGTCATGTTGTTACATGACACGTACGTCGTGATTATATTGCTGAATGTGTCATTTACCTATGCCGTCCATTCGCCTAATACCGAGTTTTGTATAAGTGAAGCTAGCGAAACGGCTGCCAGGGCATCATGGGCATGGCATGTAGTCATTTTGTTAAATGACACGCATTTCACTATTTTCATGTTTGCACCAGTCACATACTTTCGCCATTCATTCACGTCCCGTAATACTAAATTTGGTACATGTGAAGCTAGCGAAACGGCCCCGAGCACATCATGAGCGTGGCATGTAGTCATGCTGTTACGCGACACGCGTGTCATATTTTTCATGTTAGGGTCTATCGCTTGTGTTCTCCATGCAATCATGTCATACGATACCAATTTTGCAGCATGCCATGTGAACAAAACCACCGCGAGAGCTGCAGGACTATGAAATGTAAATCTTGGCATTCATGACATACGTGTCATGACTTTCATGTTATGAATAATGAATATGTTCTTCATACAGTCATGACAAGCCATACCAAGTTTGATATCGATACCTTTATTAAAACGGCCAGGAGAGCTAAATGTCGTGGCTGGCTAGCTAGCTAGCTAGCTAGCTAGCTAGCTAGCTAGCTAGCTAGATAGATAGATAGATAGATAGATAGATAGATAGATAGATAGATAGATAGATAGATAGATAGATAGATAGATAGATAGATAGATAGATACGCTCAAAGTCGCCGAAGTTCGCTAACAAACGTTTCGCATTTAAAACGCCGCCAACCTTGTGTTTCTCACGACATCATGAGATTGCATGACGTGTCTGTCAGAATTAGAGTTGCGCTAGACAAGTTTGTCCCTCGTATACTAGCGTTGCGTCCCCCTGGGCCCCAATGTAGGCCCCATGTAACCTGGATATTCAACTCCTTCGCCCATTTCTGAATCAGGAAATTTATCCACCCTCCTTGCAGCGTAGACCACGTAACAATGAATTCCATGCATCGCGCCATGTTCGCAAGTTCGTCTTAGTATCTATTGTAAACGAGATGACGCGACCTTTCTGGACTGCTAAGACAGCGGACGCTACTCCGAGCAAAAGGCTAAACTTCGGAAACCCAGACTTTCGGAGAGCGTGTTTCGCGTTTTTTCTTGCCTGAACATATTCGATGTTCAAGTTACGGTTGAAGAACCTTAGGGCCCAGCCTTGTTGGCGTCGTTAAGGTCGCCGGGCTTCCCTTCGGTGCGGTACGCCGGAACCGAACAGAGCAGGCAGCCCCGTGCACTTTGCAGCAAGAAGAAGAGCGTGAAGGCGCGCTGTGCAGTGCTGCGCGAGGGGTCGAACACGGCTCAAGAAGCACACCATTGTCACTGGTGCGGAGCTGAAATGCGACTCTTCGAGGCTCCAAGCCTCAATTACGGCCACGATGCCGAGTGCCCGAATACGTGGAAGTGGGGCCTCGGACTGCGGCTATCCGTCACCGGCTGACAGAATGCCTGCGCACGCATCAGCGCCAGCTGCCCAGACCCATGCTCCAGAGCAGAGGGCGAACCAGGCCTGCGGGCTCCATTCGACACCGCGGGTGGTCATCAAGCTCGACAAAAACGCACTCGTCACATTCAGCGTGCTGGAGGCATGTTTTCCACGAAGAGATGGTTCGTGTGTGCGTGCGTGTGTGTGTGTGTGTCTGGGTGTGTGTGTGTGACTCGCCAGCTGATTGAAAGAAGACTTCATCCCCGATTCCCCTAAACCTGGACTTTAGGAACTTTGAGGGCATACAAACGCGAGAAGGGGCCAGAGAGAGCAGATCTGAAACCAACTCTAAAACTGTAAAAATGTAATTAAATATTTCGCATTCCTTTTCGGAACTTGAGTCCGGTTCTCTCCAACAGCAGCTCTTCTAAAAGACGAGGTCTTCGACCACCTGGGTGGACGCGAGAGAACCAGCGCATTCAGCAGAGTTTCTAACCTCAACCGCGTTCTAACCCAGTTTCTAAGGCCGCTTTTAGCCATTCTTTAAGTGCAAGTTACAGCTGCGACGGCTGACACTGGTTGCGGCGGCGGAAAACCACGTTAACCAGTTCTTATGCTGTTCATGATTGCACAGACTCTAAAACGAAATAGCGCCCTTTCATTATTATCATGCCACAAGTAAACCAAATCAGCACTCTCATATTTTCCTTCGTCTACAAACTACATTTCTGACTTTTTCTTTGTTTTTTTTTTTCGTTGAGATTTCTTGGAAGCCAATGCGGCAGTAGCGGACAAGAAATTAGCAGAAATAGTGCCACGATTGGCCCTATACTGTACTGCCCTTTGGTTTGTGGCACACCCCCATAGTGGGTTTTGCCATTTCGCCAGGAGCGAACCAACCAACAAGTTAAAGTAGAAGAAGACTAAATATCCGCCATGGCTTCGGGTAAGGCGCATTCGTATTGCATTGGTTTGGTTGGTTTGTGGAGATTATCATTCGTTTCAAAGTGATTAAAGCTCTAAAACCCCAGATAATTTCCACCGCCTGGAGTCCTTAAACGTGTACTGCCATGGTCCAGTATACGCGGGCCCTTAAGAGTTTCCCTATATCGCTAGGAGATCGGTGTGTTCAGGATCGAAACTGTTGATCAATTGAGCACAGAAAGCGTTCAGGCACTGCAATGGCTCGTTCGTATTATATGCGAAGCATTTCTTCGTGAACCTCGGCGACTTTGAGCGTATCTATCTATCTCGCCGCCTATGACATTTAGCTATCCTGGCTGTTTCGATAATGGTATCGATACCAAACTTGGTATGGCATAACAACACTGTATGAAAAACATATCTGACTAGTCATAACATGAAAATCATGACCTGTATGTCATGAATGTAATGATTTACATTTGATAGTCCTGCAGCTCTTACAGTGGTTTCGTTCACATGGCATGTTGTAAAACTGGTATGGCATGACATGATCGCATGGCGAACACAAGAGACAGACCCTAACATGAAAATCGTGTCATGCGTGTCATGTAACAACATGACTACACGCCACGCTCATGATGCGCTGGCGGCCGTTTTGCTGGCATCACATATACCGAATTTGGCGTTACGGGACGTGAATACTTGACGAAGGTATGTGACTGGTGCAAACATATTAATCATGAGATGCGGGTCATGTAACAACATGACATGCCCTGCTCATGATGCGCTGGCGGCTGTTTCGCTAGCTTCATTACACCAAATTTTGCATTACGGGACATGAATGGACGACATAGGTAAATGACACAGCCAAACACGATAATCACGACATGCGTGTCATGTAACAACATGACTACATGCCACACCCATGATGCGCTCGTGGCCGTTTCGCTAACTTGATATATACCAAATTTGGTATTACGTGACGTCAATGGATGACGAAGTTATGTGACTGATGCAAACATGATAATCATGAGATGCGTGTCATGTGAGAACATGACTACATGCCACAGACAAGGAGCCAATACATTTCGACATGACGACGTGTGCGAGCTCACGGGCATTCATTTCGTTGCGTCACACCGGCGTTGCCACGCCAGGCTCCGGTCCTGCCATATACTCGCAGGCGCGCGCCGCGCTGCGTTGCTTTCACGCATGCGCGTTTGAGCACATCCAGCGTCCTTCCGCCAAGAAAAGAGAGAGACGCAGTGTTGTCTGGGTAAAGCATCGGCACGAAACGCAGGATGTCGCATTTCGCGCCGGTTTCCGTCGGGCCACGCCGACGGATGCTGGTCGCGCCGATCGCACCTGGCGTCAGACATGAGTGCTCGCGTTTTGCAAACGTAGCGTCGCTGTACCCAGCGTGCGCGCGCGTCAACGCTACATTGGAGTATACTGGGCCCTTCATGATGCGCTCGCGGCCGTTTCGCTACCTCCGCATATGCCAAATTTGGTGTTACGTGACGTCAATGGATGAGGAAATATATGACTGGTTTAAACATGATAATCCTGACACGCGTGTCATGTAAGAATATGACAACATACCACGCTAACAGCGTGCTCGCGGCCGTTTCGCTAGCTCCCCATATACTAAATTTGGTATCACGTGACGTGAATAGAGGACGAAGTTAAACGACCTATCCAAACCTTATATCATGACACGGAAGTCATGTACGGGATCATTTACCTGACACCTCGTAACGTTGTGCTCATTTTGAAGTAACATATAATCCGGAGCCCTCCACTACGGCGTCTCTCATAATCATATAGTGGTTTTGGGACGTTAAACCCCACATATCAATCAATCAAGTAACATATAAACCTTTGTGTTTGTGCTTCGCATATCATTGATTGCCACTGTACGTGGGATCTGCCATTTTTTTTAATATTGCTGCGCATTTCTCAGAATGTCATCGTCGAATCCTTCGATCAATTCGATTGCAGATGGTGTAGATAGCAGAAATGCATCATTATATTTCTGTGCGGGTGACCTGTTGGCTGTTGACTGAAGCGCGCTGCCTATGCTGTAAACGAGAGCTGCTCACGTAGTGTATTTTTGTTCACGGCAAAAGTAACACCATCTCGGGATGTTACCGTTCTATTACTTTCAGTGCTACTTTAAATACTGCGCAATACGTATAATAGGCACAGTGTCAGTAATGAATAAAGTAAAACGCCTTGAATGGCATTTCAGTGGGAGGGTGAGAAGGTCGAATGTAGATTTGCTTTTCTCAATGTGACCAACATAATTATCATGGTCATGAAGGAGGGGTAATTTTTAACAATCCTACGTTGTAACCAAGGGCATATTTACGTCATCTTCGAGGAAGTACAGCGCCGTGCGTGCAGGCGTACACACACACACGCACACACACACACACGCACTTGTGCATATATTTCCGCATATATTCAGGCACATATCTTGGTTATTTGTGTCAGCTTGACTAAGTGCGTTCAGGGTGTCCCCCAGAGAGCTTAGTTGAAGTTTGGGTGTAAATGGTGGCAAAAGTAGAAGCATCAGTTCTGATGTACTAGCCTTTTATCTTCTATTCTTCTGCACAGGCACGTCTTCTACGAAGTACAAGCCACAAAAAAAAGGCACGTGGAAAAACAAAGTTGATAATATCGCCTGTTGCTGAGGTAATTTCTAAAAACAATTAACGTAAAGTAACAAAGTGAATGAAACACAATAAATGTACGCCAAGTGCTGTAAAGGCCAAATAATCAGGCGTGCGGAGCGATTTACCGGATACAGTCTCTCGTTCACATACGGTGGTGACTTAAGAGCTTCGGTTAAATTCCTCGGCAGCGCTACAAGCGCTATAAGTGGTCACCCTGTGTATTTCAGGAGCGCCCTCTGCTGACGCGTCGACCACACAGGCACTGCCATCCCCAAGCGGCGCAGAGGGTGAGTTAGCGTTTCAGATTCTAATATAAGTAGTGGTTATGATAATAGCATTACTATAATTATCATAGTTCGAAATGCCTAACCCTATAGCTAGGCGAATCGCAGCATTTTACACGCATTGCCATAGAACAAAATACATCGCATTATTTTCCGGAGACATTAAGTCCATGTTATATCTCTATCTGTGGCTGTCAGATGCAGAGCGCTTGAGGTTCCCAGGCTGTCGTATGCTGTCTTCATTGCTGGTCGTAACGCAGGGAAGACCACATGTGTAGCATATGCATGCGTAGCATATCCAGAGGGCGCTTGCTCTAAAGACAGGTGTCCTTACACTTATTCTTCGAGTTTCTTGATGATAATTAAAGTGTGGAGCACGTTAAGTAACACCACGTTTAAAATTAGGAAAAAGAAGAAACAAGCGAGAAAAAATAATAAATACAGAGAAAGAAAAGGACAAAGAGGAAGAAAAGTAGAAATAAATGAAAATACATAAACCTGAAAACTGAAACAAAACTGAGAAATCAATAAGAAAAACAGGAGAGAAGAAAAAGAAAGTGATAGAGAAACAAAAAAAAAAAGGCTGCCCAGCTCGGCGACCTCCTTCAGTTTTGGGAGCACTAGTGCCAAGCTGCCTTAATTTTGCTGCAAATGACAAGACCACGTAAAAATGTTTTGTTGGGATTTTTCTTGTCTTTTTTTTACCTTTGCGTTACTAAAGGGAAGCCTAGTACGGCCTAGAGCAGCTCTCGTGGGCCGTTTCCCCGAAAGTGAGTGTATGAATGAATGAGCGAATGAATTGCAAATTCTTAAATCATGCTTCCAGTATCCACTACAAAATGGAGGGTGAGGGCGTATGAGACATGTGCATCCACGGCCCGACGAAGGAAGTTTCACCCCTCGAAAATGACAAGACCACTTTTGGAAACGTGCCCAATGACAACCCGTGTTCAGAGATTTCCCAGCTTCTGAAGCTTGCTCACTTTTATTTTTGCCCCTGAACTTCTATCATTGTTAATGAACGGAAACAATATTTGTGTTACCTGTGCGTGATGTATTCGGTTACATGCTGCTTCGCACGCATATACAGTTAGATGAATTATAGAAAAAAAAAGCATACACACACGCTGGCATGTGCCTTATCTGCGTCAAGGCTATGAGGCATGCGCCGTAAAGCGAATGACTACTAATTTATGTTGTTAAGGTGTTTATTAGCCGGCAACCAGCGATCATACGCTATGGTGACAGTGACGGTCAAGCACGGACTCCCAACGCGAGCGGCGTCCTTGTGTGGTAGCCGCAACTAGAAGGTACTCAAGAGTTTGACCCATTTCAGAGTTCGGAGGCTTGGCTACAAAATTCATGCGCCCAAGCCCAAGCACACATGTATTAAAATGCAGTCCCATTGAAATGATCTCCCATTGAAATGCGCTCATTGACACAGTAAATCGCAGCGGTGCCCTTGAACTGAGCAGCACAAAATCTCAGACCAAGTATTTACCAAATAGTTTTTGCCACTATCAATGCCATAGCTTTATGTATATATGTGTCTGGACGTGTTTATGTGAAGAAGACCACGTATACGTGACGAATATATGACGTCAACACACAAAACCAACTTTAGCGTAAAACTTGTTCTGCGCCGTCCTATAGCAACGCCGTTAGCTGATACAGGGCATTACTGCGGTGCAGGGCATATCCTCATTACTGTAAAGTGGTGGTCTTGGCCGAAATATTAGTTTTTTTATTATTTCTCTCAAAATTGACATGCAATGCTTCGCTTCGTACAAGTTGTAAACACACGTGTATCGGTCAGCGCGACACGTAGTCTTTTCTGGGCAACTAAGCGTATACGTGAAAGGTACGCTCTTATTACCAAGAAGACTTTTTGTTAAACGTAATGTTATAGTTCTCACGGAGTTTCTTTTTTTTTCATTTTCTACTCCTCCTTACGACGGTGCATCTGATCTTTCACTTTGTTTCATTTCACGCAGACAAGATGGCAGAGTAAGTAAAAAAAACGCACAATAGTCCCGAAGCTTATTTCGCAATGGTCCTTTACTTTCGCAAACATCATTTTTATTAACATAACCCACGATAAAGCCATTTTCGCCACCCAATGCAAATTTTTATCTTAGGGCTACTACCTTTTGAAATAAGTTGATATTGGCGATCAGCTTGTCAGGGTATACCCATCATTGCAAATTCGTTAACATTCATGGAAACCCACCATCGTTGTGATTTCCACGTCAGGTATCTCGTGATCGAATAAAAATGTTTAGTTGACGAACTCGGCGCAACATCCTGCCAGATAGTGCGACGTAAGCGTAACCAAAGATAACCATGATAAAAGTTTGGCCTGTGATTCACGCATTGGTAAATGTTAATAGTTATAGCAACACGAGCACATTCCATTGAAAGCTATATAGAACAAGTCTATATTGTAAACAGTGGTAGGCGCCCTCGGTATATTTAGAAACTTATAGCGACGTCTCGGTTCGTAAACTTTACCCATCTGGCCCAGCCTCAAGGTCGCTACACAGATTTCCCTATGAATAGAATACAGAGGGAACTCTGGCACTAGTGTCTGTGAAAGCTGCCACGCACGGCGCTTCATCGAACGTGGGAATGATTGGCAGTGCTCAAACACGCCTTGTTTTTCCTAGTTTTCGTTCTTCCGGCTCCATTTGGGTCCATGTGGCCTGAATCTGCTTTGTCATGAAACGACAATGGACAAGTGTTCTGCAGTTGTACTTCACCACCTTAACCTTTCAGACTCACGAATTAAAATCGGTCGTGAATTTCAAAACACTCAGTTCTTTTATACTCGAAACGAAACCAAAACATGTCAATAAAACAGCCAGAAGCGCATTCGAAACCCTCAATCACGCATACAAGGAAAATTTGTTTACTAACCATCATTCTCATGGTCGCTGAACGATCGCTATGCCGGAGTTTCCTCTAGTAGTGCGAATGCACATTATAAGCGACCCTGAATCCGCCGTCCGCGGTGCGCCTCCTGCTCTCCCTTAGCAACGACGTGAGGAGCGGAGAGGAGCGTCTGTAGCAACGGCGCAGCAACGTCACACACCACGTGATTGCGCGCACGCTCCGTCCTCCGCTACGTGGCTGTGCGCGCAGCCACGACTTGCTCGAGATCGCCAAGTCATCATATAGGTATGGCTCCATCGCAGGCATCAACCTCGAGTGCGATACCTCCACCAACGAATACAACGCCATCGAATGCGAGCATTGCATGCGTCGTTGAAGATGTCGCACCGGTTGAAGACAAGGCAGCGCGGCGAAGGGCCCGTGATGCCGAGCGAAAGTGGGCGAAGCGGGCCGCGGACATCAACATCATTATAGTGCGAATTTACTCTCACATATACGCGTAAACTCACCAAGATTTCCCGAGAGGGTGTAATGGTTCCTGGGGATCGCAATGTGATCACACGGGGGAGTTTACGTGAACTCATTGGCGAATGCCAACGGATTTTAGCTTTACTCCCCCTCATAGCATCACCCCGTGCAATCGCACTTAGCCATGTTCACCCTCGGGGAAATGCTTGGGAGTTCTTTAGGGGCGAAGCTCCTTAAAGCGGCACCCATTCGTCCTTCGTAGTCGTAGTGTGTAACAAGTTTTACATTTTGACCTGCAAGGTGGTGCCAGCGGGAGATTACTCCTAAGCTTTGTTGAAAAATAAAAAGTTCGCGGCGTCCGCGTTAACTAAAAGCCGAATGCTCCTGTCTCTCATTCCCCATTAGCAGTCATTGGCATGTTCCCGTAGGAAATGTTAGTAGAAGTAGAAGTGTTAAAAGCCGACTTCTGCTGTCTCTCATTCCCAGTAGCAGCCATTGTTCATCTCCAAGGTAGTGCCTGGAGAAATTTATCCTGTGCGTGATAAAACAATAAAAAAATTTTGTTCAAAATGCTGTCGATTGATGAAACAAAAACCAATGAAAGACGCCAGATGTTTACTAAAAGCAAACCGAAAACTGGAGATCGCAATGTGATCACACGGGGGAGTTTACGTTAACTCATTGGCGAATGCCAACGGATTTTAGCTTTACTCCCCTTCATAGCATCACCCCGTGCATTCGCACTTAACCATGTTCACCCTTGGGGAAATGCTTGGGAGTTTATTTAGGGGCGAAGCTCCTTAAAGCGGCACCCATTCGTCCTTCGTAGTCGTAGTGTGTATTACATTTTGACCTGCAAGGTGGTGCCAGTGGGAGATTTCTCCTATGCTTTGTTGAAAAATAAAAAGTTCGCGGCGTCCGCGTTAACTAAAAGCCGAATGTTCCGGTCTCTCATTCCCCATTAGCAGCCATTGGCATGTTCCAGTAGGAAACGTTAGTAGAAAAAGAAGTGTTAAAAGCCGACTTTTGCTGTCTCTCATTTCCAGTAGCAGCCATTGTTTATCTCCAAGGTAGTGCCTGGTGAGATTTATCCTGTGCGTGATAAAACAATAAAAAATTTTTGTTCAAAATGCTGTTGATTGATGAAACAAAAACCAACGAAAGACGCCAGATGTTTCCAAAAAGCAAACCGAAAAGACGCCAGATGTTTCTAAAGGAAAACAAAAAAGAAGACACCATCTGCCTAACGAAAGACGCCAGGTGTTTTATAAAGCAATGGTTTTATTGGGCGAATTAACGGAAGAAAATTTCACAGTATTACTTCCAGAAGCTTCGCCCTATCTCATCATCATTCACCTCGTGGATCTGCCGTCCATTTTTTATACACGGTTTCAAGGTTGAAAGCCTTGTGCTCCCGAAAAACTTAGTCACCCCATTTACCAGCTCGTAAAGTCGAAACTGAAAGGGTGTTTTTACGTATTTTCTAAGTAAGCAAAATATTGTATTAGTTTCTCACATAAAAAAGAACGTGTGTATTATTCAAGGCAATCTTTTGTAGTTTTTATGTAGCTCAAAACAACAATCATTTGAATATATTTTGCCAAATAAGGAAAAACAATTGGCAGCATATCCCCTGAGTGAATGATGGAGATTGGGGCGAAGCATTCGCCCGTCCATTCGTTCTTGCTTCCGTCCATCCATGCGTCCGTCTGTGTGACCGTCCATGCGTCCATCCGCCGTCCGTGCGTGCCTCTGTTCGTGCGTCCGTCCCTGCATCCGCCTCTGCGTCCGTTCATGCATCCATCCATGCATCTGTCTATGTTTATTCGTCCATCTATTCAACACTCCAAGTACCTCCATCTCGCATCTTTTCATCATATATTCCCCATATAAAAGCACCGCCATCCAGCAGACAGTCCAAGGACAAAACAAGAGGTAGCACACGCACACTTTCTTACGGCTTGAGCTTCGGGTCTACTTCCCACCTTTAGCCACCTCGAGTTTATGGTATATACTATAGTTCACTGTTTTCATGGCACCGCGGCCCAACGCTCGCTAAACCTTTTTAAAACCAAGGACGTTACGCCCAGCGAGTATAACGTAGCAACCTTTTCCTGTCAGATAGTGCTCAATGTACATGCCAAAGGCTGCTATAGTGGGAAATGAGAGACAGGAGAATTCGGCTTTTACTTTCCTACGGCTTGCGCTTCATATCTACTTCCCACCTTTAAACACCTCGAGTTCATTCATGGTATATACTAGTTGATTGTATTCATGGCGCTGCGGCTCAACGCTCGCTAAACCTTTCGAAAACTAAGGAGGTTACACGCAGCGAGTATAACGTAGCAACCTTCACCCAGCGAGTATAACGTAGCAACCTTCACCCAGCGAGTATAACGTAGCAACCCTTTCTTGTCAGATAGTGCTCAATGTACATGTCAATGGCTGCTAATGGTGATTGCAGCATGCGCGTTAACCAAAAGCCGAATGCTCCTGTCTCTCATTCCCTATTAGCAGTCATTGACACGTACATTGAGCTCTATTTTTCTATTGTTCAACAACGCACAGAAGAAATGTCTCACCGGCACCACCTTGGAGGTCCAAATGTTATACTTGTTACATACTACAACGGCTACAAGGGACGAAAGGGTGCTGCTATAAGGAGCTTCGCCCCTAAAAAGTGTAGAAAATAAGCGGGCTCTTTTTTAACGCATTTCTTGACCACCGATGCTATTGAGACACGTCAGTAGACAGAACCAAATGTCATCGAGAGTTTGTATTTGTAAACAATGAAGAAAGTCTATACGCGATTTTAGATTGCAAGCGTTACATCCAAGGAGCATTTAAGAAACTGCTGGAGTGGAAATTGTAGCCTAGGAGTGAAGCCGTGCCTCTGGAAAGATGGCGGTTGCGGTGGTGGTAGTGGTGGTAAAAAACATTTATTTCAGAAAAAGTCTACTAGAGAGTGCCGACGTGGCCCATCGGCGTGCTAGAGTGGCAAGACCCTATTCCGGGACGCCAGTGGAGCTGCAAGCTGCCCGCGCGCTCCACCAAGGAGCGTTGTGCAGCCAAGGTAGAGCAGCCGAGCAGGTGCGCCTCCCAAGCCTCTCTAGTTGGGATAGGAAAAGGGGATGAGAAAGGGACGGGATTAACTGGGCACGATGCTACGACGTGATATGTGTCGGCGAGGACATGACAGGTCGAGCAGGTGCCATTGATTTCCGGCAAAAAGTTCCTGGCGACCGCCGGGCTGATAAAGGTGTTCGTCTGCAGGCGGCGTAGCAGTCGTTCGTCCGCTTTCTCCAAACCGCGTGCGGGGTCCGGGTAGAGGCGGCGCGAAGACCGGTAATAAGCCAAAATTTCGCGAAAGCGCGTCAGGTTGGTATTGCCAGATTCCGTCTCGGGACATGGAGGGGCAACGGCCCGGACAGGAGAAGCGCGGGCAGCGGCATTTGCCGCCTCGTTGCCGGGCAGGCCCGAGTGGCCTGGGGTCCAGACTATACGAATGGGATGAGGGTTAAAGCGCCAAGAGGCTGCCTGTAGTAGGCTAGCCGCCAGCGGGGCAATGGAACCCTGAAGGTACTGAGAACAGGCCGAGTGCGAGTCCGTCAGGATGGTGCGTGAAGCAGGGTGAGAGGCGGCCAAAGCTATGGCAACCTCTTCAGCGTGCGTTACTGTGTCTGCTCGAAAGGAGAGGCCATCTACGTGTTTGCCCTCTGTAATCACGGCAGCCGTGAAGTGACCCGAGGGGGAGGGGCCCGAGACGTCCACGTAGAAAACACCAGGACGATCGGAGTGTCGCGTTTGAAGGGCCGCGGCGCGTGCTAGTCTACGGCCAGGATGGAGGTCGGGGTTCATATTACGGGGTAGAGGTTCCACCCATAGCTTTTGACGCCAGAGCTCTGGTACCGGCTCCAGAGGGTCTTGGTCAGATATCGGGTTAAGGCCAATTCTGTGTAGAAGACGGCGCCCTGAAGGCGTCTGCGACAGTCGATTGATTTGGTTAACGCGATGAGCTTCGCGCATCTCTGCAAAGGTGTTGTGTACCCCCAAAGCCGTGAATCGGCTGTTGGAAGTTGCAATAGGTAGGTCCAGAGCGCGTTTGTATACTGAACGAAGAAGGACGTCCAGCTGGTGCTCGTGTCGACGACGCAGGCGAAGGTAAGGCAAGGCGTAGAGGACGCGACTGGTCACAAACGCGTGGGCCAATCGGAGGGACTGAGACCCGCGGAGGCCGCCGCGCTTGGTAGACACTCGCCGTATCATGCGGCTCACCTGTTCGCTGGTGCGTCTGAGGCCTGCTATTGTGCCCTTTGGATCCAAGGACGATGTGAGGTGAAGGCCAAGAACCCGAATATTTTGCACTGACGGGACGGGCCCGGACGGCGGAAAAATTTTTAGGCGGCGGTAGCGGAGAGACTGAAAGAAGAGCCGATTTAGCTGGAGAGCACTCCAGGCCGCATGAACCTGCGTAGGTGTCCACCAGAAGGGCAGCCTTTTGCAGGCGTTCTTCGATTTGCGCTAAGGAGCAGGTGTTGGTCCAGATTGTGATATCGTCCGCATATAGTGCGTGTTGTATTCCCTCGACCTCGCTTAGAAGAGAGGGGAGGTTCATCATCGCCAGGTTAAAAAGCAGAGGAGACAGGACTGCTCCTTGAGGTGTACCCCGCGTGCCTAATAAGTACGGGCCGTGTTCGGTAGAATTAAGGCGAATGAAGGCGGTGCGATGTGATAGAAAGGCGCGAATGTAGTTGAAAGTCTTCTGCCCGCAGTTTTTGGTAGACAGGTTAGTGAGTATAGTGCTGTGTTTGACGTTGTCGAACGCCCCGCGGAGATCGAGAGCGAGCACGGCTTTATCGTTATGGCACATGCTAGTCGGCTCTATGATATCGTGTTGAAGCTGGAGCAGGACGTCCTGCGCCGACAGATGTGGGCGAAAGCCAAACATCGTGTCGGCAAAGGTCCTCCTGGCCTCCAAGTAGGCGGAAAGGCGTTCGCGAACCATGGTTTCCATGAGTTTGCCTGCGCAAGACGTAAGTGAGATGGGTCTCAGTGCCTCAATACTAACGGACTTTGCCGATTTGGGAATGAATGTCACGACCGATGTGGTCCATTCCGTTGGAAGCGGAGAGCCGTCCCATATCGAATTTATAAGGTGGAGTAGCGAGAGGTGTGCTTGGTCGGGAAGATTTGCCAGGAGCGATACTGTGATTCCGTCGCGTCCAGGGGCCGTGCCCCGTCGCATTTTCGTGAGTGCAAATCGTAAATCAGAAAGTGTGTATGGGGCGTCGAGGTCGGTGTTCGGGGCGCCGGAATACGTATATGCTGGGCCTGCGGGATCAATTGTGCGGCAGATGTAGCGGTCACAAAGTTCTCGCGCGAGTTCATCCGTAGTGCCCTGAAAGGCATGCAGAACACGGTGGAGCTGGCGTTGCGTTTCTCCCCTGGTGGTGGAGGGATCAAGAAGGCTTCTAAAGAGTCGCCACGCACTCTTAGAGCTCATCTGCTTTGCAGCCTTTGAACAGGTGTCTGCCCAGTTAGCACCGGAAAGTTGTGCGGAGTATGCGGCCGCCTCTGCAGTGAGCGCCTCAATGCGAGCGCGAAGTTTCCGATTAAGTTTGTTGCGTTTCCAGCGCCTTATGAGCCCGCGGCGAGCATGCCAAAGATGTAGGAGGTGTGGATCGATTGCAGGAGTCAAATTAGAGGTTGCAAGGGTGCGAGTGTTCGCTTGTTTCATATGAAGAGCGTATGATGCCCACGCTGCATATTCGGTCGAGGAGAGGCCGGCGGGGAATGGTTGCATTCTGAACCGAGTCCAATCGGTGAGACGGGCTTGGCCCCAGTGTTGGCGCATTTTCTGCCGCGGTGTGAACGAAATGCGGAGTAAAAAGTGATCGCTGCCTAGGGTTTCGCCTAAATTCTCCCATGCAGCATCGCGGATGTGACGGGTGAGGGAGAGGTCGGGGCATCTGTCTCGCGTGACCGAGTTGCCGGAACGTGTGGGTTGTGCCGGATCGGTAAGAAGCGTCAGGCTCAGCGAGGAAATGAGCTCCTTGAGCTCTCTGCCCCGGGCCTTCTCGTAGTGGTAACCCCAATGAGGGCTGGGGGCATTAAAGTCCCCGACAATCACCAGTGGTTGTCGGGCCGCTATACGCAGCGCCCGATGGAAGAGATGCGCAAACGAAGCCCTTGCAAGGCGAGGGGGACAGTACACGTTTAAGATATGTATTGATGGTTGGCCCCTCCGCTGAGACAGCACTGATATTATGCAGTAGTCGTAAGGAAGCTCCAGATCGAGGTCGATCTGTACCGCCGTGTAAGCTTTATGCACGAGGAGGCATGTGGTGGTGCCGCCTACATAGGAGCAGTATCCAGAAAGGGATGGAGCAGGGCCAGATTCTTGGAGCGCCAAGACGGCCGGCTGAGAGCCAAGTGAGCTGAGGAAAAGGGAAAGATGTGAACGCTTTCGCCTGTTCCCGAAGCCTTCAGGGTTCCACTGTATGATCTCGAATTTAGACGCAATGTTTGAACGGGACGTACGATTGGTAGCCATCGTGACTGTCTTAGGTTTTATATTTGGTCCTCCATGTCTCGCTCGGATTCCTCAGAGGCAGGGAGGGGCACGGAGGCCGGATTGTCCGACGGCGGGGTGGTGGTAGCCCCCTTACGACGACGCCGTGGAGCTGTACCCTCACTGCTCACCGAGCAGGAGCGGGAACGCGATGCCTTGGGTTGAAACTGGGTGATTGCCCAGGCTTGAATAGCCTGGGTAACCTCTACTATTATGCGTTGGACCGAGAAGCTGGTGAGGAGGTGATTAATCGAAGCTTCGACGCGCGTGAGGCGTTCCTCTACGCGCGGGGTGCGCTCTTCGCTAGGGAGAGTTTGGTTAGCGGGCAAGATAACCTGAGGTGCCCCAAAAGCCTCAAGAGCTTCTGGAGTAGATGTGGCACCGGTTCCGAGTGCTGGAGTACAAATGGTTGCTTGAACCGGCGGTTTAATGGGAGTGGGCTTAGCGCCAGGACTAAGCTTGGACGTAGCTGGCGTAGCCGCCTGGACAGAGGAGGCAATACCGGATGGCCTTGCAGTACACTGTTGTTGGGGTTGAAGTCGCTTATTTAAGAGTTCGAGTTGTTTAGTTAAAAGAGAATTTTGCTTTTGAAGTGCCGCAACTTGCTGGCGAAGGGCCGCAAGTTCGGGAGAAGGAGGATCGACAGAAGGGGGTGAGAGAGGTTTAGAAGCAGCTTTCCCTGCCCAACTGCTCACCTGAGGTACCACCGCTGGTGCTTCGAGCGGTGGGAATGCCTGAGTGTCGGCGTGGAGTGGTGGAGCCGACTGATGCAGGTTGGTGCCGCTGTCTGGCTGTGACGAACATAAGGTGGTCCCTCGAGCAGATGTTGAGGGCTGTTTGCGTTTCCGATATTTTCGATATTTTGCCGTGCAGCCACTGGTCCCAGTCTCATGGGCGCCGTGGCAGAGGAGGCACTTGGGGTGGCAGTCGTGGGCATTGAGACCTGCAGGTGCGGGGGTTCCACATTTGGCACACTGCGTTGGAGCGGGGTGAGGACACTGAGGTGGTCGATGGCCGATGGTACCGCACTTGGTGCAAACCGGGACCGTTTTCTTTTAGGCGCGGATGTACGTCCCCACGCAGTGGTAGAAGAGGAAGCGGGGTAACTTCGTGCCCTCGAAAGTCACCACCGCCGCCGCGGAATCTCCGAGTTTGCGGACCGCAAGGATAGTACCTCGAGGCCAATACAGTTCAGACTTTATCTTTTCCGGGCTTTCAGCAGGGTTTACGTTGATGACGCCCCAGCATGTATCCCCTGGTTACTTGGCGTGGCCTCGAACGGGCAGCTGCTGATCCCCAACTTGCAGCTGAAAGTCCCCGAGGAGTCGCTGTGCCATAGGCAAAATGGTGGTGCTACAGACCAAGATGTTCTGTTCCCAGATTGGCCACATTTGAATTTGCGTGGTAGTCCGGTTGCCGAGGTAGCTGCGGATGGCGTCGCCCGCGCTATCGGCCGGGACAAATGTGCGTAGCTCGCAGGGAACGCGAGGTTTAACTACTACGATGTAGTCGTCGCGAGAGAGAAGAGGAGTCTGACGCGGACGCCACTTGCATTGCTTCGCTGGCTGCGAGGACGGAGCAGAGGTAGGCACACCACCGGAGGGATGGCGCGCCGGCGTTCCTTGCAAGGCTGGTGAATGGTGGCCCGCTATGGCGTCTCGTTGTTGTTGAGACGCAGACTTCGATTTCGCTTGCTTGCGTTGCCACAGTCTCACCATGTCGTCGAGGTATTCATCTTCTGATGGCATGGTGTTTTCGGAGGATGAAATCTCCATGGACAGCATTTGGCTTGAGGTAGGATCATAGCCCGTAACCACGTTAGCGGCCGCCATCGCCGGGCTGAGAGCCCTTAGCGAGGCGGCGTTGTAGCCGGGAGTGAAGGACGTCCCTCAAGTTGTCAAAACTGGACCCACCTGGACGAAGGTGTTGTCTAGGCGAAGCGGAGAACTTGGCGGTGACGATGAATCCAAGTTTCAGGGGTACCAAGGTGGATGTCCGCAGAAATAGCATAAAATCTACGGAGGCGATGTGGAGTGCGTCCGTCACCATCGAGCGCTCGCAGCGCCCCCCCCGGCGGTTGCGGCGGGCACCTTACTGGGGGCATGATAAAGTACCACCGTTCAGCCATTAAGAACGGAGCGTTTCACTCGCACGCCCAACGAGTGTATTGTGAAAACTTTTTCGGACCACATAGTGGTCCAAGTGCGTCTTATAGTTACTAGTTTTACTTTGTGAGCTTCAATCGGAGGCAAAGCCCTTTGAATATTCAGTCACCCATACTCGTTTTTGTATGTTATGTCGTCGGGAACTTTCTTTTAATTTAGAACTCATGTAGAATTAACACTAACATATCAAAGCCACTTGATTTCTAAGTGGGCACTATCAGAAAAGAGCATGTTTCCGCCATCTTGGCAGTGGCAAAAGATGGCTTCACTTCGGCTTCCACTCAGCAATTAATCCTCCTTGGTTACACTCTAAAAAAACTTCCGGTCGCCTCATTTACCAGCTGTTAACGTCAAAACTGAAAGGACGTTTTCAAGTTCTTTTTTACGCTAAAGAAAGTCTGTCTAGCTTTTTAGATAAAAGGAACGTGCACAAAGTTGAAGGAACTTAAGCGTGTCGCATTCCAGTAACAGATCGAGTGACCCTGCCCTCAGTGTTGTCTCCAACTTCCCACTGCCCTGCCCCTCTACTCCTGTTTTCTCAATGGAATTCGCCATTAGCGCGCAGGGAACACTGCAGAAAGAACACAGACATAGGACAGAGCGCACTTCTCTGAAACGTTTCCTGCGCATGTAGGAAAGTATACCTCTTTCGAAAATGCAGTGCCAGCCAGCCCAAGAAGACACTCTTTTGCCCTTCTAGTTAATTCTAGAAAACTCTATGCTCGCTAACACATATGATTACGTGATAACTCACTCAGCTGCTGCAAAAGCGTCCGCCAAGCACCACGTGTCAGCGTGCTCACCTCCCACGTGTTTGAAAGCTCCTGACGCGACAGAGGAAGGGATAGCGGCTCTAAGAGGGCTCTCCATATATATATATATATATATATATATATATATATATATATATATATAGAGAGAGAGAGAGAGAGAGAGAGAGAAGAAATGTTGATAAAAAGAAGGAATGTGACTCACGAGATGTCAACGTCGCGGTGTCCTTACATGAGGAACGGCAGACTGAGGACGTGCCAGTTTTCTTTGCATCGGCTCGAGACGGGGTGCCCAGGGGGAGCTCTCTTCTTGCGCGCCCAATGGCGCTGGTGGCAACTGATCTGCCGTGTAAAGGACCTGGGATAGGCCTCGCGATGTTGCCTGTCGTCACAGTATCCGTCGGTTCAGTGACTCCTGAGGGAGCTTGAATGTTGCGATTTGCCACTTTCCGTTTAGTATTTTGCTTCTTTGCTTTGGAAGCAGCTGACGTAGCTGTATGCTCCTCTTGTTGTTGCTGAGCAGCCAGTGCTGATGCCTGCAGGCCCGTGTGTTCAGATTTCGGTGCACGTTAAAGAACCCCAGGTGGTCAAAATTTCCGGAGCCCTCCACTACAGGGTCTCTCATAATCCTATGATGGTTTTGGGACGTTCAACCCTACATATCAATCGATCAATCACTGCTACCTGTTCTTTCTATGGAGTATAGTAACAATGCATTTTTATTTCTCGCATTTGTATATCGTAAGCACGAGCATCTAAGCTATACTGCCGCGACGTCAACATCTCATGAGTCACATTCCTTCTTTTTGTCAACATTTCTTCTCTCTCTCTCTCTCTCTCTCTCTATATATATATATATATATATATATATATATATACATACATACATACATACATACATACATACATACATACACATATATATATAGGCAGGCAGGCAGGCAGGCAGGCAGGCGGGCGGGCGAACGGACGCGCGCGCGGACGGATAGAAGCATAGACGGAAGCACGGATGGGCGTACAGATGCTTGAAAGAATGCACGCACGGACAGATGGACGCATGCACGGTCGGATGGACGTATGCACGGACGAACGCGTGGACAGACGGACAAACATTTCGCCCCACTCATCATCTTTCACTCCGTGGTATGCTGTGATTTTTGTCTTTGCATGATAACTAACAGCACACACACCAGCGAATATGAAGTAGCAACTGCGGTAGGCACAGCGGCTTTTGCCTAACCTGTGAAACTAAATGCCCAACTACAGCGCCAGCACATCTTCGTCTCGTAGGAGTGGTAGAGTACGTGAACTGAACAAGAGATGACCACATTGAAGGTTCTGCGAAATTGGGTGTTTTCTTGCCTTTTCTAGTGTTCAGCATTGTGCAATAAATTTATCTATACAATATGTATCAGCAACAGCAAATTGAGGGAACTGTTGATACTTTGCACCTTTATAAATTGATAAGGTAAAAGAAACCGTGGCAAACAAAATGTTTTTCCTACACTTCGCAGTTTGGCTTACGCTGAAAATATTGTGTTCTCTCATATCTTTCGTTTAGTCAGTGATTGAAGTGATATAAAACTAAGCACTCAGTATGTGTATGTACTATGTTGATGAATTAACTCATGAAACTTCAACAATGCAGAAGCTCACTTACAGCACTCATGGGGCTCAGTATTGTCGCCGTGGTCGTGGTCCTAAGTGTCGTCGGACTCGCCGTCCTGGTGAACAGTAAGTATCAGTCGATTCCGTTTAAGCGTTATCGTACAAACTTGTACGCATGTTGTTTAAATTCACTTATTTCTGATGATGATGAAAAAAACGTCATTTCATATACCAGACGTAGCTGGGTGTGCAGAAATGAAGCACACGACAGAAACTCCAAGAATGACATGCCTAAATAATTGACTGCAACTTCGCCTGAAGCACTTTTTCAAGTAACAATTCAATGGATTCGCTAAAAGAGCTCATTGCCTCACGAAATCAACGCGGAAAAACTTGAAGAAACCATTCAATATGAACGAGGTTAAAAAGATTTGTCGCGCGCTGCGAACGCATTCTCTCTTCTCTCATCCCGACGAAAGTGCTAAAAGCTAAGCAGGGAGACATGGAATGGGTAAAGAAAATACGTCACGCGTGCCCAACGACCTTGAGCACTTTTTCCTTTCTTTTTTTCGAATACGCGGCTTTTTAAGCGTGACAGCGCGCGCACGCGTTGTCAAGTCGCAGCCTCCCGAGGGAATACCAAGGAGGATTAAAAATATTGCTGGAGTGGAAATGACTTCCCAGAAGGGAAGCCGTTCCACTGGCAAGATGGCGGCTGTGGCGGCCATCTTGCTAGGGGCATGATAAATTATCACTGTTCAGCCAATAAAAATGATGCGTTTCCCTCGCATGCCCAACAAGTTTAATGTGGGAACTTTTTCTGGTTGAATAGTGCTCCAAGTGCGTCTTACAGTTACTAGTTTTTCTTTGTGAGCCTCTAATTGGAGGCAAAATTTCTTGAAGATTCAGTCATCTATACTCGTTCTGTGTGATTATTCCGTCGGGAACAACAATCTTTTAACATAGAACTAACGTAGCATTTACATAACATATCAAAGCCACTTGATCTTTAAGTAGGCACCATCAGAAAAGAGCATGTTTCCGCCATCTTGGCTGTGGCAAAAGATGGCTTCACTTCTGCTGGCAAGGCATTGCAAGAGCTTCCACTCCAGCAATTTTTCTTTAATCCTCCTTGGGGAATACCCTTAACGACTGAGCACGCTATGTTCAAATCAGCCAATGGCGGATACATAATCTTCTACGAATGATTTTTTTAACGTCTTCCGTCATTTGTCGAGAGAAGAGAAAGCGATTTTTATGCTGGCTTTCATAATTTATTGGGAATTGCAGGCGGCGTGCTATGATATATTATTGGCTCGCATGTTCTCTGAAGCCTCTACTACCGATCAGCAGCGTTTCCCAAGTATGCTCAAAAAGTGTCGCAGGTCCCTTCTAACAGTACAAAACGACAAAGTTTTGAGCTTGTTTTGAGTGGTATTCTAGCTCACTCGCCATGCTTCGCTTCTCGGTCCGTATCTATAATCGTGCGGTGATAACAGAAGCACCTGTGGGCGCTACATTAACTGCTATAGGCTTTTCCATGGCGCCTATCGCAAGTACACTTGGGAAGTACTCACTACGCCATACTTTGCGTAGTTGAACAGCTCGCGCAACGCGACACTTTGCGAAGAAACCACTACGCCTAACTTTGTGTAGTTTTCGAAGTACCCACTAAGCCACACTTTGCGTAGTTGCGAATCGCACACTACACTACACTTTGCGTAGCCGCAAAGTACCGGCACTTTTCGCTGTGTTACGAAGTATACAAAACGCCACACTTAGCGTTGCTACCTGAAGGCAGCATATACAGTGACTCTACTTGGCGTAGTTGTGAAGCGCGCTCTATACGCCAGAACTGCGAATAGTTCTGAAGTACCTACTTCGCAGTGAGAGGCCCTACCCGCGACGCTTGAAAGGCTTCCCATTGTTCCTAAGTAGTGATGAAGGGCTGACCCAACGGGGAGAATACGCAGGGCAGCCAAAGAGGATGTGGTCAAAGGTGGCGGGTGACTCTGTAATGAGTGTGCCAGTGTGCGATCTGGAGAATAGAGGCGGAAGTGGGGTAGTTGGTCGGAGGTTGGATAAGTTAGGTTTTCGATTCTTATCTAGGTGAATTGTTTGGAGGGGGAAATGCCGTGGTGGGGAGGAGAGATCACATGTAAGACGTGCTTGTCGGACGAGTTCGGAGAACGTGTGGGTCCGCTACCTGGAAAAAGATTTTCTAGGGTGCCATTTGATCGGATAATAAGTTGTCGGGCTATGTTATTAGCAGCTTCATATGCGAGATTGCCAGAATAAGCCTGTACTCGCACGGTTTCAATAAGCATATAGAGATTTACGATACACACCCTGAATATTCACCGCACGAGTGAATAGATCGTCAGTACCCGAGAAAATTCTAATGATGTTCGTTTGCACCTGATGTTGTCCGCGTCTGCAGCGTAATATTTAGAACCCCGTGTTTTAGTAACGGGTGGCCCATATTTGCAAAGAAATTCATCGGGACATGTTTTTATGCACATTTATTTATTTACTCTTGAACACCGCATCTTGATTACCGCCGCTGGTCTTTTATTTCGGTGAACTTTCCGTCCAGCCCCTACTCGCTGCAGCGTCAGAGCCACCGGTTTCTGGTCGACCGAAGGGACAATTCCTAAGGACTTGGCTTTCATATTGCGCGTGCAGTAAAATAAGTTATATAACAAAATGCAGGAAGCTAATAAAGGGCTTGCTTTTTACTGTCGACAACTAGTTGAAACGGAGGTCCAAGAAGTAGCCTTAGGGTTGATTATTCGCAATGGTTTGATCAAAGCGTAGTATATATTAAATGCGAAGCATTTCTCAGCGAACTTCGGTGACATTGAGCGTATCTATCTATCTATCTATCTATCTATCTATCTATCTATCTATCTATCTATCTATCTATCTATCTATCTATCTATCTATCTATCTATCTATCTATCTATCTATCTATCTATCTATCTATCTATCTATCTATCTATCTATCTATCTATCTATCTATCTATCTATCTATCTATCTATCTATCTATCTATCTATCTATCTATCTATCTATCTACCTACCTATCTATCTATCTATCTATCTATCTATCTATCTATCTATCTATCTATCTATCTATCTATCTATCTATCTATCTATCTATCTATCTATCTATCTATCTATCTATCTATCTATCTATCTATCTATCTATCTATCTATCTATCTATCTATCTATCTATCTATCTATCTATCTATCTATCTGCAACAACGTCTTTTCAATACCAAACTTAATATGCTATAAGATGACTGTATGAAGAACATATTTGTCTAGTCATAACATTAAACTCATGACATTGTGTCACGAATGTCATGATTTACATTTCACGGTCCTGCAGCTCTTGCGGTTGTTTTGTTCACATGGTATGTTGCAAAACTGGTATGATATGACATGATTGCATGACAAACACAAGCGAACCCTAACACAAAAATCATGACTTGTCCGTCATGTAACAACATGACTACATGCCACGCTCATGATGCACTCGCGGCCGTTTCGCTAGCGTCACATATACCAAATTTGGTACTACGGTACATGAATGGATGACGAATGTATGTGACTGGTGCAAACATGATAATCATCAGATGCGTGTCATGTAACAACATGACTACATGCCACGCTCATGATGGGCTGACGGCCATTTCGTTAGCTTCACCTACACCAAATTTGGTATTACGTGACATGAATGGATGATGACGAAACACTGATATTGGTGCAAACATGATAAACATGAGATGCGTGTCATGTAACAACATGACTACATGCTACACTCATGACGCGCTTGCGGGCGTTTCGCTTGCTTCACATGTATCAAACTCGGTATTACGTGACGCGAATGGACGGCATGAGCAAATTACACATTCAAACATAATAATCACGACATGCGTGTCATGTAACAACATGACTACAGGCCACACACTACACTACAGGCCGTTTCGCTAGCTTCACATATGCTGAATTTGGTATTACGTGACGCCAATGAATGACGAAGGTATGCGAATGGTACAAACATATTAATCATGAGATACGTGTCATGTGAGAACCTGACAACAAGCCACAGTCAAGGCTCTAATAGATTTTGACATGACGCGGTGCGCGTGCTCGCCGGCGTTCATTTCGTCTTGTCACGCCGGCGTTGCCATGCCAGGCACTGGTCCTGCCATATACTCGAAGGCGCGCGCTGCGCTGCGTTGCTTTGACTCATGCGTGTTTCAGCGAGTCCGGCGTCCCTCCGTCACGAAAAGAGCGAGACGCAGAGTTGTCTGGGTAACGCATCGGCATAGAGTAATGTTACTCTATGGAATCGGCGCAAAATGCAGCATGTTGTATTTCGCGCCAGTTCTCACCGGGCCGTGCTGAAGGACGCTGGTAGCGCGTGGTGTCAGACTATAGATTGCTCGCGTTTTACTAACGTAGCATCGCTGTGCCCAGCGTGCGCGCGCGTCAACGCTACATTGGAGTATATTGGGCCCTTTATGATGCGCTCATGGTCGTTTTGCTAGCTCCACATATACCAAATTTGTTGTTACGTGACGTCAATGGATGACGATATATATGACTGGTGCAAACATGATAATCCTGACACGCGTGTCATTTAAGAAAATGACATCATACCACGCTCATAGCGTGTTCATGGCCGTTTCGCTAGCTCCACATATACTAAATTTAGTGAATAGATGAGAAAGGTAAACGACACCTCCAAACACGATAATTATGACATGGAAGTCATGTACGGTATCATTTACTTTCTCCTCGTATACGCTGTGTTGATTTGAAAGTGACATATCAACATTTCTCACTCCTGCTTCGCATATTATCGATTCCCACTGTCTGCGGAATCTGCCAATTTTTTATATAACTTATAATCATTTAGGGGACGATAGACAACTGGATGACAGCTAGCGAATGAGGCGCCTGTTGCTCAACCAATAGAGCTACGGCGGCAGTCGCCTTCATGTGTACTCGGTTGGGTATTTCAGTGCAAACCATGAAGCTGTAGTGTTCACCAGTGCCGCCCGCAGCCATGAAGGCGCGTGTGGAATACTCTTGCCAGATGAAGTCACGTAGCTCATCATCCTTTTACGAGCTGGCAGACTTTCAATATTAATGAACGAAACAAGAAGAATGCACCACGGTACTGTTTCATTTGTTTGGCACATGATATTCACATTTTCTCCAATTGCTCTGAAACATGTGAAGGCTTCTACTGCGAGCATCGCATTAAGCCTCCCTCGCTTTTATTAAACAATTTTAAGGCCTCGAAGCCCCTGGAACAGTATTTATAAACCGGGCTTTGACGGCAACTCATAATTGCCTTTTGTTGCCTATTATATGCATATCTAACATATGCATTGACACTGTGTAATGGTTTGCGAATACGTCCAGTTTTCACCGAACAGGGCCAGTCGATGGCCATTTCGGAGTACGTTAGATGCCGACTTGATGGGCAAGTTATTTCATAGACGAAGACCCTGGTAGATTTATTCGGCCTCCTACTTCTCAAACCCCTATATTTATATCTCTTCCTGACAGCACGTGTGTACATAGACAACATTCCAGTGCATGTATCCTAGCCGTCTTCCGCCTTTCTTTTTGTCGTTTCCATAATTTCGATTCTGACTGCTTTGAAGCTTGAGCAAAATCTCTAGCCTAAAGAAAACATTGAGGGTCAAAATAACAGAACGTCCCGACACGTGGCACGGGTTCAGTGAAGTAACAAATAAATTGTGGTTATGTAACCTCTCAATATGACTTGAGTGGTGCCAAATTAATATCCCTTCGGTGTGGCAGATTGCAGACTTTTTTTTTGCGGTCGCTGGGGGTTCGTCGATTTGATTTGACCTAACCCCACAGAATATGGGCAACAATTCCCAAGTGTTGCTTCCTAACACATGTCGTTTATTCTCATCAAGGTAGGACATGTCAGCAGGTAAGAAATCAGTGTACGGCTGTAGGGGCATCTGAAACACGCTGCGCTCTTTAGAAATATCCGCAGGTTGGAAGCACTTCTCGCAGCTGATGTATACAGCCACTGAAAGGGGGAGGGGGGGTGCCTGCGTGATAAGTGTGTCTGCAGGTGTCTGGTATTATGGCTTCCCGCCTAAGGATTCATGTAAACTAGATACACCATTCCGTTTATGTCTCTCTGCGTCACTAGATGACCCAAAAAGAGAATGTGTGCACTTATTACTTTTTGTTGCGAATTGACATTAGAGGTCTTTTTCTTTGTGTATTCGCTCAATTTGTTCTTTACTGTTCTGCCACTATTGCGTCGTTGCAATAGCCTGCCTATTGATTATAGCTCCGTGCTTCGATATTTGTGTGAGCCTACATGCGAGAGCGCTCCACAAAGAAAAAAAAACACGTAGTTTTATTTTTTTCATGGGTGTGTGAAGTATTATGTGTTCTTGTGCGTTTACTTGGTTCATGTATATTTAACTCTTTTTTTCTTTCTTTACCGTTCTGCCACTATGCCTGTCAGTATTGCGTGCGACTTTTACTCACAAACGTAATGGTCATTGGACATCCAGTATGCCGAGACGCCAACCTTTAGAAAAAAAAGGCTTATTAAAAAGAGAAGGTCAAGCTACTGAATGTTTTCCAGAAGGAATTGAAATTGCACTGAAATGTGATGAAGATGAACTTAATAATTTGAAGTATTTTATTGACCACAACTGGAGTTGTTATGTCTGAAATATCTTGATTATACATAACAGAAAACTGGTCACATGCGGAAACTAATAATCTTTTTTCTGTCACCACTCGTCGCACGATGGCGAGAGCGTTTCTTTACCTTATTCTTGTTAGCGTGTCGTACGCACGTAAGTACACGCAAAATGGAGTCTGACAGAAGTTTGGAAGTGCTTGCTGCAGTATAACTTACACATCTTTTTCTTTGCCTTCTTTCATTGGGCAGGTCTAGGAGCCTTCGCTTGCTGCGGTCCCACGGCGAGCCGGGGAGGAAAACGAAGGCGTCGCTATACCTCGGGGACTGATTGATAATGTACTATACGCCTCTCAAGGCCACAGCGGCTACGCGTTTATTACAGTTTGATTGAGTAAAATGCCTCCATTTGTTTTCTTTCTTTCAAGGCGATAGCATTAGAAAGCTCGTGTCTCAGAAATTCAGCCGTCGGCGTCGGCACTGTAGGTTATGAGCAAAAAGTTGTCCGTGAGCGAAAAATTGAGAAAGAAACAAATAAAATCACGAAGACGATTTTCGGTCCCATTGAGGATTGAACCTGGGACATTCGTGGGGCAAGCAGATGTCCTACCACAATGCCGCGATGTTACTTGCAGCTGCTTCAAAAAAAAAAAAACAGTACATAAATGTCATGTAGTGGAATGAGTCTTCTTAACGCGTTTTGTTCGACAGGTGTCACGACGAAAACGAGCCCATTCGGCGATTTGCAGGCGCATTTGGGAGGCCATCAAACTACATCGAGAAAAGCCGGGATAGTGCAGCCGTTGCCGCTTAAAACACACAGCAACACTCAAAAACCTCAAGAAATGAACAACTCTGTCCATCTAGCGGAAATCATATAGCACATTTTTCCGGAGGCATTGATAAAACAAACATCAAACACTAGATAATGTGCTCCCATCTGTGAGGCATTGTGAGACTCTTTATGCCCCTTCATGAAATGCCATTTGAACAAACCACAACACGTGCATAGATTTAGATTTTCATTCTCCCGACACCATTAAAGAGGTGAAGTACTGCAGTTGCGATTTCACCGACCATAAGGCGATGCTTTTTGCGGTTGGAAGGATGAGGTCTCCAGAAGAACAAGTCGAACAATTGCCAGATGACTAACCCACGACGGATTGCAGAATGTGGCCATTTATGAATACAAGTGTCACGCCTACGCGCAGTTAATAATACAGGACCATGTGACAATATGACTGTACAATATTTTCATGAAGTTGTTATCAAACTTCTGTGAAATAGATCGAAAACCAACACCAATACTCTAGACCCTTTCGCTGTTTACCAACAAAGCAGTGGAACGGCTTCCGATTCTGTGCACCAGCGTAGCGAAGAAGTATTGACGGGGAACGAATGCTTTAGCGAGTAGCCCGCTCATTTTCAACACTTTTCTCGGCTTAGTCTTGCCAAATAGTTCAAATACATTTTCTTTTAAACAACAAACAACATTATAGGAGTTAGTCATCAACTTTAAGCACTTTCCATTTACCAGAAAGCGGAAACAGCTTTTTTTCTTACTCTGCCACAACTAAAAAAGGAACAAGTTCTTCGCTTTAGTGTTAGAGAGTGATAACCGAAATAACCGGACGTTCCTTGAGAAGTAACACGTGATGCTGCTTCTGCTATGTTGACATCGACCGAAAAGGTGTATAGATACGTCGGGCTTGCGCACTCGCACGTTTGTGTGCGTGTGTAACAAAACATTAATAAGTATGCACTTAGCGATTGAAGGGCGCACTAGGGGCCGGATTTCACTATCGCGTTCAACTCGTGAAGGCGAAGCCTAAGGGGCCTCTACCCATGTGTGTTGTGTTAAAATACGAGAAATATAAGACAAATAGTCAGAAATGCGAGAAAATATATTCAGAAATAAAGCAACGCATGACAGTTATGATGATGATAATTCTTCGCGTCTTCTTCAAGCATGGCGACAATAAATGGCTGGAGTAAAATCGCTCGCCGGGCAAGTCAATACGTGTTCAAAAGCTCTAGAAGTTTGTCTAGTTAATGCCTCAGCTGCGCCTCCCGGAACAGCACCTAAAAAACACATGTATATTTTCATCATAGAGTTGCGATCTATGCTCCGCGTGTTTCAATGATATGTTGTTTTGCATGTTATTTTGTATTCGAATAGCACTTGCCTTTTTTCGTGTTTTGTACTTTTTCGTTCCTACTGAGACTTCAAAAGATAACGACGAAAATAAAGACACTTGACTACCATGCCTGAGCTATGAACATTACGTCCCCGTATTTCTGGTCAAGTATATTAGAGTTATTTGTTAAGGGCAGTGAAGTTTTTCATGAGTCAACTCATTGAGACTCACTCAAACGCACTCCGAGTCTGAGTTTCCGAATCTGAGGAAACTCTAGTGAGTAATAGTTCGGCATGGTCAAGTCTGAGAAAGTCCGGCTGGGAAAATATTTAGTGAGTTAGAGTCCGAACAAGTCTAACAAAGAAAACTTAGCCTTAGTTCTAGCAACGTCTCCTTTATTTTATGGATGCCAGCCAGATGAACCCAATCTAGCCGTTGACCACCCTCTTCTCTAGCCGTTTTCTGTTCTCGCTCATAAATTAACTTCACGAGATGAGCTGAAGGTCATAGATGGTCCGAAGTGCGAAAGTACGGGTTGACGATTTAGAACATGGGCGAAGATGAGCACACTTCGTATACGAAGAAGAGCACACCTCACAATGTTGTATAAGATGAGCACACCTCACATTGTTGGCAACTGTGGCAGCTTCATACGGCGATGAAAGACAGATGGCTGGCCGCTCGTGCACGCTTTGAATATCTGGGTGACCATACGTACTATTGGCGTCAAATGAAACGCAAATAGCAGAGCGTGTGGACCACGCATTATAAAAGATACAGTGCGCGCCATACAGTCATTACGACTGACAGGCGCGCACGTCGGGTTGGGCAGCACTGCGCGATCCCACTTTGATTATTTCTCTTGCGTTCCGGCTGTGAGATGTGGTAATAATGATGGGCAAAATGCGCGTGCATAACGCTTTGGTATTTTCAGTTTTCATTTTTTTCACTTTATTTTGTCTATTTTTGGTTTATTTTTTGAATATTAGAGCCAGAATAGGCGTGATCGCTCGATGATGCCAAAAAGCATGTGCAAGCTCTCCAATAGAGCTGACAGGTAAGCTGCACTGTACTTTTGCTAAGGCTTATCCACGCACTCTACTGTTCTCGTTTCATGTGACGTCGATAGTACGTGAAACCCGTGCTGAATAAGTTCAACATTTGATCATGTGGTAAAAACAATGCGGGCCGCACTATTCATGCTAAGAATTTACTCGCAAAATCTGCAAACGTAACCGAAAAAAACGATAGAAATGAGAAAATGGTCTCGCAAAGAAATTAAAAAGCTCTTTTTATCTCTAGACGTCTAATGTTGATCAACCCGCCGTGGTACTTCAGCATCTAAATTGTTACAATGTTGCTCGAGTATGCATCCGTGAATTCCCACCCCGCATATCGACAAGGTATAGAAAAAAAGAAAAACAAAACAATACACCCGCACATGTTGAGTTTGATGCACGGTATGAAATCAAAGTGTGCCTAAATTGATTCGGAAGACCTCAGTACGGCACACCTCATGATTATGTCATTGTTCCATCACGTAGAACATTATGAGGGTGTGATAATTATGAGCTTTGACGTAATAGAGGCTGTAATGGAGCACTGAGCAAATTTCGGCCCTTTGACGCTCGCTAATGTGTACCTAAGTGTAAGCAAACTGGCCTCTAGCATTTTACATCTATCTAAATACGGCTGCCGTGGTGAGGAATTCAATCACGCCACCTTGTTGTCTCGACCACCATAACCACCAAAGACCACCGCGACGGATCTGCCGATCAAATCGGAAGCGGAAATCGGAGCTGTAGTATTTTAGGCAAAGCGCTAAATAGACGGCTTCCCATGTCTGTCAGTTCAGGTCCTCTCCTAGTCTCTGTTTTTTTTTGCTACAATACCTATATTTTTCAATTAATGAACAAAATAGCTCGGCAGCAGGCCCTGTTATATGATAGCTGCTTCGCCACAACCGCAATAAAACACGTTGTATACCAACCAGGGAACATCAGTACTTACGTTGTCGCTTACGGCCGGAATCGTGAGTCAAAAAATGTGAAGTCCGAGCCACTCAGCTGCCCTAGTATCGGAGAAAGACACATTAGAATCCACATCTCGTTTCTGTCAGCAAAGCCCACCTGTTGAGTGCACAGTGACGAGGTAACACGGACAAGCCTTTTGCCGCTCCAAAAACAAGGCTTTCGGATCATTCATCACTTTAGTCGTATACGCGTGACAAAAACACTTTGCATTCGTATGAAAACCTGGATTACGAAAAAAAAAATACCTGGTTTATTCGGTCATCCTCAGCTCAATTCTCAGTGGAAACCGCACCTGCAATGTTCGAGAAGCTTTGGGACTCTAGCAGATTATTTGTTTAAGATTACGCCCACATCACGAACATTGCAGGTTTTTCTGGAACCTACGTAGTCGTTAGCGTCAACGCTAGAATATTCTACGGCACGCGCTGTACCGCTGGTCAGTTGATTGACGGCCGACGCTTTGTTCGCCGCTATCGGTGCCACACTGCAAGTGTGTATCGCTGTCATCTTACTTTTCGTTCGTGGACCACAAGTTCACCCCAATAAACAGTGGCATCTTCGATCTTCAGTCTGCTCCCTTCGTCCACGTCGTGACTTATTTTATATAAAACCACGAAATTTAGGGCCATCCCCCCCCCCCCCCCAGGGGGTGTGCGCCACAGTTAATAGGCGAGAAATAATGACTGGCATTTGAATCCGCGCCCCTAGCGTGGCAGTCAAGTGTTTTCCCGCAGAGCCACACTGTTTTTGTGTGTGTGTGTGTCTTTAGTACCGGTTCCAGAACCACGTCGCTTCTTTGAACCCATGTGAAGAAAGGCCTGATACAGGCGCCGTGACAAGGGAATCGCCTTAATTCATGCATTACAGGGTGGCACAAGAGTAAAATTACAAACAGTCATTGAACGATGCTCATTGCGCAATGAGTTCATAACCTAATATTTCCCACACACTGCGAAGTGCTGAACCATATTTTTTATCCTCACCAGCAACATGCACCATCAACGAAGTGCGTATAATGCCTCACAGATTTGTAGCGGGTACCTCGCTTTCCCGGAGAAAGATGAACAATGGCAAGGTGGGTGCTGCCTCACGTCACGAAAATCGTGATTATTGGAGCAGTGAATACTATGCAGAAAGTCGGAAGACCAAACAAACTTGGCTTTGCTCCAACACGAAGCTATGATCAGAAGTCACACAATAGGCATTATCGTAATAGGCAGTGATATTTTTATTACAAAGAAAAAAATATGGACAGTCGTTATCGCCCTTCTAGTTAAGATACATGTAGTAGAGTGTAAGATGAGTATTTAAGACTACGTACATTTAAAAAAATGCCTTGTTAACGCCTACATTCAGCCTTTGTAAAATTTTGTTTGTTGTGCTACTGTGAATCACGTTGTATATTTACTGTGTATTTATGGGCTGTCTAGATTAACGATAGGTTGTGTAACACTTGTCAAGTTCTATATAATATTTTGTCTATTAAACTAATAAATGCATATATAATTAGCCCTCCACTCTGTATATCACCGTGTACCTTGAGGAGGAAATAAAATAAATAGTACTTGTCCCTCTACTCCCTTTCGACTTTCCACCCACAAGACTAGACATTGTCACCTGAGAATGATGTCATCCTATGTTTGTGTGTTTTTAGTAACTACGGTATAAATGCGAAGAAACTAAAATGAACGATACGATAACCTTGCCCCTGCAGAGACCGAACTAGCAGTCTTTGAATTCGAATGTTGCAGGTTCGTACCCTGCTGACGGCAAGATATCGCTTCATCTACCGTAGTTTTTGTTTTTACATTAAGATCACAATGATTAGACTTCCTTACTTCCTTTCTTGGCTTTATTATCACCTATAGCGTTCATTATTATTGCATTTAGCAAGAAAAAAAATCCCATAAAATTGCCAGTTTCAGGTATTGTCATGAGGTTCACAAGTTTCACATCGTGCACATGTGGCTCCTTCACAAATACATTGTGTTTGTATTGTCATTATGCGATTTTGTGATGTGTGGCGAATCTTGTATGTGTGCTTTTATCGCGTGATTTCATGAATTTCATGACGTGAGTGAGTGTGAGCACGCAGGGTATGACAGAGCAGCAAGACATGTTAAGCAGCCAATCAGCCCACGACAATAAGAATATCTGGGGCTTCACGTCCCGAAAACCCGATGTGACAACGAGAGGCGCCGCAGTGGAGGGCTTTGGAAATTTCAACCATTTGGTGTTTTTTGACTTGCACAAGCATCGAACAGTCCCACACTAAGATTCTATATAACCCCAGCATTACCACCACAGTACTATGAACGGTAATGTACGCCGAAAGCTTTACTGGTGGTACTGATTAGAAGACGCTTTTATTCGAAGCAGGGGGCGCCGTAGAGGCAAGGAGAGTGGACCATTCCGTGTTCTTTGACTTGCACAAGCATCGAACAGTACACAGTTCCTACCAATTCGCCTTCATCGAAGTGTGACCGCCGCGTCCGGGATCGAACCTGTTACCTTCGATCCAGCAGCCGAGCACCTTAACCTCTACACAACCGCGCCAGACCAGCTCACACCAGTCGAAATGGGAATGGTACACAGGGAGGTAGGCAGTGCGTTCTGTGGCTTGCTAGATTCTGACATCATTGGACTTTTCCTTGTGGAATTGCGTAAATGAACATGTGCACAGTGAGCACGGCAGTGGCACTGATCCTTTAAAATAACAAAAAGTATTCACTCTGTCACACAAGACGTTCATAAAAGGGTGCATGAACAACTTGCACTTCGTTTGGATCTGTGAAGGGAAGAAAGGGGAGACCACTCGAATCTGCACTGAATATGCGTGAACTTAAAGAGTTTTCTGTTAGTTTGGAGCAGATTTTCAGATTTCTTGGTTGAGTCCCTGGGACCAGTAAAAAGTGCATCATGACTGTACGAATACACACACCTACACTAGATACCACCGTATGACGTGAAAACCTTTCTACTAGGCAATCAAGGTACAGCCCCAATGATTAAAAAACGTGTAAATAGAAGCGTTCATAGTAGTCTTTATTATTTGCTTTGTTCATGAGAAAAACAAAATTGGCATTAGAAAAAAGAATGTGCCCGGAATTTTCCGTGCACTGAAAAATTAACGATAAGCATGGATCTGCAAAGTGGGCTTATGGGGAAAACCCGTTAAAGTTTGGTCGATGATTGTGGATCACCGGACACAAAACGTCGCGCTAAAGTTTTGAACAATGTTGGCGCTTGTTCTTGTGGGAAATATCACCGCTGATGGACAGGTTCATGGAGTCACGGTGTGCTGTTTGGAGGTGCTAGGGACTGAGGCGGACAACTCAAAGACTGGCGTGCTGAAAAAGACAAAAAAAAAAAACAAAGGTAAATAAAAACACCCGTGTGCGTACGATATAATGAGTATTTTGCAGCGTGAGTACACGCCCTCAATAAGGGGTATTTTGAAGGTTCCGTGCATGTGAACCTGCAGATAATACAAATGGTGCTGGCCCAAATAAGGCTATGGGGTTATTACCAACCACACTTGGATAAAGGAGGTAATGTGGCGTTTATATGTGTCTGTTTACATCTATTTATTTAAAAAAAATACTTCAAAGTCTTGTAAGAGGGTTTTGAACAAGAGCCTCCGCAAGAGGATTTGTATAAGCAAAACAAGATTGAATTAAATGAAAGTACCGAATATACACAATATATGATATCACACAAGGTGAAACGGTATATTGGTCATAATTGTATATTCGTATAATGGCCACAAACAAGAATATCAAAGAGACATTCGCTGAAGTGGGCAGATACCAACTAGATAAAAACCGAATAGTATATTTTGTGCGCGAGTCGGCAGTGCAAAATCAAATAGATAAGCATTCAACAATGAGTAAAAAGAAATAAAAAAGACAGTATGCAATTACGAGGTTACGCTTTGGAGTGTGAAACGTTGAGTCGATTAAATTTTGTCAGACAATTTTTTTTCAGAGACAACGAAAAAAAGAAAATAAGTCAAATGTCACGAGGAAGCGCTGACAAAATGAATGAGCTAGTGCTTCCGTATATAGGCACGTGACACTAAGCTGATTATGCAGTCTGCGAGATGAGCAGGGTGAAACTTCAAGCAGCGAGGAAGATTTTCTGTCTGTATGAACGCGTTTGTGAATTGGATATTAGGACTCCAACTTACAGGTAATCAGAAAAAGAAGTGAAATATGTGTTATTCGTGAGAAATAGAGAATATATTGAGAAAACGGCAAGGAGCGACAAACGAGCGACCCTGTTTTGAACGGATTCTAATGAGCTCGTTGTGTTCTTTTGGTAGGCTGACCACACTGGAGAGGCGAATTCGAGATGCGGGCTATAACAAACGTCTGAAATGTTGCCTTGCACTTGTTGCAGGGTGAATTTCGCTGGGTTTGATCAAAGTACTGCAGTAACATTGATGCGTTAGTAGACATAGTAGCAACGTAAAGGTGCCAGAAAAAGTTTGATAGGAGCTTTATTCCCAAGTTCTTCTGGCAAATAATTGGAAAACCCGTGCCCTTATTTATGTTACAGGAAAAATAAGGAAAGTTTTTACAAGTAAGAAAATAAAATGCTGTGCATTTAGGTGCATAATAGTTATTAGCCAAGTGTTACACCGATTTAAAATCAGCTGGGTATAGTTTTGAAGAAGATTATGGTTGTCAGAACCACGTAAAATCACCAGCGTGATAATAGATTATCAGAATGGTCATCATTACGCGTTAAAAGCCTGGTCCGAAACGCTACCTTGTGGTACGCCTGTGTTACTATAAGGGTGATGAAATATTGCTAACTATTGACAAATTTTTGTGATTTAAATAAAGCTCGTTTGCCGACATTCTGCCTGTAAATTCAATTGTAAAGCAGTCAACTTTGAAATAAGACGGAAGTGGGCTACATGGTCGAACACCTTAGAAAAGCCGAGAAAGCACTCATTATGGTGCATGTCAAAACGCTATTGGGGAGGAGGGCGAAATTATAAAATTTCTAATAACCAAGTGAATAGCCTTCTATTCGATTCGGTTGTCGAGTCAAAAAGTACATATTTGAAATACCAAATATTTTAAAAAGTATTTTTGAAGTAAACAGCAACAACAAGAAGTGCTCTAATGAGTGACACGTGAAAACATCGTAGAATATCTTTTCTTGTTTTCTTATGACCGACATTCAGACAGCTGATGTAGGGCACTATCAGCGGCTTATTAATGACGAGATGAAGGCGTTTGGCTTATAAGTGCATTGTCGCTGAAGCAACAGTTTGAGCAATAAACTATTTGCTCTAAATATGTCATGATGTTAACTCTAAATATTGCTTCATATTTATGTAGCCATTTTACTCACAATCGGTTTGCAAAGTAATAAGTTCACTGTAATAATCCCTGCTATATTTACCTTGCAGTTACAAAATATTTCGAAATATCTGGTTGCCGCCGAGTTTTAAACAGTTCTAGCATTTTTTTCACCGTTGAAAGTAAGTGTAGTGCTCGTTTGTCAAAGCTCCCAAATATTTGTTCCAAACAAATGGGACGTTTGTCAAATGGTCAGCTTACATTTCTTTGTCAGATTTAAAAATCGTTGCCTTACTTTAGGAAAACTATTTCAATAGCATTTAATTCGTACTTATATTCTATTTGTTGTCCCCACTATTCATTTGGTATTCAATTTGGTTCGAAGGGTCGCTATTCGCGCACCCCTCCAGAGCGCAAATCAGTCATGAATTCATAAAGTTTGTGTCTTGGGTGATAAACTTTTCCTGAAGCTGTGCCGATTAGCAAAAAACAAACCGTTTTCGGAAAGGTTTGATTAGTGGTGAAAAAGCAAAAAGAAAGTTTCATGTGACAAAGAAAATGGTGTGCGCAAACATTTAGCTACAAATACATGTTAGATAAAGCGGGCTGTAGTAATATGGCGAATATCTGTTATCTATTGTTACCTATTTTGAAAATAGAGACCAGTTTCGCAGTCTGAACATTGCATTGAGAAGAAGTCTTCCTGGAGATACAATATACTACTAGTCCCACTATTCACCTTCCTGAGTGGCACAAATCATTCGGACCACCAATTATTATAGAGTAATTCGCAGCAAGCCCCTCCTTGCGTTCGATGAAAACTTGCAGTGGAATGCCACAATCGATGAAGTTCAGCGCAACGGTGAGCGAAGGTGCCTTTCTGCGCATCGTAGTTACCTTCGTTTATTTGAAGAGTTTCGCAAGCACCCCTGGGGCACATCCAACAGTGGCGAGTAATGCAAAGGCAGTTTTATACATAGCTGCGTACCAGCGAAATCCGGTTATATTTCGGAGCCAGTATACTCACCGCAAAGCGACATTTCCCGAGAGCCCTGCACGGACGCGCATTGCGTGCCCTGAGGACATTGGGAGCACGGCCAGCCTTCCGTGTACACGGGCTGCCTCAGCATGTTTCCTCTACAAAGACAGATGCACACAGACAAAATAAAAAAAATAGTTATTACGAGTATCTCCCAGCGTGCGCTGATCGGAAAAGTGTGCGAAAAGACTTTTCTAGTAGTAAAACACGCTCTTACAGCCGCGGCTTGGTTCGTGCCGTGAGTATTATTAAAAAACTACAGAGAAAATTATGACGAAGGTGGGTGCATCTTCTATTTTAGGGCACCATTGGTTTTTGCCACCCGCCGGGCCAGAGCTTGGGGAGTATTTCTGCCTTGCAACAATAATCATCATCTAATTCGCGTACTTTCCTCGCGTTATCACCAAGGTTTCGGTAGTTCGCGCTCACGATCAGTGGGTGTGTTATCAGTGTGACATAGCATTCCTGACAGGAAAGTGGTCAGCGCGGGGTTTTCAGGAAAGGAAACGCGAGCAAGTCAGATGACGATTATTGTTGCATGGCAGTACAGAATGCTCTCTTGATATTTGTTAGAAAGCCAGACCTCCCACTTCCTCGGAAATGTGTTTCGCCCTAAAAAGGGAGAGACCACCTGGCGCGCTTGCTCCCTGCCTATACTTTTGAATGCCAAGGTCTGATCTGCGCAGAGCAGCAGTCCACCTCAGCGACATGGTCTCCAGAGTAATCTCCGTCATTCTGGCAACTGTACTACAACCCCACATCATATGTGTTTGAGTGTTGCTGATCATTCCCAGCATCATTTGCACGCGCCGTCCTGATGCCTGTGCGAATATATCAGCGAAAAAATCCTTGCATAGTAAGCGTGAGAAGAGTGAACTGCACATTTTCGCTGTTAGTGACCGAATATGTTGGTTACGAAGGGCTCGGCGCAAATGCTCGACTGTGGAGCACTGTGGTGCCGCTGGTTAATGGTCCTCCGCACGTTTCTCCATCTTTCTCACTCGCCAGATTACTCATATATTGCACATTGTGAGCAAAAGGGTTTCCATGAAAGGTGAAATCATACAAGGAAATTGATTAGGTGAATGAATAAACCACGCAATGTTTTTACGGCAAAGACGCTACATACACATAGTCACATCACATCGACTGTGAAGACGTTGGCGGCGGAGACGCGAAAAAAAAAAAGCGGAAAACATAATTTCTTTACTTGGCGCACATATAGGGGAAGCAAGTCAAAATAATGATCACAATATAAGATGGCAACGGCGAACACAGCTGCCGGTACCAGAAAGTGCGTTCAGTGGATGAGCCGCGGCGAATTTAAGCATTAGTGCTATATGCGTTCGTAGTTGTATACTTCGTCATTAGCACCTGAACTTAGAACCTCAACTTGGCAACGTTTAACGCTAGAACCTTATCTAGTGAGGGAAATCTAGCTGTACTATTCGAAGAGCTAGAGGGTGTTAAATGGGATATAATAGGGCTCAGTGAGGTTAGGAGGACAGATGAGGCCTATACGGTGCTACAGAATGGGCACGTCCTCTGCTATCGGGGCTTGGCAGACAGAAGACAACTGGGAGTGGGGTTCCTAATTCACAGAAACATAGCTGGCAACCTAGAGGAATAATATAGCATTAATGAAAGGGTGGTAGGTATTGTAATTAAACTGAATAAAAGATACAAGATGAAGGTAGTAAAGGCTTACGCGCCTACATCCAGCCATGATGACGCTTCAGTTGAAAGCTTCTATGAAGACGTGGCATTGGCAATGAGTAGGGTAAAAACACAGTATACTATAGTGATACTTTAATGCAAAGGTAGGGAAGAAGCAGGCTGGAGACCAGGCAGTAGGAGATTATGGCATCGGCACTAGAAACGCCAGAGGAGAGCTACTAGCAGAATTCGCAGAACGCAATAATTTGCGGATTTTGAATACCTACTACCGAAAACGAGAAAACCGCAAGTGGACATGGAGGAGCCCTAATGGCGAAAATAAGAACGAAATAGACTTTATAATGACCGCACACCCAGGAATCGTGCAGGATGTGGAAGTGGTTGGCAAGGTACGATGCAGTGACCATAGAATGGTACGCTCTCGAATTCGCCTAGACTTGAAGAAGGAACGACAGAAACTGATACGCAAGAAGCCAATCAATGAGCTAGCACTGAGAGGGAAAGTACAGGAATTCAGAGTGTCGCTGCAGAACAGGTACTCGGCTCTTAGTGAGGAAACCAACCTTAGCATAGATAGAATGAATGATAATCTGACGAGTATCATTACGGAGTGTGCAGTGGAAGTTGGAGGCAGGGTAGTTAAACAGGACACTGGCAAGCTTTCCCAGGAAACGAAGAACCTAATTAAGAAGCGTCAAACCATGAAAGTGTCAAGTACAACAGACGAAGTAGAACTAGCAGAGCTTTCGAAGTTGATTAATAGACGTAAAGTATGCGATGTAAGAAGGTATAACATGGAGAGAATTGAACACGCTCTGAAAAACGGAGGAAGCTTCAAAGCAGTGAAGAGGAAACTCGGGATAGGCAAAAGTAGGATATATGCACTAAGGGACAAAGAAGGCAAAATAACTACCAATATGGATAGGATGGTTAAAATAGCGGAGGAGGTTTACAGAGATCTGTACAGTAGCCGAGACAACCACGATCTTAATACTATAAGAACTAGCAGTAACCCAGACGACACCCCACCAGTAATGATAAAAGAAGTCAGAAAAGCTTTGGAGAGCATGCAAAGAGGCAAAGCTGCTGGTGAGGATCAGGTAACTTCAGATCTGCTGAAAGATGGAGGACAGATTGTGTTACAAAAACTAGCCACCCTGTTTACGAGGTGTCTCCTGACGGGAAGGGTACCAGAGTCTTGGAAGAACGCTAACATCATCTTAATACACAAGAAAGGAGTTGACAATGACTTGAAGAATTACAGGCCGATCAGCTTGCTCTCTGTAGTGTACAAGCTATTTACAAAGGTATTTGCTAACAGAGTAAAGAAAACATTAGAATTCAATCAACCAAAGGAACAAGCAGGATTTCGAACAGGCTACTCAACAATTGACCACATTCATACTATTAATCAGGTAATAGAGAAATGCTCAGAGTATAACCAACTACTATACATAGCCTTCATAGATTACGAGAAGGCGTTTGATTCAGTAGAAATATCAGCCGTCATGCAGACACTGCGGAATCAGGGCGTAGATGAAGTATATATAAACATATTTGAAGAAATCTACAGGGGATCAACTACTACCATAGTGCTTCATAAAGAAAGCAACAGAATACCAATTAAGAAGGGTGTAAGGCAGGGGGACACAATCTCCCCAATGCTATTTACCGCGTGCTTACAGGAGGTTTTCAGAAGCCTAGAAGGGGAACAGTTAGGGATAAGAGTTAATGGAGATTACCTTAGTAACCTGCGCTTCGCCGATGACAGTGCATTGCTGAGTAACTCAGGGGACGAATTGCAACTCATGATTACGGAGTTACACAGGGAGAGAAGAAAGGTGGGTCTTAAAATTAATCTGCAGAAAACGAAAGTAATGTACAACAACCTCGGAAAGGAACATCGCTTCGAGAGTGCACGAGTGCAAGTGCTAAGGACGTCCCTGATCGTTCTACGTCAGGGGCGTCCGTCAGTACGAGTCATGGTGCCCGTCGCGTCTTGGACGCCTTCGAAGGCGCTTGTCTTCGACGTAGTTGTCCCTACGGGGACTAGTGCCGAGACCGTCGTTGATGCGACGGCCTCAATAGTCGGCCTCTCAGAGGTATACTGCGTGCAGCATCAGGGAGCTCGAAACTTCCAAGTCACCGTTAAGAGCATGGCCTCCATGTCTCTAATTGTCAATGCTGGCTGCCTGGTGATCGGCGGCGAGCGTGTTCAAGTCGTTCCCGTTGGCCCACAAGTGACCAACGTCGCCTGCCTGTTCCTGCCATCGTTCGTCTCAAACGAAGCTCTCGTCCAAGCGTTATCCCTATATGGCAAGGTGCTCACTGTCACCAGTGGTTTGATGAGCGGGCGACGCGGCGTACTCACTGGAACGCGGTATGTTCGAATGGAGATGAACGCCGCTAATCCTGTGCCGAACTACCTGCGCATCTCCGGTCACCGTGCTACGTTTGACTAACGTGGTCTCCAGCGTGTGTGTCGAAGATGCGGCTCAGGGGACCATCTACGAGCCCAGTGCACAACACCGTATTGTGGTCGCTGTGGTGTGCACGGTCACGTTAGTGAAGGATGTGACCGCCCATGTCGACGCTGCGGGGACGGCCACCCAACTGTGGTTTGCCCTGTCCGCCGCTCTTACTCAGACGCTGCCGCTGGTGCCTTTCCACCACTGACACCGGCAATGGAACCAACTACCGACTCGGGGGACGCAGAGGAGGTCACCGACGCTGTGCTGGCCTCACCCCTACAAGTTCCTTCAAACGAAGCGCACAACGAAAGCGCGATTGTCGATGCGACGCTTGGCGCGTCGGCCTCCCCGCTGGTGCAGGAACCGTGCGCTTCGAAAGACGCAACGCACTGCCCTGAAAACGGCGTCGGCGTCTCTTCTTTGACGCCACTTGATGTTCAGTGCACAAATGACCCCAGTTATCAGGCTGCTGCTGTTGGAGTTGGCCCTACGACCCCGGTTATTTTGGAAAACAGCGGCGAAAACACCACAGCCTCTTCTGTTGCGGCCGCACCGACCATTTCGACATCGCGTCGTACACGTAAAAAATCGCCCACACAAAGGGCGCCTACACCGGACTGCAGAGACGCGGACAGTGCTGCCAGCATCAAGAATGTGGATCCAAGCTTGCCGGCGGCTCAGTCCCTACCTCCTCAGGACACGTCTTCGGAAGACGGCTTCAGCCTGGGACTGGATAGTAGCATCGGACTGTCTAGCCTTGCCGATTTTGACGTTGAAATGGGAGCTCCACGTGAAACAAAGCGAGGGCACACTTCCAGCTCTTGCTCCGATGAACGCAGTGATGGCCGTGGTAAATCCCAACGGTCCAAAAAACCTCGACCCTCTTCTGGAGGGTCGAACAGTGCGTTGTAATTTGGTAGAGCAAGTGTCCCCTGGACACTTTCCAGGACACCGTCTAGAACTATGCGTCCAGGTTAGTCTTCACTTTTTATTATGGCTACTACACTGCATATTATTTCATTGAACGTTCAGGGTTTTCGCAGTCCGGCAAAGCAGGCTGAAGTGATTAGTGTCGCCCGCGCTGCAAATTGTGATGTTTTGTGCCTCCAGGAAACAAATTTTTTCTCGCTATCCGACGTGCTTGCTTTTAAACGAAGGTTCAACCTAGATTGTTATTTCTCTTTTGCTACATCTCGTTTTACGGGAGTAGGTATTATTATTTTTAACCGAGCTCTATTAAGGGATCATCATGCTTTTTACGATGGCGTGGGCAGGGTTTTGGCTTTAGTTTGTAGCTACTTTTCTTTCAGATTAAGGATACTGTGTGTGTATGGGCCAGCGCAAGCTGGACAGTCTAATGACTTTTTTAGAGACCTGGATGTGTTTTTTCTTGACGGTCGTGACGTCATTTTGATTGGCGACTTCAACTGCGTTCTAAATACGCGAACCGATGTACAAGGTCCTGGCTGGGGCCGGTCTGCTTGGAATTCACGCGAGCTTCGCCGCCTTGTCCACCACTTTTCATTACTAGACGCGCACAATGCAGTGCACGGAAATACCTTTGTTTGGACATGGCGACGTGGACGATCCTCCAGCAGGCTCGACCGGGCTTATATCCCACGAGCGTTAGAGGCGTTTGTCTCTGATTTATGCGTTCCGTCCTTCCCACCTTCTCCTGTGTACGTATCTGATCATCGGCCTATTGTCTTGAAGCTCGAAGTTCCATTTTCTTTCTCAGAAAAGCCATGGCGTCTTGATGTTCGCGTCCTGCAGGACGCGCGCTCAAGATCAGATTTGTCACGCGCAATACGTGTGTCGCTCACGGCGTCTGGTCCTGAAGATTGGGATGCGCTTAAAACACAGTGGCGCCTGCGCTGCGCAGTAGAGGGGCGTTCGCTTCGTCGACGCGTTTCTGAAGAGCTTGCTGATACCGCGATGAAGTTACGCATTGCTTTGCGCGCCGAGACGCCTTCTCCTCTGATGCGAGCGTGGCAGCGTGAACTGCGTGAACGCTTTCAGCGCTTGACTGCTGCTTCGTCCCTGGCGGCAGCAGCATGGCGCTGTTGACACAACCCATGTGCACATCCCGAGGTGCTGCGCTACGCGAGACATTCCTTTTTTGGGCAATCAGAGTCACCAGTCTCTATGACAGCACAAATACCACCTGCGCAGCGGCTTCCTACGCGTGATCGATCTGTTTTCTTGGCGCATTTTGAAGCAATGTCGTGTTCGGCCATGCGGACTAACTGTGATGAAACACCGCCAATGCTTAGAAGTTTGCCCCGTATTCCTCAAGAAGCTGCAGATTGCCTGCACATCCCTCCGTCGGCTGAAGAGGTAAAGGTGGCACTGAAATCTATGAAACGTGGAACGGCCCCAGGGCCAGACGGTTTACCTGTTGAGTTTTACTTGACATTTTGGGATGAGATTGGTGCTACATTTACCGCGGTAATCCGGCGATGCTACGAGGACGGTGTCTTTCCATCAAGTTTCCGAGATGGACGCATTGTGCTTATTCCAAAGGGTGATGCTTCCTCTGTCAATCCTGAAGATTGGAGACCTATCACGCTCCTCAACGTTGACTATAAGATATTCGCGGCGGTAGCCGTTCAACGTTTGAGGGGTCTGTTGAACACCCTAATAGGTCATCACCAGACTTCATCAGTGCTTGGACGAGAAATACACAGCTTGTCATATACGACACGGGATATCATAGCTTATACTTTGTCGCGATCTGCGCGTGGTATCCTTGTGTCTTTGGACCAGGAAAAAGCGTTTGATCGACTAGAGCACGCGTATATCTTTAATGTGCTCACAGCCTTCGGCTTTTCTCATTCGTTTGTGGAAATGATTAAAAATACGTACACTGGTCTGAAAAGCACACTAGTTCTGGATGGTTGGGAAAGTGCTGCCTTTTCCATAACACGTGGGGTCCGTCAGGGATGTCCATTGTCTCCTGTGCTATTTGTCCTCAGCCTTGAGCCATACTTGCGTGCTCTTGACGCGGATTCACGTGTCCGGGGTCTTGCGCTTCCTGGTAGCGGTGTCGTGAAAGTCACAGCTTTCGCTGATGATATAACCTTGTACCTTTCAGATGAAGATAGCCTTTCACGCAGCCTGCATGTATTTTCCCAGTATGGCGACATTTCAGGTGCAGCGTTGAACATCTCCAAATCCCGGTATTTCTTCATTGGCTCTCCAAACTCCAGGCTTAGCGCCGGTGTTCCCATTCAACCGGCCGCGTCCCTTCGTATTTTAGGTATTTCATACAACCACTACGGCATTTGCGAATCTGTTTGGTTAAACGCTCTCGAGGAAGTAAGACTGAAAATTCAGGATGCACAGGATTTTGACTTCCCGCTTCTTGAGCGGAGGTACCTTGCGCAGACTGTATTTTGCGGTCGCATTTGGTACCTTTCTCACGTCGTGCAACCATCTTTACGTATCGTGCGATCACTGCAGTCTGCTTTGTGTTCCTTTTTTTGGTCAGGCGGCACTGAGTTGGTCTCTCGCGCGGCACTGGGACAGCAGCGTGCTCAAGGAGGCTTTGCTTTCCCTTCAGTGTCCATACGCTGTCGGCTGCTGGCACTGCGTTTCCTTTTGCGCCTAGTGCAAGGGGAGGAATCTCCCGCACGAACGCTTGCATACTACTTTCTGGGTACTCACCTTCGCCATTTGATGCCTAATGCGCAACTTAACAGGGGGCCACAGTCAATAACACTTCCTGCGTTTTATGCAACAACTGTTGCATTTTTTCGCCATGTCAAGTCGAGCTGTCCTGGCATAGATGTTTTGAACAACCACATAGTTGAGACAACTGCTGCTTTGTTGCTTCCGTTGGTCCCGCCAGCCCGCCGTGCTCGCTCTAGACGGGTGTCTTGGAGCTCCTTAACGGCTTCTTTTCTGCCTGGACACCTTCGGGACTTCATGTGGCGCCTGGGATGGGGTGTACTTCCCACTCTCGACCGCCTCGAAAGGTGGAGAATAGTCCAGTCAGCAACATGTCCGAACTGCTCCCTTCGGGAAACAAATCAGCATTTTCTGAGGCATTGTATCATTGCTCGCGTTTTTTGGAGAGCCGTACATGCTGGATTTCACTGCCTCAGAGTAAATCGCTTCGTTTCTTCTGGGCGTTGTTCGCGAGGCCGCTTCGCTTGTCTTCTCATTGTTGCCGGCGCTTTCTGCCTCTGGCGCAACCGCTGCGAGGCGGTTGCAGCGGGCCGCCGCCGCCGCGCGCTCTACCCGATCCTAGAACGATTGTACTCGGAGCTGCTGTCTGTTTTGTCGGAGGAGCTCTTCTTCCTCGGTGAAGAGGAATTTCTTCGGCACTGGTCTTGCCCTTTTGTGTCGGTCTATGACGGACGAGTGAAACTTGTCTTTCGGCCGGCCTGGTATTGGTAGGCTGATCTGTCGATGTGCCGGCAGAAATGGCATGCCAACATGTAAATATGCAAAATGTACATATTTATGTTTTATTTGTCTTTTGTTTACCTTGAAGTATTTTGTGGTTGTGTTTGAGTGAACCATCGAATGTACATGTTTTTTCAACGTCATCTCATATCCATGTTCATGTAAATGACGTCTGTCTTGTCATCATCGTTAGAGTATGTCTAAGACGGAAATGTTCTGTTGAGTGTTATTGACGTTTGTGGCAATAAATTTTTTCTAAACACAATAGTGCACTTGAAGTTGTAAAAGACTATGTCTACTTAGGGCAGGTAATATCCGCAGAGCCTAACCATGAGATTGAAGTAACTAGAAGAATAAGAATGGGGTGGAGCACATTCGGCAAGCACTCTCAAATTATGACAGGTAGATTGCCATTATCCCTTAAGAGGAAGGTATATAGCAACTGTATCTTGCCGGTACTTAGCTACAGAGCAGAAACCTGGAGACTCACAAAGAGGGTTCAGCTTAAATTGAGGACGACGCAGCGAGCAATGGAAAGAAAAATGGTAGGTGTAACCTTGAGAGACAAGAAGAGAGTGGAGTGGATTAGGGGACAAACGGGGATTAAGGATATCATAGTTGAAATAAAGAAGAGGAAATGGACATGGGCCGGGCATGTAGCGCGTAGACAGGATAACCGCTGGTCATTAAGAGTAATTAACTGGATTCCCAGAGAAGGAAAGCGGGTTAGGGGGAGAGAGAAGGTTAGGCGGGCAGATGAAATTAAGAAGCTTGCGGGTGTAAATTGGCAGCAGCAAGCACAGGACCAGGTTAACTGGCGGAACATGGGAGAGGCCTTTGTCCTGCACCAAACGTAGCCAGGCTGATGATGATGATGATGATGATGATGATGATGAGTTGTATACTTCGTCATTAGCACCGCACCAACAATTACAGCAATCTAAAACATTAAAGGTTTCGACACAACGAGGCGCTTGCGGCATCGAGGGGTGTGACACATCTTGCCGGTGTGATCCAACCGCAATAAAGACAAACCAACAAACGAAAGGCGCAAATACTCCCATCGTTCTCGACAGTATGCTTACCCAGGTTCGTAGTTGCACACCATGTAACGTCCGTTTAGCTGTGGGCAGTCAGTGGAACCGCAGCCTACTTTTGCAGTGCGCGACCAAGCCATCTGCGATTGTGACCCAAAAAGTCGTGGAAGAAGTAATGAAAATCCACCGTGTGAAAAAGGCCTGGAATACACCGCATGTATTGTTATATGTGTTTTCTGTCAAGTTTTATCAGCCCAGCGCATGTGTCGCGTACCTGCACTGCGTATTCATGATTTCAATATCTTTTTTTCATACTGAATGACGAAAGCTATATATTGTTATATATTGACGCAGTAGGGATGTTGAATTATTGCGAACAACCTAGGTGTCAGTGACTTTCGTTGTTTTGCTCACTGTAGGGTTTCTGCGACGCTTATATGGCTTCTGTAACGCTCACACAACCTCCTGAAACAGCCGCATCTCGCAGTGTGTGGCGCGCGTTGTGAAAGTGTGCGCAGCACACAAATGTTTTATTACACTCTTCCGGATATTGAGGGAAGACAAATGCGGGCTCATGAAAATTCCACCAGCTGGTCGAAAAAGCACGTGAGAGAACGAAGACCCAGTGAATGAAGAAATATTTTTTCTCTTTGCCACGATTGAATTTTTTTCTTTCTTGTTCCACACTTTAATTTTCGTACATGTGAACCAATGAGCCAAATGTTAGTGTTTGCGCAAGCACCATGGCTTCGCGGACTCCACATAGAAAGATTTCATTGTAAAAATTGGGACGCTACTATAGCGGAATTACGAACAGTATGAAATGAAATATTGCGCATTTTCAGACAGTGAAGCACAGAGCTTCAATTCGTTAACAATTTGAGTGCAACCTCAATTGCGCACTGTTTGTCACGCGAGAGACGCGCACCCAAATAAAGCATGTTGAAGAATTTTTGTTGTTGAAGCATGTTGAAGCATGTTGAAGCATGTTGAAGCATGTTGAAGCATGTTTTGTTGTTGAAGCATGTTGAAGAAGCATGTTGAAGCGTCATCACGTGGTGGTTGAGTGAGTGAAACAATCGCGCCGCTCGCTGCATCACGCAATGAGCTTAGACATACCCGCCGACTCTCTCACGGAAAGAGCGTTCATTAAGCGAAAGAATATACCATGTTCGTGAATAACGAAGCCACCTTCCGAAATGCATGGCGTCATTAGCGAAGTCCTGTAGAATAACAGTGGCGAAAAAGACCACTGACGAAAAAAGATCACGTGTTCCAACTCCGTTAGTAGGAGATTAATGAGCGCGTTAGAAGACACTATAGCTTGAGGAGTGATTGTTGTCATTAGCGAGCAGGCCATTTTTGGCTCGCCTGACTAAAAGCCTGACGCATACCGTTGTCATCACAATGAATGAATAAATGAATAAACTCCGTATTTCTGGAATTCAGGCGATTAAGTTACTTATGCCGGGAACGAAACATTTGTATTCCAACTTGACATCGTTTTCTGTACCAGCTTGTTAATGCCTGCGTGAAATGGTTTCATTAACAAAAGCAGTATTCGAGGCTGCTTGAGTGAACTCGCTTGAAAAGTGGAACAAATCTGACAAACTTTCTGTACACACGTGAAGTAAATGCATGAACAAAGAGGTTTGTGAATTAATTATACCGGCTGTTCAAGGCTAAGCTTTATGCTTTTGTCAAACTTCAACACTAGGAGGAACATGTCAAACACTTTTGTACATAGCTTATGCATTCAGGGGGACACAAAGTATGAGAAAAATATATATGGCTGTCTGTGGTTCAAATAACACAGATTTTATGTTTAGCTTCTCAGTGACTGCTCTTGGAAAAACATGTAAAACACTTACTTTTTTACAGAGATTATGTATCCAGGGGGACCCAAAGAAAAAGAAAGATCGTGGCTGTCAGTGAATTAATTAACTCAGATTTCATGCTTAGCTTCTCCGTCACCACAGCATGCTTGCTTATGTGTATTGGAAAGTTGGAGGCAGTCGCGTTTCTACAAAGTTACACTTCCAAGGATACTTCTAGCATGTGTGTGCTCCGAAATATCGCGCGGCAAAGTTTAATACTGCGCGTGATTGCGCAAGCAAGGCCGTGAAGATCGGCTCAATGTTCTTTGCCGATGTGACGAACAATTATGGGTTGCTATTGCCAGCCAGTAGTAAAAGGGTAACCGTTGTCATCTTCAACTATGTCTTCGACCCATTGTCAGAATAAACGACGCACGCAACTGCCGCGCCTCTTCGGGGAGAAGCTTCGCGCCAGTGCTGCAGACACTGAAAACTTAATTACAAATGTAAGTTAATTAGATGACTTACACCCATATTGTCTCACTTTGGGTCCTCCCGGATACATAGGTTATCTACAAAAGGAGGAGGAGGATGAAGGAGGGAAAAAGGAAGGTTATCTGCAAAGGGGGTTTTCATGTTCTTACCAGTGCTGAACGTCGAGAACATCATAAAACCTAATTTTGATGACCCGGTAGAAGAATACACACGTGCAAACATGGACACAAGAGAACATGAAGATAGCGCAAATGCTCATTGGCCTGTTGTGTTATCTCGTTTCTTGTGTTTGGGCCTGGACGTCTACCTTTTTTTATGATGAAATCCTTCCAAAGAACTAGTAGAGTAGTTACGATCTACCTCAAATTATTCTCGTTGCATGCTTACTATCAGTTCAGAAGGAATTTGTAGAGGAAAATAGTGGGAAGTTTACAGGACCAAGCAACGCTCATGGCGACATTTTATATATACTATTTACTCTTGACGTAACTCAAGCATTAATTGCGACTGAACTTCATTCTGCGCGTTCAATCTGAGCCCCTTCTCACCTGCGTGAAGTGTCCGTTTCGGGGAGAGAAGTTGAAGCGGCCAACGATGTCCCGGCTAGTGCTCCGGTGTTCCTCCCACCAGGTCCTGATAGCCTGCTCCCAGTTGCCTCGGGGTGCCAGGAACAGATTTTGGCCGATGTATCCCCCTTAAATTGAGAGTATCATCGTCAGGCAATGAAGAATCCAGAAAAGGAATAATGAAACCTGGCTTAATTTCATGGGGGGGGGGGGGGGGGGTTAAAGAGGCTCTTCAGTCAAGGGCGCCACTGGCCTTAGCTGCCCGTTGAGCCTGGTCGATCAAGGATTGCTGGTTGGCCAGGAGAGAGCGTCCCACTGCTCTAAGGTGCGTGTCTTTGTAATTTATGTATCTGTCACAGTTGGAAGGAACTATTATCAGCCCCAAGTAATCTGGTATGGCGTAGGACTCCCTTCGCATGAAGTGCAAGTTTCAGCCCATCAAGCATACGTGATTACAAATAGACATCATGGGTTGAAAAAAATAGGCTATACAAGTTTTAGCTTCTGTCAACGATTTACAACAGAAACCTATGCGTTGATGCATTGCATAAACAATGCTGAGAGCTGCGAGTACCTAACTACATGGTTAAAATGAAGATCCAAATAACAGCTACTGTAACTTACGCATACGGGTATCTCAACCTTTCGTTTGATTAGTCCTAAACAAAAGGCAAGTACACAGACATTTAGCTTCCTACAGCCATATCTGGCAGGAAAAATAATGGCAATATACAATTCGCCGTAGTGACCAACAGCATTCCGCTGTTACCAGAATCGCAGTGCACTCTATATACTTACTAACTTGACCACATCCAAAGCAGCCATGTTGGAAGCGGCAACTCTGTGAGTGGACTTGGGCACGCCTTGCAACTTCTCCATCATACTCCTGAGGAATAGGGAAAAGAAATAAAACACAGCGGTATAGTAAGGGCTACGTCTAGCACCATCTCAGTGCAGGTAACACGACAGCGTAAACAACGAGTTTTAGGCCTACAGTCACAAAGCAAACAATTGAAAAACTCCGTATACCCATAGCACACTATAGCATCTGCTCAGTTTCGAATGCCTACAGGCCACTTTTCTCTCTCTAAGTGATTATGTAAAAGAAAGAAATAGAAAAGTGCCGCTCGTAACTGTCTATCACTGGGATGACACCTCAACAGTACGGCACAAGGGTAACGGGAGTGGAAATAAAAGTGGATAGGAAAAGAAAAAGAGAAGAAGCAGCAGAGAAGAAGAAAAAAAAAAGGCATTCGAGTCGTGTTCGCATGCGCGCGTCGAGAACCCCAAAGGCCATTTTTCTTACAAATGACCAACTAGACTTGAGATAAGGTGTCGCAAGCGTCGAGATTGGCACATGTTGTGAAAGAGGATCATTAAACAAAAAACTCCGGAAAACGATGGAACACGCATTCTTTCTTATGCAAAAATTTCATATAAGGCGTGAAAGTGACACACATGAATCGGCTTATACTTTTATATAAAAATTATCTTAATATGATGAAATCTTGAAAAGGAATTGAAAAAAAAGAGCTTGGTTTCTTTCTAATATACTCTAGGACTGAAATGTGACTATTTCTAATAATACAAAGAAGGCGTGATAGCAAGATGGCGTCAAAGCACGTGAAGAACAAGAATCATGATCGAAAACACAGTATTTAGTGCATCTTGTAAATTATGGATGGTTTATTTTCTTATCGCGCAAAAGAGTCGCTTGTTGACAATGCAGATAAGATAGCTACCAGCTTACATTCGAGAAAATAAAAGACAAGAGAAAAGAAACCTTCCATATTTTTAGGCCACATTGGTATAAGAAACGAATGTACCTTTACGTGTAACGTAAAGCACGCTCACACATTTTATTTGCAGCTAGGCAGCGTCACCGGACGAAACCACAAACTTTTGCCGCAAGAACTATAATAACATAATTTTGAGGTCTTATGTGTCGATACCACGATATGGCTCGGAGGTACGGCATAGTGAGGAATCGGAAAATAATTTCTACCACCTGGGGCTTTCTCTTAAGTGCAAATAAATCTTGCAACATGCCTCTCCAGCCCTTTGACGTGATCGAAATGTGGCCGCCTCAGCCGGGATTCGATTCCGAAACGTACGGTTCAGTAGTCAAGCATCTCAACGACTTGACCACAGGGCTGAGTGTAAGCCTATTCACCGGTGTGTGCAAAGGGAGGGGGGGGGGAGTTTGCGAAGGTGGCCACTCACTAAGCACGAAGAGGAGGGGGGGGGGGGTGCGGTCAGCCCTATACATGGACATGATTAGGAGAAGAGGGGCGATGCAAAAAAGCTGCAACCCCCCCTCTGTCTGGGGATCTTGAGAACGTCAATACGCTGCCTCATCTCTCCTTCTTATTGCCTTGAAATAGCTGGGAAAGCCTTCATTACCCAAGATTGGCAAGTACTAGCCCACCATAGACAATAGTGATGATACTGTTCGAAGAGTGAACACACTAAACTTTTACAAAGCGGCCGTTCTAATCTTAGGTCAACATCAGATGTGGTTCCAGCATTTTATAGCAGTCTAACAAACATTAAATTTGTGTTCGTATGACTCAGTAGGCTATATTCATGCGTTCAGTGGTTAGAGCATCGAACGCGTTATAATCATGCGTTGTTTACACAGGAGGAATACACTAAAGAAAGTTACAGAGGATACTGATGCCATCGCCCCGTATGACACCGATTACCACAAGGTGTGAGATTGGCCTATATTCAGGGGCGAATCACATTAAAACTGCACAATTACCCGCTGTCTATAAACCACCATCCGTCGTCTACAGCAGATGCAGAAACAGCAACATCTGTGCACAACAAAAAGGTTATAAAAAAGCTGTTAACCAGAACAAACAAAAATAAAAGGCTACGACACCGAAAAAAACATTTAACCACCCGTCAATGAAAGAATATGACAGAACAAAAGGTTAACGAGAACAAAATAAGTGGCTGTTAACTTGAACAAAGTCGATGGCCAAGATTTATGAGTCGTTGCACACTCCTTCGCTTCATCATGAGCATTCATTTGCGTGAATATGCGTAGATGTTTCTTAATGTAAACATATCTTTTTGTAGCAGCTTTTGGTGTGTCTTTGAATGTTGTGTTCTGTCGCGATGTTCTGCTGGATTGTAATTGGTGTTTACTGTCTGTGAGAATAAATTTCTCTAAACAAAGCTAGAGCTATAAAGCGTGCGGCGGAGATTGACTTAGCAGCTTTACTACAAAAGGGAGACATCCAATATGACACCCACCAGGAGAAGCATGTCTGCCGCCGGCGGGAAACCACCCAGTTTTCCCAAGGCCAGCGTCTGCCTCAGCTCGTTGTGGAAGCGCGTGATGAAGACGACTTCGTCGGGCGACACCGACTGCAAGAGAGTGCCGTTGAAGGTGCTCCAGAGTCCCGGCCGGATGAAGTTCAGCGTGGCCGGAAAGGGCCACGTTCGGTTCATCATGAACCAGCGGTTCGGGGTGTGCGGTCGAGTCTGCGGGTTCCACCACGATGGGGGCGGGGGCAGGAACTGACTGTTCTGAGGCGGCGGTAACTGCTGCACCCATATCGTGCAGGTCACGAGGCTCAACGCCGTGCAGATGAATGTGGCGGATCCCAGGGACGTCGTCACGGACCTGGATCGGTGGTCAAGAAGGGTAAATACGTCGGCTTGTTTTAATTGGCGATTCTTAATGCTGCGTTGCCAAGCAAAAAAAAAATATATTTACACTAGAAAAAAAAAGAAAGAGAAGCAACTATATTTGCTGCACAACTAGGTAATTCAAATGAGCTTGCTGGTGGTGAAAAGGGTGAGGATGATATGTGGTGCTTAACGGCCCAAAACCACCATATGATTATGAGAGACAACGCAGTTCAGGGCTGAGGAAATTTCAACCACCTGGGGTTCTTCAACGTGCACCCATATCCGAGCACACGAGCCACAGCATTTTTACTTTCATAGGAAATGCAGCCGCCGCAGCCGGGATTTGATCCCGTGACCATGGATGAGCAGCCGAGTACCTTAACCACTATAGACCACCACCGCGGGACTGGTGCGAAGACTGTTTCGGTTCAGTTAATCGCTGCAGCCTGAATAAGGTAGTCAGTTGCCGAAAGGAAGGACTGACACGCTGCTAGCGGGGACACTGGCAGTAGTGTCAATAGGAAGCGGTCCCCCTCGCTTTCAAGAAGAAGGCGATTTTGGCTAGCCTTCATGCAGCTCTGATTTCGGCAGTTCGGTTGAATGTTTTCCGAGTAACCTTTAAAATCTCTGAAGAAAGGACAACTTTACCACTGTTGAATCGTACCGTACATGTCACCAGAAATAAACGCACCATTACTTACATCGATGCCTTGCAAAAAAACAGTGGCAGATGGGCTCTTTGTGTCGTCCCGCGTTTTTTTTTTGTGGTGTCCGTGTGTTTGGCACACGACAATGAAGTTTGAGAACTGAATCACGGGGCATGGTGGGACATCAAACAGAGAGGCAAGGCGCAAGATAAGAAACAGAAGGGGCTAATATTTGATCTTGCGAACTTGATTCGATGGGAATAAAAAAAATGCTTTCCTGATCATAATCATAAAGCCTTCTCTTGAAAGCCAAGAGTCGTTCACATTGTATACACAAGAACAGGCTCCAAAAAGATTGTTCATGATCTCCGGTTTGGTTCAGCGCGGAAAAATAAATGCCCGCATAAAATTTTTCGAGGGCGTAGTCGCCAAAGCTTATGGGGCCATGTGCTCGAAGATGTACCGAACATTTTTTGCCAGTTTTCAGTACATGACACGCTATAAATACTATTTATGCGAAAGCTTTGGATTCCTCAATGAATGACTCAATTCAGCACTCGGTGGTAACCGTTTCATGCGTCCAGGACGAGTGGTGCGAAAAGTTATTGTGTCACGACGTCACTCATCATGACATCACAGATCCCAAAAATGTGTGTCATGGTCAAGGCGTCACACACTGTAGAAAAAGAACGTGGTAAAGAGAGGAAAAAGAACATGGATTTCGCCTACGAGTCGTCTTAGGTCAATGCACATGGGACACTAAGTTTTCAGTGCGTGACACTAGAATACAAAAGCTGCTGCAGGGACAACCAACTACATCAAACTTGGGTAAATTGAACAATCCTTCATAATGTACAAGTCGAACACGTCAATGTTTCATTGTAAATGTATCGGAAAATTTAGAGCGTCATCGAGCGGAAAAAGTCGGAATGCTTGACGTGTCGAACATCGAGCAATGCGATGCGATCCAGAGAGTTTTCAGTCCCTCAAAATTCATCTGACGTTTCTCACGAAATCTGACATTCCGACGTGCATTTCAGTGGGGCTCTTCGATTTTCGGATTACTGGGTTGGCTCTGGAGATCCGCGGGCTCCCCGAAAGCTACCGCTGCATACGGTTCCGATAGGAAATGACGTAGGCTGGCTACGCGCACGCCCGAAAGTCGCAAAATTGAACGCAGGATAGCCAGCATTATCGTAAACAAACTCTACCGTCATGGCAGCAAACAAAATAATGCACTGCGTGTATGTTGGCTTTTTTTTCTGCATTGTCCGCTTGGAAATACGTAGCTAAGCTTGCCAAAAAGCTGAAATAATATCCTCGAGCGTACGCATTTGGGGTATTTGGGGTACGACTTCGTACGCTCGCACGATCACTCGCCGCGTCCGCGAACGAAACAGCCAGCTGGCGCACGCTGTCTCGAGAACGATGCAAGGTGAGCTGTCGTGACGGTGAGGGCTTTACAAGCTCACGCCTCTTTAGTACATGTAACAGACACTGCACAACACGACGCGAAGTCACAGGGAAGTGATCGTGCCCCCAAAAGAGCTTGAAGATATATACCAGCTCAACTATCGCGTATCAAACGTCGCGAACACACGTGGACCACGTTTCCACGCAAACACACCACGCAAACACACGTCTGAAGTTTATGATATGCGCAGATATCGGCACCATGAGTGCGCGTCATATATGAAATAAACATTTGCATGACACGTTCTCGATCCATTTTTAGAACTTATCTTGGCCTGTTTTTTAGTCCTAAGTGACACTAAACAAATGTCATGTATATGAGCTTCGATTCGACCTACTAGGTGATAGTACGTACTGCGAAGCATTATTACGAAGAGGTGAAAAAAGACAAAGCCAACGATGAAATGGGACACGAAAGGATGTGTACAACTCTGAATCCATTCTCCGTTTTTTTTTCTTCGCGCCGTATTGTATAATATCATACCACATATGCTGGCTCATAGATGGAAATGGGTTCGCACGCCGTTCGCGACCAGCGAGCATCACCAACAGTCGCGATCTAGGACTTTATATCACAATCGAAGATAAATCTAGTAGTCATGACAGAGGTTCTAAGAGGTTCACGGATACGCAAACATACGACGGAACGAGCTAGTGCGATCACAATCGTCTTCGCTAAGTGCACAGAAAGCAGGCTCAGCTTCACAAACGACTACTACGAAAAGAAAAAAAAAATACACCAAAGTTGTCTCCATGCGTGCGTACGAACGTGTACTACGTGTACATAACTTTTAAGGCATGTGCACGACGCAGGCAACAGTTCACCGCATTGTTCCCAGGAGGAAGCTTTACGGGAAACATAACAAATGCGATTAACAGTAGGTTCAAACACTCGCCGCCACTCGTAATTGCCTAAATTTGCAAGGGAAACAGACTTTAGAAGATAACGCCATGCGTAATGACAAGCGAAGACGCAGTCCTCAAGCTCCCAATTTACAATCCATCGACTCCTCACAAAGATGGCTCCGAGTGCGCATCGTACCTTTTCGGCGTCTGCTATCCCGAAACCTGCCCAAAAGCTTCCAGAAAGCTTCCACGACTAACTTGTCCTGGAAGCGTCTAGCGACCCTGGGGCTCCCCGCAGGTCGCCAGAACGTTTAACCCGAGAACGCCAACCGGAAGTGCGCCGCACGTGGAGGGGGGGGGGACAGAGCAGCCCGAGAAAAACGAGCGCGCTCTGGCTGGCTCTGGCAGCCCGCAGTTAGCCAGAAATGGAAAATTCAAGAGCCCCAGTGAGAGAGCTTTGTGAATAGGAGGGCACAGCGCAAAGCGAGGGGAAACTATCGCTTGCCATCGCGTGTGTTCTGCCATAATTCCATGTCGTGGCAGTTGTGTGGGGTCGTCGCAGTACGCCTCTATAAGTTCAAGAGGGTATCGTAAAACGGAAGAACCCGTGCGTTTCACGCAAATTTAGCGACAATCGACGCAGTCGAAAGAAGAAAAAAAATGTCCGGTGTGGCCGCTGGGTACGGCCACCCACGAAGTAAGTTATAATATTGATAAACAATTCCAACATTAGGGACAAACAAGGCTAGGGGATACCTCTGCCCGACGAGCACAGACATACATGTAATAAGTAATAAATATTTAGTCCCTGTTTACTTATGTATTTGGATATCCCGGCTATAACCAGAGCCTGTACATATCCCACATGTCCAGCTACACATCTCCCCCCCCAAAAAAAAAGAGGAGAACTGCCATAAGCCATATTGTCGACCAGTCCACGACACCAACTTGCACACAACTGGCAAGACAAGTTCTTCGATATTTTATATCAAGTTACAAGATATGTCAAACTGATCCCCGTTTCTTGTCTATATATGCGGGTGTAAATGTATGCGATTTCACGACATCGCATCTCAGCCCTCCCACTCTTAGCAAAGTTCTAGGTACGATATTTGAGGATCGTCGCATTATCGTGGTCGAGGCTGGAAAAATTCAATCTCGAAGTTTTGTGCATGGGTGGTTTCCCTCATGCCATGAGGCATGAGGGACACGTGTTTTGTGCACACGTGCTGTCCCTCATGCACCGCGACATGAGGGACACATGCTTTGTGCACACGTGCACAAGTGCTGTCCCTCATGCCCTACGGTGTGGCGGAGTCTTGCGTCAATTAACGTTGGCAGCAACTTCAATGCAACCGGTCATTTTTCAATTTGTAGAACTTTGCCAGAACCTACACAATTTCAGATTTGAATGTGAACCTATAGGGAAGTAGTTTGATCTGTCCCACCTCCTTCCTTCCTAGGCGGCGATGAAGTATCCACATATTTCCACACTCCTAACGGGAATCGGCCAAAACAGAGGACATAACAAATGACTTGACGCAGGAGCTACATGTGTTGCGTGCACAACACCGGCGCATTCGTTGGGTCCCCTTATCGGTCGTCGTTTAATTTCCCTCGTGCAATGGAGTCCATATTGAAACTACAGCAACACGTAAATGAAGGCTACGCTTAAAAAATATAACAAGTGACATTATATAACTAAAAACAGCTCGTTTTACTCCTGATACTCAATTAGAAACGTTGAAAAACACTTACAGTTTGGCCATGTTTGCGTCTTCAGACCGCCCGCTGGGAGCTATCCACGTACGCTGTTCAAAGTGCCGAAACACTGCTATAGGAAGAGTTTATATACGCTTTTATTTTCTATACAAGTGATAAGAGGTCCGATGACCAACACGAATTCCTATTTTTCTCCAAATCTTTCTTGTCATCAGATTACATGGATGAATGAACTTTTCTATCATCAGATTATAAGGATGAATAGATATGTGCACTGCCTGCAACAAATCGTAGAGCGACTAGAACAAATTGAACACTGTTGTGACTGTTGCCTGCGCTATCAGCGCAGCGCCTGGAAATCGCTACATGCTGCCCCGTGAAACAAGGCTGCCTCAATTTTATATTCAAGGCCGTCATCATGCTTATCTAATCGCAAGAGGAGGACTGGATGAATTGGAGGAATGAACAATATTCAGAGAAGCCATTATTCAGAGAAGCCAGTTGAGGTGGTTGGGCCGAGGTTTTTTATAAAGGAACGTCCAGGGCTCGCCATAACGCCGCCTCAAGCGACACTAAGTTTGGCACTATAGACCAGATCCTATAGCTTTCAAAGGGAAGCAGTATTTTTTGTGGGGGACTACAAGATATGGCAGAAAGCGAAACGCTGATAACTCCTATCCCACCCTCGATGCCAGCATTCAGTTAATTTGCGTTTGTCATCAGCTGATATGCGTTAGTAATCCTTAAGCTGCCGCACGAGTCGTGCCGATGGAGAGCAATGGCTGACGTCGAAACCGGTTGCATCTGCTCTGAACGCGCGCGTGCTAGCATGCCTTATTCTTGTTATATCGTCCTTTTATCAATAAATTACCAAATAAAGAAATATACCATTACAGGTGGCTGATAGAGGAAGCACCGGTTTTGAAGTTTGCAAGTCGCTATCAGCAATACGAAAGTAAAAGAAGTCAGACGTTGTATCAGTGTCAAGTGAAAACCGAACAGCGGCAAGCCTTCGCGATGGTATAGTGCCCGCTGCCCACTTATCACTGCGAAGAGGCAGGCATACATGCGCACAGCTGCTGAACAGGATGCGCGCGCCTGTCATTGGTGATAACTGGACGGCATGCACTACACTGTCGCAAAGGCTTTCTGCTGTTCGGGTTGCATTTGACGCTGGTAGTATGTCTTTATATATCAAGAGAAAGATTAAAAAAAAATAAGCGCTGTGGTCGTTAAAATGACTTATGTATGTCTTTTTTAGTAATAGGCGCACATGCAGAATATATACGTGTTGTTATGTTGCCCTAGACATGCGAAATAATTGCTTTTTAATAGAAAATTTTACGAGTATGAACGCTGAATCTTGAGCAACATAGGTGGGTGCTGCGGATGGGGTCGGCCGTTTCGATTACACGAAGCTGTTAAGAGTAGACAAACAGACAAATGTACAGACAGACAGACAGACCAAAATTTTGGCGTCGAAGGTCCCCAATAAAGACTATTGTCTTTAAAATTGGCACATAACACGCACCTTGGGAATCCACTTTATGCGTATAGCATGCGCATGGAAGGTCACCCTCAGGTACATTTTTTTATTCAGCGACAAGTTACGAAATGACGCTAAATACACATGTTTACCGTTGCAGATGTTACTATAACCAGTTGTTTGCACTTTCGCAACAGTGTCAACATAAATACGAGTATTAGCAACACCAGAAGCGATAAGCTGATATGAATCGCTGGTGCTTGCGAGGGTGGTAGCCCTAGACATGAATTAACTTGAGTACATGGCACCTAACCACAGTTGACGTTAACACAACATGACGGCTGTATCATAGGAGTATTGTCGTAATGTTTATAAAGTTGGATAGCCAGCATTAAATCACAATTGACGTTTCATGAACATTAGGGTTTATCTTAACAGCAGTTCCAAAACCTGGCGTGGCTCTGTGGTAGAATGCTTGACTGCCACGCTGAAGGCTGGGATTTCATTCCTGCTAGGATTCTCACATTTATTCTGTGAGTTCGTATGGTCAATGCTGCCAATGTCACTTTTTTCTTAACACTCACGTGTTAAAAGTACCCATACGTGTTCTGACCGTTCGTGAGTAGATACCAAGTGTCAATCACCACATACCCGCATACCAGAGGCACATACCCGCCGGTGGGTATATGCCACTGTCTGGCGGGAAGTGTTTGCCGACATAGGCGACGGGATTGTGAAATCACTCACTTCTACACCAGCTTGTCATATTCGTCAAACCATGTTACTCTCCCATACTAATTTCTGTGCACGCCAAGTTAAGATCACGAGAGCCAGCCAGATGTAAGCGGTTAGATAGATAGATACGCAGATAGACGCAAACAAATGCTTCGCATTTAACAAAGCAGTCATGGCATATCCATGAAGAAATGATGATGAGTGGGCGAAGCAGTGCGATCATTCGTCGTTTTTGCAAATCGCCCATGTCATTGACCAATCACGCATGTGAGTAAGTGCCAAGCAATTTACCGTTATATAAAACGCTTGTTAGCCATCACTGGCATGTTGTGTTGAGCGTTCAATTCTGTTACTGCTTTGTGGTATCGGTTGCAGCCGGAAGTTTGTAAAGACGAGCTCTGGGAACGTTCCCCTGGTGGTTGTTCGTTGTTTCGAGCAGCACGAAATGCATCGAACATCATCTCGAGACGTCATTGCACAAGCGAGTCGTTGGCCGTGATAGTCATCGTGACCATCTTAATCGTCATCAGCGTCATTGTCAGCGGCGGCTACGGCCAACAGCGCCAACACCAACGGACAAGCCTTAACCTTCAGAAACTTCACCTCTAAAGCATCGTGGCATATCCACGTAGTGAATGATGATGAGTGGGCGAAGCAATGCACAACTCATGCACAGGTGGTGGTGGTGGTGGTGGTGGTGGTGTTGCAGCAGGCGGGGTTAGCCTGGCCTGCATGGCCGGCAATTGTTCCGCCTGAGCATCTCCTTAATTTGGAAAATGTCACCACGTGTCAGACAGCCCAGTGTCTCGCAGGAAGACCAACAAAGTTCGTTGCACGTTCCTCCTAGTTGCCGCGGGTCCTTCAGGAAAGATGATGTCATCAACTGTCCGGTGCCTATGGCAGCCTTTTCGCAAGGTGCGGATCATCGCTGCTCTTTGGGCATCAAACTGTGGGCAAAGCCAAATGAAATGTTCAATATCCCCGATGTCACCACAGAAGGCACAGAACGGGGAAGCGTATCTCCCAGTCTTGAATGACCAGGCCGGGGTGTATGCGGAGCCGGTTCTAATGCGGTACAACAGCGTCGCTTCTTCACGAGAAAGTCCTACTAGTTAACATACTAGTTATGGCCCGTAAAAATTGTATATAACAGTATGTCATTCGGCACTCATTTACATGCGTAAGTGGTCGATGTCACGGGCAATTCACAGTAACACTGATTGATTCCTCGGCTTAACGCACTCATCATTATTCAGTTCGTGAATAAGGATGAGTGGGTGAAGCCCAAGATCGAATAAGCCAATATCGAAAGGGCATCAGGAAAGGGGCACTCACATTTACGCATGAAATCAACGCGCCTTTACTGTTTTATTTTTGTACAGCCGCGTTTTTCTCGCCATGACGGGATCAGCCACAGCAGTGATTCTATAAAGGCTTTCCTCTACCAAGTCTCTTCTAGCTCTCTCACTATGAGCGTATGAGGAGCTCATTAAAATACCAATTGAGAAGAAACAATTACTATTTGATGCCTCGGCTGGGGCCCACGTGGAGTCGCCCTGCGAGAACCGTGCCGTATATGTATTCCTTCTATTCGCGAAACAAGCGCAAGAAATGATGGTGAGATTGGGCATCCGATCCTACACGCGACGACGCATTCGTGGCGTGCGACTGTTCGGGGCACAGCTCGGACGCTCCACCCAAGTACCGTACCTCAGCGTACACGCTGTCAAGGACTTGTATCTTCTTTATTGAGTGCACAACAAACAACCTCGCACCTTCATGCTTCGTCGTATTTTTATTAAACTTGTGCCATCTCGAGCGACAAACATTGGAATGACCCGCATTCTTCGAAGGCTCTTCTAGCGTACAGCCTATAACCGGGTAGAGGATGTCGCTGGGGCCACTATCGATCAAACCCGAGGTCGTCGTCACAAAGCGCTCATTTCTATCAACATGTTTATGACTTGTATTTTTCTGCCCCACTTTTACGTAAGCTATTGCTTTTCTCGACAGCCTCAATGTCATGAGCATAGGTGGAAGCGGTGCTATATGCTGTTCACCGAGACAGCCGGCGTTGCTGTTTGCCCGCGAAATAGCCTTCCCTCGCAGCCTGATATCTCGCCGGCGGATGCAGAAATTGCACACTTCAGACGTCCTCTTGCTCTGCTACAGTCGGTGAAAGCCTAAGAATAAGTATAGGCTCCACCTGGGAGGATGTATTGCCATTATTTTTCATGCTTCTGCCCTGTTGCTACTTCAGACTGCGGAAACGAAGGAACGCGATAAGGCGTTGCAAAACACTCCGAGCTGTTGCAGCTTCGGAGTACGTCAAAGGCGGCACAACCAGTAACTTCAGCTGCATCGAACGCCAGAAGATGTTGTGTGCTGGTGAATAAGAGATGAATTTTAGGGGCGAAGCTCATTAAGCCGGGGGTTCGCTCCTCCTCCATAATCGTAATATTATAGCAGGTAGCCCCCTCTAGTTTATGAGTTGCTCAATAGATGGTGTTGTGTGTATGTTTCCATGTCTTTACTGTTTGAGGCCAGGACGGGAGTATTGCGAACCAACACTTATCGCGCCAAATACGAAAGGGTAGACACGGTATGCAGTGCGTGTGGATAGGAGGAGCAAACTGCCGAACACCTGATAATGTTCTGTAAAGGGCTTCATCCTATAGTTCAGGATAATGGCGCAGAGCTTTCCAAAGCAGTGGTGTTTAGGGAAAGCAAGGGCAAAATAGACTTTAAGCGGGTAGAAATAACTAGAAGGAGGCTATCTGATTGGTTGCTGAAATCAAGGCACGAAAGAAAATTAAATCTTTTACTGCAAAGTACGAGTCCTAAACTTGACCATTTAAAGGGAAAAAAGATAAATCTAGTTTTTGGTTTACTAAGTATTGCGGCTAGGTGGCGTTAGCCGCCGCCTGATTTAATGGGTAAAGCCATAGCAATCCATCCATCCATCCATCCATCCATCCATCCATCCATCCATCCATCCACCCATCCATCCATCCATCCATCCATCCATCCATCCATCCATCCATCCATCCATCCATCCTTGGGAATAATATAACTACACCCGTCCGTGTGTCCAACCGCCAATGGATCTGTCCATTCCTCCATCCGTCCATTCTTCTGTACTTCCGTCCGTTCGTGCATCTGCACTTCAGTCCGTCTATCCATCCATCCGTCCATGAGTGCGTTCATGCGTCCGTCTGTCTGTCTGTCCATCCAGAGTTTCGTTCGTTCTTCCACCTGTCCATCTGTTCGTGCTTCTGTGAGTCCGTCTGTCGGTCTGCCACACGCCCGTAAGTAGTTCCGTCCGTCTGTCAGTCTATTCATCTTTCCGTTCGTGCTTCCATCCATAATCTAGTTCGTCCATCCGTCTGTCTGTCCGTTCATGGTTCCGTTCGACCATGCGTTAGTCCGTCCATCTGTCTGTCCTTCTTGCGTCCGTTCATTCATGCGTCCATCTGTGCTTGTCTGCCCATTCATGAGTTCGTCCATGCGTCCACCCACGCGTTCTTCCTTCCGCGCTTCCGAATGCCAGGATGATGCTGTGTGTTGGTGGATAAGCGAGAATTTTTAGGGGCGAAGCTCCGTAGGCCATGGGTCGTTTCCTCGTCCGTAGTCGTGGTAGTAATGGAGCCGCCTCTACTTTATGACTCGTTCAATAGATGGCGTTGTGTGCACATGATCTTGGAAACAATTTAAGATGGCGTTAGTGGTTTTCACAGCATATACGTGAAGTGAATGTTGATGAGGGGGGTGAAGCATCCGTTCGTCCATCCGTGCATCTATCCGTGTGTCTGTCCATTCATGCTTCCGTCCATTCGTGTACCCGTCCGTATTTTCTTCTGTCCGGGCTACCATTCGCCCGTCCGCCTGTCCGTGCTTATGTCCGTCCGTTCGTGCTGCCGTCCCTCTTTGTGTTCGTCCATGCTACCTTTCATCCGTTCGTGCGTTCGCGCCTCTGTTCCTCCGTCCGTCTAACCGCACGGACTGATGGACACGTGCACGGACGAACGCTTCGCCCCACTCATCATCATTCACTCCGTGGATATGATGAGATGTTTTATACGTTAGTCCTAACCATTATGTCCTATAAAAGGGCAGCTTTTGTTTGACGTGCTTAATACAAAGGGATAGTGGTACATATTATTTTCGGGGCGACGTTCTTTGAACCATGGGTTGTGCGTTCGCGATGTATGTAGTAGTAGTAGTATCAGTAGTAGTCGTCGTCGTCGTCATCGTAGTAGTAGTAGTAGTAGTAGTAGTAGGTAGCCACCTCTCGTTTAGTCTTTGGAATGCCCGCTGGATGGTGGTACTTTTGAATGATGAATATATGATGAAAAGATGCAAGGTGGTGGTACTTGAAGTGTTCACTAGATGGACGGACAGATAGACAAGCAGACGGACGGATGAATGGACGTGCAGACGGGTGGACAGACAGACAGATGTACGGACGGACGGACGAACGGATAGACGCAAGAATGAACGAATGAACAGAAGCATGGACGAACTGATGGACCATTCGCCCCGCTTATTATCATTCACTCCTCGGATATGCTGTGATATTCTTTCAAATGCGAAGCATTTCTTAGCGAACTTCGGTGACCTTGAGCGTATCTATCTATCTATCTATCTATCTATCTATCTATCTATCTATCTATCTATCTATCTATCTATCTATCTATCTATCTATCTATCTATCTATCTATCTATCTATCTATCTATCTATCTATCTATCTATCTATCTATCTATCTATCTATCTATCTATCTATCTATCTATCTATCTATCTATCTATCTATCTATCTATCTATTTATCTATCTATCTATCTATCTATTAATCTATCTATCTATCCATCTAGCCGCCTACGACTTTTAGCTCTCCTGGCCGGTTTAGATAACGGTATCTATACCAAACGTGGTATGCCATAACATGACTGTATGAAGAACATATGTGACTAGTCATAGTGAGAGCACGCCATATACAGTAGCAAAATATCACACTCAATGGAACCTTAGTATCGGTGTATCTTTCTGCATTGTCATTGGGATTAAAGTTTATTTCACAGTTGCGGCACAAGTGATTCCCCCTTTTCCCGCTTAAGTTTTTTCGTTACTTCACTTGATCTAAAAGGAATGCACGTTTTGCAATGTTTCTACATGCTCCTTCAAGATAGGCGGGGCATTTCCTCTCTACTTGAGTAGCAATAGGAAGCATGCATCGCACGCGGGATGATGTTATCGCATGTACCCTCCTTGTCCCAGAAATGGGTCAGTTCATTTGATCTCTGCTTCAGCAGTGTTCGTTCCCCCCGCTAGCGCAGTTTTACGAGCTGGTAGAAAATGTTACGCCGCGTGGGGAGATATTATTGATTCGTAGGCTATACGAATCATGACCCTGTATCCAACGGCCAAAATTCGTCACAAGTATCCACATAACCTCTGCTGCAATAAAACAATGGTCAGGTACTGCTGTACAATTCTTTTAAATCGTAGCATTCCTAATATGCATGAAGGAAGTGAACTTTTAACTTGCCGAAACAGTGTTTTCGAGCTCCTAAGCTCGGGGTCACAGGTGAGAAGGTTCGTGATTCAGGGAATCCTCTAGAGCTTCAATTATTTTTGTTCTCAGGTTGTCGTACTTCTATTGCGATAGCAATTATATGGACACTCTCAGCCGTAATTTGCCGCCGAAGCCGGCGTTGACGTTGGCTTCGCCGTCACTCACGATATATGTTTACGTATCAATGTATATGTAAACGCAAGCAAAAAATAATCCAGAAAAAGACTCCGGCGAACGAAATCGAACTTTGAACCCATGAGTCGTGAGGGCGAGGCGTTAACTACTGAGCAACTGAGGAACACACCCTTCAGCTTTCAAACGGCAAGCTATATATATCTACCACTTACTGCTTCTAACGGGCATCTCGGGGGAAACTCTTGTGTTTTTAGTATTACCAGAAAGGTGGCGTAATGAGCACGCGTCACAATATCATCACGACGCGGTGGCGCGCGCTCTCATCTCCCACGTGTACTTTGCGCCGCGGAAAGAAAAGGGGCGACACTCATTCGCGTGCTCTTATCTCGTGATTGGGAGGATCGTACGTCTTGGCTGGCCTTGGGTGGTTCTGTTGTAGTTACCGGGCGCACAAAGGTCACTGAAATCGTTGCACTCTCCGTTTGCGAAAAGGGAGCGCTTCTCAGACACAGCGAAGTAAGAACTGAGACGATTATTCGCGTTCATCTATACCTGTGAGTACGTTTCGTGCGTCATTTGTGCGTGAGAAACGTGGGGCATGTTTAAATCTGCTTGCCATTCTGCGCGGAACCTTCCAATTTGTTGCTATCAAGTTAATTGTTTCGCCTTTGTGACAAATCTGTGACTTTTTCCCCTTTTTAGTAAAGCCTATAACGTTGAGCTGTAATTGTCTCCCAGATGCATGTGGTGGCAGTACTTCTTGATTGTGTTTGTCTAGTTGTCAACATACCCGATCTCCATGAACATGCGTATTTCCTCTAGCAAGAAACGACATATCACCGATGAATAACTATATATAGGACGAGTTATACGTGCCTCTTTTGCAGTCTTCCATGAATTTCAGTATACGGGTTGATGCTACGTTACCCTTCCCTTTTTCTATTCTGTGATAGGAGAAAGATGAAAGAAAATTAAGAATACCCCGCAAATATTGTAATATCGTGATTTCATTATCAACTTTACGTATGCTATATGTATGCGTTTTTTGTTTCTCTTAGCATACGATGGCAACAGCAATGTTAGTGGCAGTGTTACATCCATCTACTTAAAAAACGCTATTACTAAATTTTAGCGTTATTATAAATAAGTTGCACTGGCCTAGATTGAGCCATTTCACGTGGTTTACGGCGAGCAATTCTGTGCAATCTCCGGGAGCAGTAACATCAGACAGATGGCACACCGCTGAGAGACTGGAAGCTCCTGGAATGGCGTGCCACTGGTGTGCTGGCGCTTGAATCACGTGAGATAACTCGCTAATTCATCCAACCATCTGCCTGTTCATCCATCCGTGGTTCTTCCGTCCATTCGTAGTTAACCCGTCTATCCCTCCCTCCATTCATCCGTGGCTCATTCGTCTGTCACAGTGTAGCTCCAGCTACGCATGTACTGGCATAGCCGAGCTAAGCTGCTGCTAATTTTTAATCTTTAGCCAGGACATGGTTGCCTACAAAATTGATGTCTCGTGTTGTACGCTTTGGGAAAGCATCAGTTCGTAGAAAAAATATGCGATCCTTTTTTTTTTTCATAAGTTTCGTAGACGTCTTCCCTATAGTGAGAAAACGAAGTTTTTCTTTCACCAAAAGGTATTATCAATATGGCAGACATTAACCTCAAAGCCGTTTATTTTGCTGCAGAAATATAAGTGTAGAAATGACACTTTCGGAAGGCAATTAAAAATGAAAGAGTGAGTTCCTTTCACTGGTTTAGGCGACGACAAAAAGACATGAAAGAAACCCCACATTACTACTACCTACGCGCTCTTCGGGCAGGCCGAGCTCAAATAGAAGAGCATAAATTGTTTAATAAAGGATTGAAAGAGGAAGGACAGGGAGGTTAGCCAAATTGTTTAAAGGACTAAGCATGTGATATACCTTCAAAATATTACACTCCATGGAACTAAGTATTGCTGTATTTATCTCTGCGTGTAGTTTCATCCTGGCAGTAGCCTTTATTTTGTGCTACCATTAGTATAAATTGGGTAAAAGAAACCCCTATTCACAGATAATACGCAAACTGGTAGATGTTAAGAGCAGTGTATTCACCGAATTAAATATTTCACGTTAGTGCTGACAAGTACCCAAGTGGAAAATAGCACATGCATACGCTTGCTACACACTGAACGCTAATAATTACTGGCCGAAAGTGGCAGCCTTATGTTTTGTGTTATATCGGTTCCTCTTCCGCAGCATAGGTTGAGATAAGGTGGCAAACTTGAAATCTGGGGTCTTCAGAGCTTATCGAAGCTACGAGGGCCACTTTTGGCATATACGTAAACTTCATTTTGTGCACCAACAGGTTTGAGCCCCGACGCGTGTAGCTACGTGGCGACGGGTTTGTGCTGATGACCTAGCCATGTTTGTATATCGACTTAGCACTCAGAAGCATGCTAGGTTTATAATAATCTGCTGGGTTTACATTCCATGGCCGCGCTATGATTTTGAAAAGGCCATAGTGGGTGTGTTAACGCCATCTTTATGGTAATGCTAAAAACACAAGAGTTTCCCCCGAGATGCCCGTTAGAAGTGGTAAGTGGCAGATATAGATAGCTTGCCGTTTGAACGCTGAAGGATGTGTTACTCAGTTGCTCAGTAGTTAACGCCTCTTCCTAGACTCACTAACTTCCTCGACCCCCCCCCCCCCATAGTTGGGGGGGGGGGGGTCTAGGAAGTAATACCACCGGGGGTTCTTTGACATGCTTTTAAATCCAAGTGAACGTGCCTTAAACATTTTGTCTTTTCGAAATACGGCCACTGCCGCTGAGATTCCGTCTCGCGATTTTCGGGTCAACATTTACCCACCCCAACTGAGCATGCTAGGTTACCCTTTCTTATGAGAGTTCAGTGCTTATACACCTTTTCACAGGAAGGAAAAAAACACCACCATGATGGGCTGTGCGCGGGAGTACAAAGGCTAAAGGCACAGCGTTGCCAGTGCATTTTCGAGGAGACGCGCCAATTTGCACAGCCCAAGGAGGGCTATGGCGGCGCCCAGGGAGGCGTTTATGGAAATGTGAATAGCCACCGTGCGCTGATCAGAGGGAGCGGCGTTGCTGGCACTAACCCATCCTATAAGTCTGCTGATGTTGGCCGTTAGGGGCACGCAGAAAACGGACGCGCGCACGCGTCCCCGTGTATGCCTGCTGCAATCCGCTCACTCACGCGGGCAAGGAGGCGCGGGCATCGCGTTCCATTTTGACTGATCCCAAACTATTATTGCGTTTTTTCTCCCCTAGGCACTGTGTTCTGGCGCTGCATTCACACGGGAAAACTCGACTGCACGGTGCCTATACACACTCTTCAATCTCCTCTCAGTGCTGTACTTCCACCCACTAGTTACGACCTTCGAATAATGGAAATTGACGCCCTCATGTCCAACTGTATAATGTCGCAAACACAGAGGCGTTGTCTGAACGGGTTCCATCCGTAACACATATCTGCGGTCTTCATTCAACATAGAGTACTTTTGACGGCGATAAACCGCAGACTTGGCCAGAAATGGATTGAAAATCTACGCATGCTGTCCATATACACGTATGTAGTACATCACGGCCAGGATGGGTACAAACTTGGCAGCTGCGGTGGTCGCCGGAGCTTGCGCTGCTGCACAGTTGAACACGCACTCGATAGGATTCGTGCCATTCTGGCGGGCTTCATGCGTGCGCTGTAGGATGTTATGGATAGCTCGGGCTTTGCTGTTTGTATCAATCAGCCGTACTCAGATCAATATTTTACTTGTGAATGAAATATTGAAAAAAAATACTTGATTGAACTGTAACTTGTTTTTCACTAGTTTTATCTAATACGTAATTGAAAGGCTGACATTCGCACAACTCAATTTAAAACATCAAACTCTGACCAATTGGTATACCTGAGATATTTGAGAAAGAGAGCAGCCATTGAGAATCGGAATTCAAGAACGACGAATTTTGTTTACTGGACTACTGATTTACAGAACCCGTTATTCCTCTAGAGATTCTGTTCAGTATCGAATATCAATGTCATATAGGAAAAAAAAGTCTGGAAGATCCGACGTATTGTTGGAATCACTTTTGTGCAAAGCAGTCAGCGTGCTTTTTTATTCTTTAACGGCCAAGCGTAACAATGTGGATCTGCTTCCTGGTATAAACTGATTAAGCGTGTGAAAATTGGGGGCCTACCACACCTGTCAACTGTACTGGTGTTTAAAGAGTAACTTAATGCGCCTCGTAACGTCGGCAGTCACCTTAGAGCACGGGCGTTAACGTTTTCGAATTACCGTGTTCACTACACCGCGACAATGTGCATGCCATAAATAAGAATTGTGAGAGTATTCCTCTAGGGTTCAATGAACGCTTGTATGTACCTTGCTGAGTCATATGAGTGAACACTAGATGTTTATTGTCATGTTGTAATCGCCAGCATAAATACCCTCCTATGCCAATTATGATTAATACCAAGTGAATGAGGTGTAAATTAGGGCACTGAGCGGTAACAAAAACATTGGTTATGAGCATAATAATAATAATAATAATAATAATAATAATAATAATAATAATAATAATAATAATAATAATAATAATAATAATAATAATAATAATAATAATAATAATAATAATATCATTAATAAATTAACGACATTTTCCCCAAAAGAACCCTGATAGGATGTGAGGCAGTAGCGTTGTTCACGGACACGATCAGCGTTTTTGACTTGCGCCTCATCGGCGTCGTTGATCTTCTGCTGCCGAAGCTTGCGTTTTGCTTCCGTTGCTCGAGCCTCCTCAATGCTGCAGGCGCAAAGTCGCCATTCGCGAACGCGATCGGCTAACTAACCCTAGAACCACCGGCGACGGCTGGGTTAGGCCAAATCCTTTCGGCGCATGTTTCGGCGGGCGAAGGGGCTTCGCTTTCCGGCGTCTTTCCCACCGCAGATATGGTGGTGGTGGTAGTGGTTAGAATGAAGAGGAAAAAAGGCACCTAATTTCTGTCTGCCTTCAGGCGACATGGCGCAGTGCCTTATAGGGGTGGGAGGAAGGAGGTATAAAAAGAATAGAAGAAAAATAGATGGAGAAGAAGGCAGGCAAGCGACGGAAAAAAGAAGGAGATAGGAAAGTGGGGATCCGGTCAAAGCAGTCCAAGGGCGGGGCGCCACAATGCGGAGCTGCACGGCTTCAGGAGACCGCGGAGGGCGAACCAGTCGGCGGGAGCTACGCTGAAGTCGGAGATCGCGAGGGCACAACCGTCCAGCTTGAAATCCTGCGAGCGAATCCCGCAGATATACGAGCCGAAAGAGAGTTCACTCGATGTGAGCACGAACGTTGTGAGTGGTGGAGAGGGTGAAGCGACAGAGAGGTGACACGCGGCGAGTGCGTGGCAGGTGAGAGAGAGAGACTGACGTCACCACGCATTGCAAGGGAAGGCGTGACCTATTCGACACCACCCAAACATTTGCGGCGAGAGGTCGGAGAGGAGCCCGGTGCGACGAGTTGACACGGACACACGGACAGACAGCGTTACACAGGCTAGTCAAACAGCTGCTTCGCGTCTAACAACAACAACAACAACAACAACAACAACAACAACAACAACAACAACAACAACAACAACAACAACAACAACAACAACAACAATAATAATAATAATAATAATAATAATAATAATAATAATAATAATAATAATAATAATAATAATAATAATAATAATAATTATAATACACGAGATATAAGGTCCCGTGACCCCAACAGATGGGAGACGCAGAAGTGGAGGACTGTGGTAATTTCGACCATCTGTTGTTCTTTAACGTGCACGAACATCGCACAGAAAGTGGGCCTCCACAATTCTGCCTCCATTGTCATACAAATGTATCTGATGATACCGTTGCCGCTATTACGTTGTACTACTGTACATAGTAAGCCTCTCGAAAGTACACTGTCAATTTACTGCCTCAAAAGATGGCCTTGTTTACCGGAGACTTGACGTGCTTTCTGCCGAGTAATGATGGCAACATATAAGCAAATTTTTTTACCAATGCCATTCGCGTCTTGTATAACATTACTGATATCATGTCATTTATAAGTACTAAAGAGTCTATTCTTTCAAGCCTGGAAGCCAACTCCGATCTGAAATAATGCCAGCCCAAACTAAACGTCAGGTGCTCGAAGCCGAGTCCATCTGATGTCACACTTGCTGTCATTATTTATCTCTTGTGTTGAAAATGATGTATTGAGAAGCGCCACATTTAGGTGACTTAGAATGATCTAAAAACAATTGTCCTGCAGTTGGAGGAGATCCCATTTGCACATATTAGGGCGTACCAGATTGTACAATTGATTCTGTGATAAGAGCATCACAAGGCTCTGCCCAACGACCAGCGTCACATTATTACCACTAGACATGCACTTATGTGAATACGCTGAAACATTGGTGGTGATACGCATGTGTGCACGCGGCCGCAACGGCATATAAAGTGGAGCGAATGTTTAGTGTAGAAGAAAGATTTCGGTTGTGGCGTCGTATGCAAAAAAAAAACAACAAAGAACTGGCGAGCGCACAGAAGCATCACCCATGAAAGATTCAGCGGTCACTAGCGTGTGCATCGTTTTTTATTTAATGATGCTCCCTTGATCGTGGGCTTGTCGGCAATCATTCGTTTCTGATATGGTAATCTCACCTACCATTTAGGTCACTTGTCATTCTTCGTTGCCGCAGTTGATTGTTGCCCGAATATTAACGAGTGACAGTGATTGTTGCTCGTAGCAACTGAAGTGTTGCGGAGTACACGGATGAAGATACGATTTCCAGCGTAGAGGATATGAAACATTGAGGAAGCAGATGGTGCTATAAAATAGGTTTTTTCAGCATGAAACAGAACTTAGTTGGAATTAGACGCTTGTCATGCTGTTTTGTGTATTCTTAGTCTCCGTTATTTCGCACCAGAATTTTACTTTCGTTATGATCGTTTCTTGCATATAAAGTACTCTTTTACCATTTCATGAACACCAGCAAAATATGAAGCAAAGGAAAATATAGAGGACTTTAATTGTACTGTTCAAGTGTATCTTGGTACTTGCTATATTAATGTGAAAAAATTAGAGCGGTCGAAAAGACAATCTGCAACCAACAGGGATGGAAACAGCATTAAGGATGCAAGTTCGGATGCAGGAGGCAAGCTCTTTTTTCGCCCACTTCAATTTTTTAACATATATAAAGCAATTATGAAGGCACACTTGAAACTGTACAATAAAGGTCCCCTAGCTTTTCTTCGCATCATTATATTCGGGTGCTCTGTAACGCTGTGTGAAACAAAAGCAACCAGCCTTCAAAATTTTATTCCTGCCTGTTGGCATATTGTGTGTACTTTGGTATCCTTTCTCGTGTGTCTTTTGGTATTAGTTCGGTACTAATATACTGAGTCAATATTGGTATATGAGTGTGACACGTAATTATGCGTCACTATCTTGACATACATGCCAGGCTGCGCCAGGCACCCACACACTGAGTCTAACCTGCACATTTTACAGCCATGTATTAGGAAATGACCTAGACAGGTTGCGCCCTATAGAGTACAAGGACACTGCTTTGCCCACCTCTTGAGGGGGCCCCGGTGTAGTGCAATCCATGGGGCTAAGCCCACATCTTCCTTTCACGACTAATCACACAGATGACAAACAAAAAACTCCGACCAGCGTTCTCGCAACAACTTCACTTTAAGTACACTTTATGCCGAGCATCGTATAGCGTACACCCTAAAAAGTGTTCATGACTCATGTTTTTTTTTTGTGTCTGTTATATATGTAGTACTTTCTTAAGAGTGTCTCGTTGACTCAGTTTCGGAGAGTTATTCAATGAATCTTTCCTTTTTTTTTGCGCAGTCGTGCTCGATTTAAAAAAAAAAGGCGATTGGCCTCTCCACAGGCACGCCGACGCTCTTTAGAAGAGCCGTTCAATGACTATATTTTAGACAGCCATGCTTCCCACGTCTCTTCTAAGGGGAATCGATCAGCCTCCCAAAGGCACGTTGACTCTCCTGAGAAGATTCCGTCAATTACTCTCTTTTGGATAGTCGTGCTTTCCACGACTCTCCTAAGCAGAGTCAATTTGACACGATTACTGTATTTATGAGAGTCGTTCATTGAATCTCTTTTGAACATTCATACTTCCCATGGCTCTTCTGTAGAGAATCAGGTTGTCTCTCCGAAGACACGGTGACCCTCCTTGGCTGTCTTTTGGACATTCGCACTTCCCAAGACTCTTCCCAAGAAAGCCAACTGACACTGTAAAATCACGTTGACTCTCTTTAGGAAAGTTGGTCATTGACTACCTTTTGAGTCATGCTTCCAATGACTCTCCTAAAGAGAGTCAATTTGCGTCTTCAAAGGCAGGTTGACTCTTTTCAAAGGTCTTCTTTCAATGACGTTCTTTAGGGAAGTCATGTTCCCCAAAACTCTCTTTTCAACAGTCGTGCTTCTTACAACTTTTCGTAAGAGATTCCACGCGTCTCTCCAAACAGGGGGATACATGCATGACCTGCAAATCTATAAAAGGATAATCAAAATTTCTTGAGCGTACATGCTCTAATTTACGATGCAGATATTCGCCTAAGACCTCGATCATTATTTTGGGAAACCTGCCGGCTGAAGGAAACGTGGCAGCGTGAGGTGCACGTGCGATGAATGGGCAAGAATTTGTGATCGTGCAAAAAACATGTCGAAGGATTTTCGAGCGTATCAGTACAACGTGATAGTGCAACCAGGTCCCATTCACATCGCCTCCTCAATCGGTAGTCTGACTTCGGAGAGGTCCGCTGTAGCACAAGGAAAGGAACGTCTGTGCGCGTAAAATTGGCCATTGTAAACTATCCTAGAATGGCTACTTGCCGTATGTGGTTGACCGCATCCTTATTCTTCTAATTATTTGACTCTTATGGCTCGGCTCTGTGGTTACTACATGGCCTAAGTAGACATATTTCTTTACAGCTTCCAAGTCTCTCCCCCTATCACAAAGTGCTCTTTTCTGTCGAGACTGCTGCAGATTGCTTCAATATTATGCATATTATTTTCAGACCTGCAGTTCTGCTTTCTGTGTGCAGTTCAGTAATCATGCGTTTTAATTTGTCCCCAGAGTTACTAATCAAGGCAATGTCATCAGTGAATCGCTAGTTACCAAGGTACTCTTCCTTAACTCTTATCTCTAACTCTTCAAGATCTAGGGCCCTGAAAAACCTCTTGTAAACACGTGGTGAATACCATGGGAGAGATCATGTCTCCCTGCCTCACACCTTTCTTTATTGGGATTCTGTGGCTTTCTTTATGAACAAATATGATAGCTGTGGATTCACTGTAGATTTATTTCAGTGTGTATACGTGTGGTTTGTCGATGGCCTTATTTTGTAGTGCCTGCATCACTGCTGATATCTCGGCTGAGTCAGGCTCTTTCTCCTAATTTGTGGAAACTACGTATAGGGGTTGGTTGTATTCTGTTCATTTTTATGTCACCTAATTGATATTATGAAGGTAATACATTCCGTAGAATGAATTAAATTTCCTGCCTTTAATTTAGGCCCTGGGGATAGATTTTGTGCTACCACGCTTCAATTGTTTCCCACAAAGCTGCCTATTTTAGAGATGCAAAAAGTTTTGTACACATGATGTCCGTACAGAAACAAATTGTCAAATCTTGATGTGTAAAACGACGGAGGCTCCAGGAACTGCTTTCTCTCTTAAAAGAAAGGATGGTTTTAACCTCCAACCACAATATGCAAATACGATTATAGGTGGTCGTTCTAAGAAGAAATGGTGACTAACTCACCAGGGGACGCAGTAATATGAGCATTAATCATAGAGAATTATTTGTTCTGTGCTCTAGATAAACTGCGTCCACAAAAGCTGGATGTTAATTATTCAGGGTGGGGAATTTGTCATGCCGATTAAGAAAAATGATCTCACTAAGTGTTTTTGAACGCTCTCGTGGGGGACATCAGTCGTGAATATGGCGCTTAGAAGTGAAGCTGGTAGAAGAAAAAAAAAAGAAAATATTAACTTTCATATTAACTTCAGGCCAGAGTCTGGCCTGCGGGCCAGACTATGGCTGAAACGTCGAAAGAAATAAACTGCTTTGGGCTTCCCCGAAGAATATGCTTCATATTAATCGAGATCATTCATCGCAAAAAAGAACGAAAATGAGAGGCTCAGTCAAAAGTGAGTGTGTTCGTGTGTAGCTCTGCGAATGTCGTGATCAAAAAAATGAGTTTCGGCTTTTTAAAAACTCACTCGGTATTGCGAGCTCTATTGCTCACTGCACTTTTGAGTGTTCGTCTAATGCAAACAGGGCTTAATGAATGAATGTTTAAAAAATAACAAGGTCCCTCTTACAACGCTCCTGCAACACAAAGTGATTCATTGATGTTTTCTCATCTAAGTTGTACGAAAACATGTGCTCGCGTACAGGAAACTCATTCGGCGCCACCAGCAAGTATATAAGTGGACAAGCTACGTCGCGGCTGACAGAACTTTTAGGAAAATTTCATTACACTCGCTCATACGTGAAATACTTTGCCGTCTGTTCTCGGGGAACTGGTACAGCATGGGCTGCCACTTGCGAGTGGGAGTATTTGACGTAAGTCTCAGTCAAACCATCATTGCTGAAAACCATCCTTGATGTTCACGTTAACAAGGGTCTTCCAGTAATGAGGTGGGATTCAGAGAAATGCGGGCACAGCCCTAGTGTGCTTGGTTTAATATCTGTTTAAGTGTAATGAGAATGAACGAATGAGGTCGCGGAACATAGCTGCATGAATTTTGAGAAAAGAGATTGACTCAATGAGCGATGTGGGCACTTCAGCTTCTGACCATTCAAAAAGGATTCTAAGAGTGCGTTTTCCAACAGTACGTTCAACTACCATCTGTGCCAGAAACTTCTTTCAGTAAGACACTTTATATCGATAAACAAAGCCGATATGATCAAATTTGGGTATTAAAATGGGGTGGAGAACAAAAAAAGAAGAGGGCAGCTTGCTTAACAGATCCTTGTAGCAATGACAAACGGGGCGCGTGGGTTTAACATAACAGACATGCGCTGCGTGATACGCCAATGGATAGTCAAATAGTACGCACACACATACATAGAGAGAGCACATACTTTTTGCTGACGTATTTCAGTGGTGCTATGTATGTCTGTGTACTCTAAATACCTATGCCCCTTGTCGTCTTCACACTTTACACTTTCCTGCGTGAACGAATGCAGAGTGTGTCATTCCAGTGTGAGTGAATACACCGGCATGATAACAGCCTGTTTTGTGGGTGTAGTAAGAAATGAATAACGAACATGCCAGCATAGGCATGCGTCCGAGGCAGGCAGGTTGAGCTGGCTCTCCCACCCCCATTCTTCACCTAACGGGGTAGGGGGGGGGGTGCGAAGTCCACCGAATGCGTTTACTCAGCCGGACCTTAGTCTTCACTGTTCAAAGAACAGGGCTATAGTCACACCGGTTTTTTGACAACTATAGTGGTCGAAGACCTCTAATGTTAGAGCTGGTCACTTGCCACCTTTCCCCCCGATAAGTTAGAAAGCAAAAGCAGGCTATCGCCAGAGCCCCCTAATCGCTTCATTTCAGTTTTTTTTTCATCTATTGTGAAGCATGTTATTTTTCCGAGCCGCAAAGATAAGCGAGAGGGGAGGGGACAATGTTATTCCCTAATGGGAAACCTACGTACTCATATGCACGTCAGTTCCCATCGTGAAGGATAGCGTTATCTGCCTACTGATTTCCCTTTGAATTGGTCCAGGTGCCAGTGTTCGCCGATGTCGAGAAAATGGACGGCGTGGTTAAAGTAGGAGGGTCGACAGAAGTTCTGTTTGCGGCTGTCAAGCAAGTTCTAAATTGCACGTGAGTATGCTCAGAACCATGCAGTCGTGTTTCTGCGTAATTCTGAAAAGGCTTGTTGCCCGCTGTATAAACATAAAGAGATTATTGAGTTTCATCGGCAGACAACTGACCAGGAAAGAGAGAACGTTTATCTTGGTCATGTTTCTTGTATCAAGCTGGAGCCTAGAAAGTGTGATGTAATTGAGCACACTACTAGATAGAGTAGAAGCAGTAGTTGAGAGAACATTGTGAAAAGGAGGTTTCTTAATGTAAGCTGGTTACTTTGCACGGAGATGTCGTTGTATTTTGCAGCGCTGGTCACGGAGATGAGGGCTCATGAACTACGGAAGCTGTAATAATGATTGAGGAGAACTCTTTCTGTCTAAGAAATTACACTAAATAAATAAATAAATAAATAACGATGGTGACTAAATAATCAGAGGTATGACTCGGTAGAATTGCGTGCTCTATCATTGCAGATATACTTACGTCATTCCAAAATTGGCTACGTTTGGACAAGTAGACCCTCGTGGAAAGTGGAATGGTGTCCTGGGAGCTATCCAGGAGAACGTGAGCTGATTGCCAGTCTTTTTTATCTGACAGCATAAGTTGAATTTACTGGTATTGCGTTTAGATTGAAGCCATGTCTTCACTGTCTTATTCGTTGAAACAGGGAAGTTTATTGCATACTTGTAACAGCACCTGAGGTGAGTACAACTGTCTAGTGTAACAAAATGACTTCAGAAGGACGTACAAACAAGAGAGCATGGACACAGTTTAACAGCACTGCGATGCTATCACGCATCACACAAGAAAACAAAGAGAAAAGAGAACACAAAAAGTCACTAAGCTTCAACACAATCACCTGTTATTGGCGAAGAAAAGCAACAAAGAGGAATAACTCCAGGAGAACAGTTCCAAAGAAGCTTTGTGATATATTCTCATCGCTGTCAAAAAAGTCGCGTGAATTGAATACGCTGCTTGGTTGCACAATATAACCACCTTGTTAATACAGATGAAAACAATGAGGTTGTCGAAGACAAAACGAAGAGGACGTACATTTGTCAAAACGATGGGAAGTTCTCAGAAAGGTGCAAAGTGGTAAAGGATCGTTCAGACAGGGAAAAAAAAACTGTCGGTATCATATTGGTAATTTGGCCCACCACCTCCCCTCCCCCTCATCTCGAGGGTGCGCACCACGTGACGCTCTCTAGCAAAAAAAGAAAAGAAAGAAAACGATTTGGCCGATCCATTACACTTTGGGAATCGATGTTATGCAAACCATACGGAGGGAATGTGACTGTGTTGTAATTTGTTCAGTGAAACGCGACAAGGGTACGCTAAAGATATGTACAAACGTTGCACGCACAAAGATATCTTCAACAGTCACATGTTTACTGTTGCGTAACGATGTCTACAGCAGCATGGATATTATGAACACCCGACGCTGTAGCTTATTTGAGGCGCTAGTGCCAGTGAGGATTGCGGCCCTGGGCACTGCTATGGATAATTCGACTTCAGCGGATGGCGCTTCACTAATTGTCGTTAACCAGACATGATGGCTGTATTATAGGAATACATATGTACTGTTTATAAGATTGAATGGCTAGCACTGCAACCAGAACTAGTGTTTCATGAACATTAGAGTTTACTTAAAATGCAGTTCCGAGACCTGGCATGGCCGTGTGGTGGAATAATTTATTCCACGCAGAATACTGGGGTTTGATTCCTGCTGTGACAATTTATTCTATGCGTTCGTCGGGTAAACGCTGCCGATGCCATCTTTTAGGGGCGAAGCTCATTAGGGACGACCTATAGTTGGTGGCAAGGACGTTAAAAAATAATGAAAAAACAAACAAACAAAACCTGCTTGGTTCGCGTCAATCACAGGCACCAAAACTCAAGACTCAGCTGAATGCCTGCGTAATAACGAAAAAAAAAAACGGAAACATACGTGCAAACAACAAACTTTATGCTTGATGAACTATACGACAGCAGAAAACATGATCACCCATGCCATTCGTCTGCCCTTCCGTCCATGCTTCTGTCCGTCCGTCGATCCAGCGGCACGTTCATCCATCCGGCCTTGCATTTATAAGTACGCCCGACTGTCCAGCCATACGTACGTCCGCGCATAAGTACACCCGTTCGTTCATTTGTGCGTCCGTTCATCCATCTGTCCGTTCTTGTGACTTCAGCGAACACATCATGAACCTTGGGACCCATAGCTGCGCCCACTTGTCGTCATTCACTACGTGAATATGCACTGATTTTTCTTAACACCCTCAAACTAAAATTACCAAAGTCTGTTAGCACTGTTCCTTGGTTGATATAAATTGTCAATCACCTTCAGTGCAGTTCGCTTGACAACAGTTGATCGCAACCCGACGTAGGAATACATATATAATGCTTACAAAACTGGACAGCCATCACTGCATCCGCAGCGTCACGAGCATTACAATCTCTTTGAAAAGCAGTTGAAAGACCTGGCGTGGCTCTGAAGTAGAACACTTGGTTGTCACCCAGAATGCTGGGCTTCGATTCCGGCTGGAACCCTGACATTTTTTCTTTACATTTGTCGGGTCAACGCAGCCGATGCCAGCATTTTAATGATGATCACTCGCCAGAAAGTCACCCACCCGCGGGTATGCGTCACTGTCTGGCGGAAAGTGTTTGATGACGCATGCGACGGGCTTTTGACATTATTCATGTAAAGATCAGCGAGTCGTAATCGTAAAACCATCGAACCCTCCCATGCTAATTTTGGTTTACTTCAAGTTAAGGATCACGAGAGCACCCAGACCTGCGATAGATAGATAGATAGATAGATAGATAGATAGATAGATAGATAGATAGACGACAAAACTGCTTGCAGTACGCAAAGAAATGCTTCGCATTTAAAAATTGTCAAGCCTGCACAGAACTGGCTGCGCAGCCGCAGCGAAAGCTGGAACAGCGCTCTTCTAAGAGCCCGCTGTAGATGATTTTGGCCGAACTAATACAAGTACACATGCAAGATACCCGCTACGCTATAAACGACCGTATCTTTCAGGAAGTGTGGAAGAACCCATTGTGCCACCGTTCGTTATTCAGCGGATAAGCGAGGTACCGGTTTCATAGGTGTAAAACATTATGCGCACTTTCTTTTTGCTTTGGCGGATGATGGTACTCTATGTTGGGTAGATGATTAGGCGTTGGACGCGTAAGTCAAACGTTGGGAGATCAATGTGTCAGCGACGGAGTGGGTTATTTTCGTTCACTTTCATTTCTTTCAATTTAAGATAGAATAATTGCATGATAAAATTCAAAAACCACAAATGGCGTTTTTTCTGCTTTCATTACCTTAATTGTTTGTCGGCCTCTTTGGTTGCGTATAATTAACAGACAAGCATCTCCGACCTTTTCTTTTTTTGATCATTTTGTCTTAGGATCAAGTTCTGACGTATATAAATAAGGCTCTACATAGTATATTTAGAACAAAGTAAAATAACTTGAAACGTCTTTCATGACTTGAGAAGATAAGGTGACAGTCTCTACCAACTGGTCGAACCTGCACGTCACACGCTGCAGTCACTTGTTTACCACTTTCTTCGCCCACTCTTGCTTTCAGATTGTCGACGTCACTTTCCCCGTCATGGCACGTACGGGCGCCAGAGACACTGTTGCGGAGCCCACGCCTGCATATTTTTCCACACCTATAGTTATTCTTGGTGGAAGGAACCAGACGGAAAGCATGAACGTGCAGGCGTATTTAGTCACTTTCGACACTCAGGTGAGATGCACGGCAATGGTTAACCAACAATTACTTAACTTCAATCTCTCATGTTTCTGTATTGTTTAGGTAAGTGACGCCGCTTATACCAGTTACGAGGGTCGGGTGACTCAGCCAGGAAACGAGTGACGTTGCTTGTAGTTAAGAACGACGTCGGTTATGACGTTTTAAAGGGGCCCTGACACACTTTTTAACTATAGTCAGAATACTCTGCGGATCAGTAGTCGACGCTCCCGAGAGCACACGAGCGAAAAAAATACAGTGGAACATGCAGCCTAGAAGTTACAATGCTCTCAAGGTCCGCTAAAAATCGCTTTCTCTACTGTCGAAAAACAACGCTACAGGCCCAAAATCACTGCGTCCCAGGCCAAATATCGGCCAATGGCCATTCAAGCATGGTTGGCTCGGTTATTACCGAGGCCACTACGTGATGCCGCCAGTTGTCCACGCGTGCGTGCGTGACCGCACTGAAAAGCCACGCATTCAAAGGAAAGAGAGAGAGAAAGTGCTTAACGTCACGATGCGCATGAGACCTATTTTCTTACCTCGTGCTATTCCTCCCTGTCTTAGCTTCTAGCACTTTTGTCGGGACAAAAGATGAGAGAATGTTATTGAAGAGTGTGACAAATCTTTGTAACTGCGCTTGTACTGGACGGATTTCAATTTTTTTCAGCAGCATATTTGTCAAGGAATAAGCTTCTTTAGTGAATGCATTCCATGTCTACTTATAAAATTGTTGTTATATCCTATAACAACAAAAAAGTACCGCTAAGGGCTATATAACTGTTTAGTGTAAATGTCTCTGATAATTTTTCCATAATTTTCTTTGATTGATTGATATGTGGGGTTTAACGTCCCAAAACCACCATATGATTATGAGAGACGCCGTAGTAAAGGGCTCCGGAAATTTCGACCACCTGGGGTTCTTTAACGTGCACCCAAATCTGAGCACACGGGCCTACAACATTTCCGCCTCCATCGGAAATGCAGCCGCCGCAGCCGGGATTCGAACCCGCGACGCGCGGGTCAGCAGCCGAGTACCTTGGCCACTAGACCACCGCGGCGGGGTGTAATTTTCTTTGCTGTCTTCTTAAAAAAAAAAAAAAACCTTGATACCTGCTCGCTTATAGACTGCAAAAGATGCTGCCACTTTTATTTCCCCAGTTGAACCATACCTCATTCCTACTTCAGCAGAGACTCTCGGAACGCGTTAGAATGGCAGCATGAAATCTCCGTCTCGGTGGTAGAGTAGACGCCGTTATCACTGAGCAATAATTAGCAACATATGTTGAATTAGTATTCTTTCAAGTTATGGGTGCCTGATAAGACAAGCTTCTATAAACTAAAGTTTCCGGAGTTTGTGTAAGAGAGAAATGAAGGCGGCCTCAGTTAAATGCGCATGCCAGATTGCTGCTGTTCATCGTGGCGATCTTTTTCTTGCAGATTTGGGTTCTGCTTTTTCTGGTTCAGGTTCTCGTCAGTTTCCTGTGCGCTGCCTTAGATATTCCTGACAGCAAGACCAAAGTTTCGAAGAAACGCTTCGCAGAGCTTTGGAATCAGTACCTATGGGACTGCTTCCGTGTCATGTTTTACGAAGGTTTGCTAATCCTTATCTATATTTCTCCTGCCTGAGTAGTATATATTCGACATATCTATGCACCGCTGAGCGGACAGATAAATCGCACTGATTCATCTTGCACGTGGTAGATGCCACGTTTATGGAAAGAAGAGTTTAAAAACGTTCATCGATTCTCCAACAAGTACACATGATAACTCACTCACTGAAAGCTCCTTAGCTCTTGCCGAAAGCAGTCCAAATACTTTATGCGTGGTTCGCGTGTTTACCCGAATTTCACTTGATTATTGTTTTCTATAGCAATATTGAGTTACAGCACGTGATGCTAATTACTGAACAGTAATTATTTCGTGTTGTGTAACCTGCATTTCTGTATAGATGTTCGCGTAGTGTTCTAGCCGTAATTGTGCCAAGCAGTGCTCGACTTGTTTTGTGAAGGAGCAAGCGAGGCCAGCCAAGCTGCTCTTCGGGAGATTTGTCTTTCGCCATCTTGCGATGCAGCTGAAATCTCTGAGGCCCGTGTACTGAGCGATGTTAGTGCACTTCAAAGAACACCGTATGCTCGCAATTTTTGGAGCCATTCACTGCGGCGTGTCTCATAAGACTATCCTGCTATCTATACGTAAATACCCCAATATAGTTATTATCTCCCGTGCTCTGCAAGGTGATTCGTACTATAGCGTACACTTTTGGGCTAAATAAAATATTACGCATGACTTACAATATCAAGATTATTTTTAACACTTGAACGTCATGAATTACGTTCATCCAACTAAATTAGGCAACTGTTAACTGAAAAAAATTCTATTGACACACCGTGAGGACAAAAAAAGTGTGTTTTTGGGAAGCGCTATTTCCGAACCCGCTGTGCGCAGCAGATAGATAACATGAAGCGCCATCTCTTTGAGCTTGGAAGACCAGTGAACAACGCCGAGTTCCGAAAATTGTTATAAAGAGAAATATGTGCCCTTTTGCTTTGTGAACATGCTGCCGAAATAATTTTGCGAACACATGATACAATAAGAATGTTACAAGGGTCAGAACACCGGTTTCAGCTAGTTTCAAAGTTTCGAGTGGCCTCGCCTTCCTCCCACCCTTCCCCCCGGGAAGTGACGGCGTAGTCCGTCAGCGTGAATGGCATCGACCAACCGACGAGCTGCGTGCTACGTCACGTCACCAATCAGTGGCTTTGCGTCAGTGCGCGTGAAAAGAGGATTGTTCAGGCGTGGGAAAGGAGCGCGGGAATGGGTTTTCGAACTGGAGGCTCTGAACGGCGCGCAGTTTTGTACTATTAAAAAAAATGTGATTGCCGTGGTCTCCTCTATGAGCCACCGAGCTTCTTGGGGGGGGGGGGGGGAGTGTAAAAAAAATCAGAACCCGTTGATTGGCCTCCTAAGTAAAGTAATGCTTCCTGTGTGAGAAATTCATGTCGAAGGTAAAAAGTGTTTGCTCCAGAATTGACTGCGTTTGCTCAGCAGTGACATCATTTGGTGCCAGAGAGACTGAAGAGTACATACCGACGCCCTAAATTATTGTAGTCTTTATTACTCTTCGCTACTCAGTTATCATTATCGGACAAACAGGTGGGCCGTGATTACTTTCATGGACTCTCCCAGGCCCAGCCCACCTGGCACTCTTTGAAATTTACCCACTGGAATTCCATAGATTGGGGGTGACTTATGCGCGACACAGTAATCTGGCTGCTGCTGCCCGAAAATGGTATCGACAGTATGTTTTGAAAAGCCACATTTGTACCTCATTTTTCTGCAAATTGAGATAGAAACCATCGAGAGCATTTTGTAGCAGGTAGCAGGTATTGTAGCATGAAAGCATGACTTGAAGCACTACTTCAGTTGTGGTATGTGGCTTAGAGCTTTAGCCCGGAGCTTCAGGGCCGAGCCTGGTCCAGGCCCGAAGTGATGACTGCTTCACCCGGTCCCGTGCCGCCTAGTTCTTCGGGTAGGTCGCAGGCCATGCACTGCTCTATAAGTATCGGGTGATAAAACACTATAATTCAGGGCTACCTCTTTGCCTTCTCCTAAATAGACCGCTGGTTCTCGCAAAATTAGGTGGTGGAAATTCTCAATTCCTTCTTTCTCTCTTTTCTCAACTTTTTCTATAAAGCATCACGAAGAATTCCTCGAAAGACAATGAACCGCCTCCTATTCGCTACCTGGCTCCTCACCCTTCTTGTGCTCATCAACGCCTTCGCCGGGCAAATGAGCGCCTGCCTGATGGTGAAAACCAAGACCCCGAAAGTCAACTCAATCGTGGACATCGCCCGTCGACCGTACACGAAAGTGTACACCCTCAAGCATTCGGAGATTACCCGCTACCTTAGAGTAAGTTAAAATGCGCTACGCAGTCACTTCAAGCATTGCTGAAATAATTAAACCACGTCACTACCACGCGCGCATTCGTGTATGTGTGAAGTCGGGCCAATGAAATTTCTTAAGTCGAGAATGACGACGTTTGTAAGTGTGTCGTCAATTGTGCGCCACACAGTTGAACCCACTTATAACAATGCTCAAGTGACACAAAAATGAAATTGTTATAATTTATAATTGTTATAATTGGGTGGCACAAGAAGGAGACTGTTGTGAAAAAACTTTATTGTCAGATTTAATATACAAACAGACATCAGTAATAAGGATAACAATGGTGCTAATTTTATGGACATGCTTATAAACTGGGGCCCTTTCGCGGGACCACCACAGGCCTCATGGAATCAATGTAGGACAGCATGTAAAAGATTGGACTTTTTATCAAATTGCATGCTCAAAAACTTATTAACAGAAGCCCCCCCCCCCCCCCCCCCCACAACTACCACGCCAAAGCGAATTTCAAACTAGCTTTGCCGCAGCCTTTTTGCGCTGCGCAGTGAAGCAAAACTGCAAATTGGAAGGGGCGCTGGGGCAAGTCGGAGTTACAGGGGGTGGTTTGAATGATGATGATGATGATGATAATGATGATAATGATAATGATGATAATGATGATGATGATGACTGTGATGATGATGATGATGATGATGATTGGATTATTGATACCTACCTACTCTGGGGGATCGGCCATAAGTTGGGCGGATTATGCATACTAAATTTATGATTCATATTTAGTAAGAGCTATAATGATTTTACTATATTTTTGCAGCCCGAATTTCTGGTTTCTTCTTTCTTTTAAAAAAATATTGTGCCTCATGAGTCAATATATTTTGGTATCGACCCCTAATGATTAAAATCGATATTTATAACCTGACAACCTGCACAACATTGTTCAGTGTCCATCAATGAACCATCAAAAATATTTCTGATTATAGGTTAAGGTATAATTTGCATTTCTTTAGTCAGAAAAATAAGTCACAGCTTCACCAAAAAACAATGTTTTGATTCTACTTGTTGCGCCCTCTATTGAGAATAAGAAGAACCACAAATTCATAATATGTGGCCTCTAGTCTAATAAGTGCCGCCCTTCTTTGAGCCCCCGTATTCGGCCAATACACTCAGGCCTGATAAGCCTGTCGTTGGACTTGAGGGTGACGCTCAAAAACAGTGCCGAGAAATTCTGAGCGCTTGTTGTCGAAGCTTCTGAGGAACAAGGCAAGTCAAATACAAGCGTTCTTCTAGAACTTGCGGGTCATACAGAGCACGGCGACAACTTAATAGAATAGAGCGGCAGCCATTTTAGCCATTTAGCCATTTTAGCCACTTAGGAGGTAAGCAGCAGCCATTGGAAGTCGCTGCCAGTGAAGGGCTGCTGAGTTCTTCCTTTCTCTATACACTTCTGGCGTTGACGTCGACGCTGCGGAAGTCCGGATCATCCTGAATTGGACGTTTCGGCCACCGTCATCAGTAGTGTGAACGCCAAGTGACGCCGGCGTACGAAACGCCGAAAAAACTCCCAAGCATTTCCCCGAGGGTGAACATGGTTAAGTGCGAATACACGGGGTGATGCTATGAGGGGTATTTATTAATTGAACTTGAACTTTATTTCGCATCTATACATTGTACAGATAACAGGGACACAGACAAAAAGCCACATTACGGCTTGACGAGGTCTGTGCCCCTTTTCTTCGCACTATTATATTTATTATTCACACTATGGTGCCTTTATGGTGTAATGGTTCCTGGGAATCGCAATTTGATCACACGGGGGAGTTTACGTTAACTCACTGGCGAATGCCAACGGATTTTAACTTTACTCCCCCTCGTGACCCGCTCTCGACGGGAGACTGAGAGAGAAGGCGGGCGCGCGAGAGAGAGGGGTGCGCGCGCAGCTGCAGCGAGCGAGGAGAGCGGAGGAGCGAGCGAAGGGGGAGGGGTATAAGGCGCGTTACTGACACCGATATCAGCGTCGCGTCCGTGGCTTATTCGGTAGAGCGTCGCGCTGCGGCCCGCCAAGTCCTCTTTCTTTTAAAGATAGAGAGAAGACTGCGGACGCCGCCGACGGAGGTGGATGGTTTGGGGTCGCTTATAAAGTGTATTCACACTTGAAAAACGCCGGCGAAAACGCAGTATACAGTTATTCTAGGAGCTTTGTTCCTACAAACTTCATTTCAGTATTTTGCTCGTGCAGATTGGTGTCGGTACCATTCGCAGAACCAGCGTCAGCCCGGCGTATTTTACGTATGATGTATATCGGATAGGCATTCTTTCAATTGGCATCGCAAAGTGGAATTTTGTTCAAATCCTGCCCCCCCCCCCCCCCCCGATCTCCAACTTCTTTACTGTCTCGGCCCTTGCTTGACTAATCTTGGGATGTGCGGCTCGCTACCTCAGAACAGTTTGAGTCTTTTGGCATATACTGTCGATTGGTTCCACTCAAGTATAAAAAATAACTAGGTTGGCTGTCCTATTGGAACAAGTAATAACTGTAATATCGTTTTTTAATTACTTAAATATGTGAGAAAATCGTGGAAACATAGGCTACAAATAATTCGATCATCCCACAAAATTGTCCTCGAGTACGTATACCTGCTCTTAAACACGACATGCATATATAAGCGTGATTTCGAGTGGAAATTGTCGTAGCCAATAAGGGCTGCTGGGACTGTCCAATTTAAGCTACTTGCGTGACAGGCATGCTCGTGATTGAGCACGTATAGGTTTTCGTTGATGCCGTAAATGTGTTCAAAATTAGCGGGTCGTGCAAGTAAACGTAATGCCAGTATTCATCAAACAACTACTGGCGACAATGAGCATAGTGCCATCCGGACAAGCAGCGTTGCAGAAATAATAACAATGACTGAGTGCGCGCGCGTATGCTGCCGAATGTGCTGTGTTTATCTCTCTTCCCTCTCCGCTCTCTATGTTTCATCTTCCCCCTCCCCCTTCCATGCGCAGGGTAGCAAACCGACTCCCTATAAGCTGGTTAACCTCCCCACCATTCTTTTCCTGCTATTTTTCTTGTGAAATCCGTACCGCACCACTTGACGGCTAGGAAGAGCGCCGAATCAAAAACCATGCTGGTTTGTGCGCTCAATGTTTCGTGCTTGGCCCATTTTCGAATTCTCATTGCTTCGATATCATTGGGATAGCAAATATATTGCCACCCGCACGTAGTGGGTCGACGGCCAGAGCGGCTCTCAATCTGGAGGAAAAAAGAGGATGCGAAATTCGCTGTAGATAGATATTTAGTAGCGGGCTGCGTGCTTCTTAAAGGAAAAGCGTACTTTAAAGGTCCTGGTCGAGCGTGGCCGTAAGCACCGCGTAGCCTTATGAGCGAATCAGTGGGAGGCTCATACCTCCGCACCCTCTGATTTTAATCATTCCTTATGTTACAGCGCGGAAGGAACGATAAAACTTACTAAGGCACACATAAAACAAACACAGCGTAGAGACGCGTGGTCGCTCCAGGGAGCTACTCGATTTCTCTCAGCCAATGATTTGTATAGTTTCGCGAGATCGTATCCAAAATCCGCAATCACCTAGCCTTACTTCGGGTTAAATTCCAGCTTCTTGCTGTCGCATTCATTTATTAGCCTTTGAAGTCATACTGTGATTTCTACAGCTTCACTGTGAAAAATTACGTGCAGACGACCAATCGATCCGCTGAGCAAAAGGTGTGGAGCATGGTTCTGCGTGACAAAAGCGACATCCACGGGCTCTACCGCTACCCGGAAAGCATGATGGCTGAAGTCCTCCAGGGGAAGGCAGTCATCATTCTAACAAAGATGGTGTCTCTAAATCAGGTAGGTTGTGCCATGTGTCCTCCACTGAGCCTTCGATGCGAAAAAAGGTTGGTTGTTCCGGTGTCATTATCATCATCATCATCATCATGATCAATATAATTTGATTGTCTCTGGACGAAGGTCTCCCGCGATTATCTCCAAACGACCATTTCCTGCGTGACCTGATTTCCTTTCATGCCTGCAAATTTCTTCCTTCCGCCAGTCAAAGTAACTCTTTACGATCCGTGGCTGCACTTCACATTTCTTGGTATATATTCTGACGGTATAACTCTCCATCTACTCCCAATCTTTACCTTCATAATAAAAACACACGGGCAATCGAAACATACACTCCACGCGGCATTCTCGAAAATTAAGAAAGAGAACGGCAACAAACCACATTTGTATCTTTCCACCGAACAAGGGCGAGAGATTGAGAGAGAGAATCAACTTTATTGAGCTCGAATATTTGATGGTGCGTGCTAGCACCAGACTGGGTGGTTCCCTCTCCTCAGGATCCATAAGTTTCAAGTAATTCCTGGACAACAGGGGCGAGATCGGCGTCGAGTATAAGTAAAACAACACGCATCTTTCCCCACAAAAAAAAAAAAAAAACTGCCAGATCCGACGTACTTTGTTTATGCATGTTATGCGAACCACGCGCATGGAGGTGACCGTGTTGTAGCTTTTTTTATGAGTGAAACGCCATGAAGTGGCGCTGAATATAACTACAAGTCAAATCAACCGGGAAAAGCAGACACAAACCCAATAGCTGGTGGGATGAGGAAGTTAACGAAGCCATAGTAAGGCTTCAGGAATCCTTCAGGGAACACAGGTATACTAAGCAGAGGGGTGAACCAGAAGATGATGTCAAAAGAAAATGGAATAACTTTTTGAGCTGCAAAAGGGAAGCATCTGATTTGATCAGTGAAAAGATTAGGAGAAAGAAGGCCCAATGGATGGCGCAAGTAAACAAAACAGATAGAAATGCAGCTGCAAAGCTTTGGAACTATCTCAATTCTCTGAGTAATAGGACAAGAGTGAAACAGAGGTTTATAACTACAGTTCAATGGGTCAGATTAGCAGGATATGAGGCAATACAATATATAAAAACAATGATGACAGAAAAATTTAAACACCAAGAGAGCGCTACAAGCACCGTACGAGATGAGGATGGACCAATTAGCTCAGTGGCTTCACTGGGACATCGACAGTGGAAAAGGGCAAAGTTCCTAGCAGCACATAAACAGGCCCAGACGGCCTCCCAACAATGCTACTTAAGAAACTAGGACCAAACTCTAAGCAAACAATAAGAGAGGCAGCGAGCAAAGCAATATTGAATGGTGAAGCTCCCAATGGGTGGAAACTAAACAGAATGAGCATGATCTATAAAGGAAAGGGCGACAAAGCCCATATACACAACTACCGTCCTGTAACAGTGACATAAGTAGTTTACAGGCTGGTGATGCAGATAGTAAAGGAAAGACTACAGACATGGGTGGATATTTAGGGGGTGCTGGGAGATATACAAAAGGGGTTCCGTAAACGAAGAAGGTTGGAGGACAATCTGCTTTCATTGATGCATTGTATTGAAATAGCGGGAAAAGAGCACAGGCCCCTGTGGCTGGCATTTCTAGATATCAAGGTAGTTTACTATTGTGTGATTCAAGAAGACTTGTGGGAAATACTTGACACACTAGATATGGAAGATGGAATAACTAATCTTCTAAAAGATATCTATAAAAGTAATAAGGTAGTTATCAAATGAGAATAACAGGTATCTGAACCTATAGAGATACAAATTAAGCTTCGACAAGGATGTCCCTTGTAACCTTTGTTATTTATGCTGCATCTCCAGGGACTAAAAGCCTAATTAGAGGGCAGTCGACTAGGCTTCAGCCTCTCTTTCGTCAAGGAAAGCATTGATGTATGCAGATGATATAGTATTAATAGCCGACAACAAGGAAGATCTGAAGGGATTGATAGACATCTGAGGTAATGAGGGAGATAGGCTAAATTTGAAGTTCAGCAGGGAAAAATCGGCAATCATAATTTTTCATGATAACAAAGGCAGTGAGCATAAGATACGGGAAGTCATGCTAGAAATAGGGGATAAATACAAATAATTGGGCGTGTGAATTAATAAGGGGGCTGAGTATATAATGGAGCACAAAAGACACGTAATGACTATAAAGGCACCAGGAATGTAGCTGTAATGAAAAATAGGGCTCTGAGAAACTACAATAGGTATGACGTTGTGAAAGGGATTTGGAACGGAGTCATGGTCCCGGGTTCGACGTTCGGCCATGTGGTCTTGTGCATGAAATCAGAAGTTCAAGCAACATTGGAAATTTAACAACGTGGCATAAGTGGACTTGCTTTGTCAGCACACGCGAATACCCCCACTGAGGGGGTACAGGAAGACATGGTATGGACATCGTTTGAGTGCAGGAAAGCTAGCAGCAAGATAGAATTTGAGGAGTGATTGAGAAAAATGGAGAAGAGCATTGGGCTAGGAAAGTTTTCAGTTACTTGTACATGAAGAATGTCGATACCAAATGGAGGAAACGAATTCGAAAATTACCAAGCAAGTATTTAGAGAGCAGCAGAATACCGAGCCAAAAGAAAACATCTGTTAAGGAAAAGGTGAAGGAAAAGAGGGACATGTGGAAGATGGGAATGCTTACGAAATCATCACTGGAGACCAACCAAAGCTTTAAGCAGGAAAATGCAAAGGAAAAGATCTACGATGATTCTCGGGATAGTTCTCTGCTCTTCGAGACTAGAACGGAAGTATTGCGGACCAAGATGTACCGAGCAAAATACGAAGGCACAGACACGGTATGTAGTGTGTGGGAAGAGGAGGAGAAAATGGCTGATCATTTGATAATGCTCTGTAAAAGGCTCCACCCTATAGCTGAGGATAATGGCACCAACTTTTTCAGAGCATTGACGTTTAGGGACAGTGAAGGCAAAATAGACTTTAAACGGGTAGAAATAACCAGGAGGAGGTTAACTGATTGGTGGCTGCAATCGAGGCGCGAAAGATACTCAATACTTGAACACACAGTGATAGTACTAAACTTTATGGCTAGGTGGCGTGAGCCACCACCCGATCTAAAGGGCACAGCCAGATCCATCCATCCATCCATCCATCCATCCATCCATCCATCCATCCATCCATCCATCCATCCATCCGTCCGTCCATCCATCCATCCATCCATCCATCCATCCATCCATCCATCCATCCATCCATCCATCCATCCATCCATCCATCCATCCATCCATCCATCCAACCATCCATCCATCCATCCATCCATCCATCCATCCATCCATCCATGCATCCATCCATCCGTCCAGCGCACGCACAGACATACGTTAAGCTGCTGCATGTTTTATATAACCAGTTCTTCAATTGATTGACTGATATATATGATTAATTGTCCCAAAATTATCATATGATTACGAGAGACCCAGTAGTGGAGAGCTCGGGAAATTTTCACCATCGGGGGTTCTTTAACGTGTACGCAAATCTGAGCACACCAGCCTACAGCATTTTCGCTTCCATAGAAAATGAAGCTGCCGCAGCAGGGCTTTGATCCCGCAACCTGCGGGTCAGCAGCCGAGTACCTTAGCCGCTAGAGCACCATGGTGGGGCAACCAGTTGTTTACAGTTGCATAATGATGACAGCAGAAAGATGAATATTATCAACGCCAGAAGCGGTAAGCTGATATGAAGCGTTAGTGCTCTCGAGGATAGTAGCCATGGAAACTCTTACATGAATGATGTTCGGCGTATGGCAAATAACTACAATTGACGGTAACCCGACATGCCGCCTTTAATGTAAAAGTACATATGCAATATTTATAAAATTGAATAGCCAGCCCTCACAGAATTGACGTTTTGCGAAGTTTAGGGTCTATTTGACTAGTAGTTGCGAGACCCGGCGTTGCTCTGTGGTAGAATACTTCACTGCCACGCAGTATGTTGGGGTTCGATTGCTGCTGGACCCTGAAATTCGCTCTTTGCATTCAATAGATGAACGCTGCTGATGTCAACTTTTTCCTAACGCTCACGCGTTAAAATTGCACATTTGTGTTACCACCGTTGCTAATTAAATATAAAGTGCCAATTGCCTGTGACACATACTCACACACCAGTGGCACATGCCCACTCGAGGGGATGTGTCTCTCTCTGGCGTAAAGTGTTCGGCAATGTAAAAAAACGGGATCGCCACTTTATTCATGTCATGAGTCATGACCAGAACAGGTAGGCTTCAGAACAGGTACTCGGCTCTTAGTGAGGAGAACAACCTTAGCGTAGATACAATGAATGATAATCTGACGAGTATCATTACAGAGTGTGCAGTGGAAGTTGGAGGCGGGGTAGTTAGACAGGACACTGGAAGCTTTCCGAGGAAACAAAGAATCTCATTGAGAAGCGTCAAATCATGAAATTCTCAAGTACAACAGACAAAATAAAACTGGCAGAGCTTTCGAAGTTGATTATTAGGCGTAAGGTATTTGATGTAAGAAGGTATAATATGGAAAAAATTGAACACGCTCTGAAAAATAGAGGAAGCGTGAAAGCAGTGAAGAGGAAACTTGGGACATGCAAAAATCGGATGTATGCACTAAGGGACAAAGAAGGCAAAATTACTACCAATATAGATGGGATAGTTAAAATAGCGGAGGAGTTTTACAGAGATCTGCACAGTAGCAGGGACAACCACGACCTTGATACTATAAGAACTAGCAGTAACCCAGATGACACCCAGATGGTTCAGTAACCTACATGGTTCAGTTGGCCTAGGAGCCAATTGAACCATAACCACCTTGATGGCTGAACATGTCAAAATACTGTCGATGCATCATCATGATGATGATTATGATGATGATGATGAGTCATGACCAGCGAGTCGTACTCGTTAAACCATCTTACTTTCCTTTACTAATTTTGGTTTACTGCAACTGAATGGAGCAGTGACTCCAAATTCTGAAGGCGAGATGTGGCGTTCATTCGAACGCTATGCATGCGTTCTTAAGCGAAGTATGAATTGCGTCCGTTACGTAGAAGTTACTCTATGTCATGCGTGAGGAGTGCCCAAGGCTCATCGGTGCGTTCCCGGCCATGATACATCGATAGTATTTTGATGTGTTCAGCCATCTAGGTGGTGATGGTTCAGTTGGCTCCTAGGCCACCCCTCCGGTACCAAGGGACGTTAAAAAAGTGGCGATGACGTCGACAATTTTAGTGTTGTGATGGCAGTGTCTACATGTGGTACCATCTAGCGGCGACGCCTGGCTGCTTGGCAACGGCTTAACTTCTTTTGATATTGATCATCATCATCATCATCATCATCATCATCATCATCATCATCATCATCATCACCACCACCACCGTCAGCCTGACTACGTCCACTGCAGGACAAAGGCCTCTCCCATGTTCCGCCAGTTAACCCGGTTCTGTGCTTGCTGCTGCCAATTTATACCCGCAAACTTTTTAATCTCATCTGCCCACCTAAACTTCTGTCTCCCTTTAACCCGCTTGCCTTCTCTGGGAATTCAGTTAGTTACCCTTAATGACCAGCGGTTGTCCTGTCTACGTGCTACATGCCCGGCCCACGTCCATTTCCTCTTCTTGATTTCAACAATGATATTCTTAACCCTCGTTTGTTCCCTAATCCACTCTGCTCTCTCCTTGTCTCTTAAGGTTACACCTACCAGTTTTTTTCTATTGCTCGCTGCGTCGTCCTCAATTTAAGCTGAACCCTCTATGTAAGTCTCCAAGTTTCTACTCTGTAGCTAAATACCAGCGAAATACAGCTGTTATATACCTTCCTCTTGAGGGATAGTGGCAATCTACCTGTCATAACTAAGAGTGCTTGCCGAATGTGCTCCACCCCATCCTTATTCTTTTAGTTACTACAATCTCGTGGATCCGCTCCGCGGTTATTACCTGCCCTAAGTAGACATAGTCTTTTACAACTTGAAATGCTCTAATACCTATCTCGGAGCGCTGCTCTTTTCCGAGGTTGTTGTACATTACTTTCATTTTCAGCAGAATAATTTAGGACCCACCTTTCTGCTCTCGTTGTGTAATTCCGTAATCATGAGTTGCAATTCATCCCCTGAGTTACTCAGCAATGCACTGTCATCGGCGAAGCGCAGCAGGTTACTAAGATATTCTCCATTAATTCTTATCCCTAACAGTTCCCAGTCTAGGCTTCTGAAAACCTCCTGTAAGCATGCGGTGAATACCGTTGGGGAGATTTTGTCCCCCTTTCTTACACCCTTCTTGATTGGTATTCTGTTGCTTTCTTTACGAAGCACTATGGTAGCAGTTGGTACCCTATAGATTTCTTCCAGGATGCTTATATATACTTCATCGACGCCCTGATTCCGCAGTGTCTGCATGACGGCTTATATTTTTTACTGAATCAAACGCCTTCTCGTAATCTATGAAGTCTATGTATAGTGGTTGGTTATACTCTGAGCATTTCCCTATTACCTGATTGATAGTATGAATGTGGTCGATTGTTGAAAAGGCTGTTCAAAATCCTGCTTGTTCTTTTGGTTGGTTGAATTCTAATGTTTTCTTTACTCTGTTAGCAATCACCTCTGTAAATAGCTTGTATACTACACAGAGCAAGCTGATCGGCCTGTTATTCTTCAAGTCCTTGTTATCTGCTCTCTTATGTATTAAGATGATGTTAGTGTTCTTCCAAGACTCTGGTACTCTTCCTGTCAGGAGACACCTCGTAAACAGTGTGCAAGTTTTTCTAACACTATCTGTCCTCCATCTTTCAGCAGATCTGATGTTAACTGATCCTCACCAGCAGCTTTGCCTCTTTGCATGCTCTCCAAACCTTTTCTGACTTCTCCTATCATTACTGGTGAGGTGTCATCTGGGTTACTGCTAGTTCTTATAGTATTAAGGTCGTGGTTGTCTCGGCTACTGTACAGATCTCTGTAAAACTCCTCCGATATTTTAACTATCCTATCCATATTGGTAGTTATTTTGCCTTCTTTGTCCCTTAGTGCATACATCCGACTTTTGCCTGTCCCAAGTTTCCTCTTCACTGCTTTCACGCTTCCTCTATTTTTCAGAGCGTGTTCAATTCTCTCCATGTTATACCTTCTTACATCGCATACTTTACGCCTATTAATCAACTTCGAAACCTCTGCCAGTTCTATTTCGTCTGTAGTACTTGACACTTTCATGCTTTGACGCTTCTTAATTAGGTTCTTCCTTTCCTGGGAAAGCTTGCCAGTGTCCTGTCTAACTACCCTGCTACCAACTTCCACTGCACACTCCGTAATGATACTCGTTAGATTATCATTCATTGTATCTACGCTAAGGTTGGTTTCCTCACTAAGAGCCGAGTACCGGTTCTGCAGCGACACTCTGAATTCCTGTACTTTCCTTCTCAGTGATAGCTCATTGATGGTGGTGGTTGTTGGGCGTTAAATGGCTGAGAATATCATCATCGGCATCATAATCATCATCGCTGTCACCGTCATCATTTTCATAATCATTATATAGAGGCCTGTGATAATTTACTTTCAATCAATCAATCAATCAAATCAAATTTTATTTTCGCTTCCGACAATACAGCGCATTGTCACTGCGAAAATAGGGGACCAGAGAAAAAAGCTGCGCTTGCACAGCTTGACTAAGCTCTGGTCACCCGTACAGCAGTAGTGACAGGGCAAAACATCTAACAAGTCTATATAGCCACAGTATATACAATGCGATTACCAAAAGTAGTTATGTAGACTACAGTGTTCTAATGAAAAAAGAAACATCAATGTATGTTTTAAGTTACAATCTTTAGTAAAACCAGGTACTGTAAATATACAAACATGAGTAGTTCTAATACATTTAAATAAACAGATCTAGTTAGGTTTTGTTAGTAAGTAGGTTTTGTTAGACTTCGGAGCAGTCGGTGCCTGATATTTGACGTCGAACAGCAGGTAGCTTGCTGTCGGCATATGGCCGGCACAAATCAAGAGCGGCATTTGAATCATATGCGCATCTCTCCGTGAGGCGCCGCCACGTTCCGATGACGCACTTCGTAGTCTGCTCATACGGAGTCACACTAGCGGTATAGTCACAACACCGCAAAACACAATACACGGCATAGTCATGGTATACACACACTTATTACACAAGATGGGCACACAAGCGAAGGCAGGGACGCTATTCTCGACGGGTCCAACTTGTAGACTGTCCTCTTTGGCCGGCACTGAATGGTTCGAGCCAGCCAGCACCACGCTCCTTGTTCCCGGTCTTGCTTCCGCAATGTCATCCTCACTGCAGAAAACTTCCACCACTCCCAGTATAAGTGAGACAGACGGACTGCGTTTCACCGCAAAAAAAAAAATGCTGCCACCAGAGATTCTTATTTAGATTCATGTCTCGGAGGCAGTGCATGAACTCTTATCACATTTGCCCTTGAATAAAGTTTAACCAGCCTGATGCACCTGGAAAGTAGGTGCACATTCCCGGCATCAGTAGAACCTGTTCATACGCAAGTTTCGGCTTGTCTAAGTGTCTTGCTACTGCACATTCCTCCTATGTGACATAATGATGGGTTATTGCGCACGTGTGACATGGTGGGTATAGTGCGGAGGTTTTGCAAGATTAAAGTTAGTTGTGAGCTGACGCTCCTTCCTGTCGCCCATTCTTCTACAATAGTTTGCATCATCTAATTTTCTTGTAACGATTCCCCCGCTTTCTTTCTCTTTACGCTGGGAATGTGCTGGCGGGTTCGAAGCTCCAGGTCATTATACCTTGATTATCTGCCAGCACTTTCACCGGGACATAACCGGAGAGAAAGTGCTTAAAGCATTCGACTAGCTTCTGTAACTTGGCTTGTTCTTGGCGTATTCGGTAAGTTTTTTTTTGTGACAACCGATTCAGGAGGGAATGAACCCCGACACTGAACTCATTCCATGTCTACTTTCAAAAGTGATTAAGAACGATAATCTTTACGATAACTAATATTTTGGACTCATAGGCCCGTATTCAAAAACCACCTTTATCTTACGGTGTTTTCATTGGCAGATTTGGAGCACTTCTGGCAATGCTTTCTTCTGCTCCACGCGGAGCAAGTACATTTCATTGGCAGATTGAAAGTGCTCCCTGTATATTCCATTCGCAAATCTGGAGCAGCTTCGTCATGAGATCCACTCCACGAGGCAGCTGTTTAGGAGGGTCCTTGCTGCATCCCCAGATGATGCGGTCTAAGGTTGCGGTCTGTGTCTTGCAAAGGGTGCACGTAAATGTGAATAAGGGTGGGTATATTTGTCTGCATATGTACGGGGAAGGAAATGAATGTTCCATTGGCATATTACCGTCAGTTTCCCTCCACCAGAGGGGAGTGCTCCAGCGTAGAGTCGATCGGCTACTCTGCATTCGCGATTAGATGACACCATTATTCGCATGGTTTCTTGAATTTTATGTGTTACTAGGACAGGTGTCGGCATAGCCGATAGAGTGAACTAGGGAGAAAAAGAGCAAACTCGAAGCATGTCGCCGTCACGAGCCACTGGCCTCTAATCTCGCTTAGTTCCTTCGCCATGCACGCTGACTGCTCGGTCGGAGCTAATGCGCATTCAGGGCTGGCACGTGGACTGCATGCATTTGGCTCCATTCGTCATAGCGGGGCTGCCATTGTTTCGCTCGTTTCGCAACGCCTGCCATGCAGAGTGGTGTGCGTAGCACCAAGGAGGTTTAAAAAGTGCTGGAGTGGAAATTATTGCCCAGGAGTGAAGCCGTACCCGCCGTAAGATGGCGGCTGCGGCAGCCATCTTACTAAGGTCATGATAAGCTATTATCATTCAGCGATTGATAAGGAGCGTGTTTCTCACACGCCCAACGAGTTTATTGTGATAGCCTTTTCGGGTGAGATAGTACTCAAAGCACGTCCCATGTGTTACTAGTTTTTCTTAGGAAGCCTCGAATGCAAGGCAAACTTTATTGGCAATTAGGACACCGATAATCGCCTCTATGGGTTATTTTATAGGGAACAAACATATTTTCATCTCAAGTTAGTGTAGCCTTTTGACTAACAGGTCAAAGCTACTTGATGTCTCAGTGGGCACAACAAAAAATTGAATGTTTTTAGATTTTTGGAAGTCAAAAGCTGGCTTCACTATTGCTGGCAAAGGATTGCGGGAGCTTCCACTCCAGCATTTTTTTTACCTACTTGCGCAGCACTGAATCACTGGCAGTTTCTGTGCAAATATGTATCAAACAACGTTATCCGGCTACAAGTGCAGCAAAGACGCGAAACGCATTAGGCGTAGCCCTAATGCGAAGCTGCGCTCAAAATTTGCATTACGGAATATTGTAATCATCACTGAGTTATATATTGCAGCTTGCTATTGCTGCAATCGTTTGAATCAAGATTCCATCCCCCACGTGTCGACATTTTCACGGCTGATGCAGCGCTACGTTTCTGAGAGAACGGTTGATTATTAAGCAAGCTCGGTTGGGTTTCGCGGTGCTGCCGAGGAAGCATTTATTAATGTATTCAGACGTCGCGGGAACCTCTCAATGCTCTTTGCTTCTGTTGCCTTTATCTCATTAAGTATTCTGCCTCTTAGAAGACCAATACGTGAACAGCATCCTAGTGAATAGAGGTCCCGGAACTCCTACGCTCATGCCAGTATCTTGAAAAAAAGAACTAAAATCTTTCGCGAAGCAAACTTAAACGCTCGATGTTGAAAGAGCAAATATTATTTAAATTAGAATGAAGAATCGTTTTGCTTGGTCGGAACACTTTGTTCAGCTCTTCTGAATGAGAAACCGGGCCTTCGCAAATATGAAGCAGGAATTCATTATTAGCACACAAGCAAACATTCGCAAAACGTGTTTTTGCGATCACTTTCGTAGCTTATTTGAGGTACACTCTTAAAAAAAGTTAGTAAAAAGGTAGCAACTGCCAGCAAACAGGAAGTAACTGCTGCGGTTACTACCTTACTTAGACTGTTACTAGACTTTTGCTACCTGTTTACTACCTACGTTAGTAAACAGTTACTAGCTTCTACCATTACTAACTTTTTGCGCCCTGTTTACTAGTTACGTTAGTAAACAGTTTTAACTGGAATGAAAAATGTAGTAACTGCAGCCGTTACAACCTTACTTGCCCCGTTACTACCTTTTTGCTACCCGGCTGTTGACTATTTCATCCAAAATAGTGTGATTCTGATTCCTAATATTGATGAGAGGAATTGTCTCAACGTATTATCATTAAACGAAAAAATAGCACAGAGGATATCTATAGATCAAAAAAATGCATTTTGTTTTAAATTACGCAACTGAGATATGTAAACGTGATTCTGATATTGTCGAAACAGAGAAGTACAAGTTAACGAACCATAGGCAAGTGTACACGCGTTGCAATAGACAATTACAACAAACTTAGTAAATTACAGCACATATTATCAAGACCGGTAGATCAAAATAACCAGACGGTCACAATTAGCCTTGAAAACGTTCACAATCAATCCACTGCGGCGTGTCTCTAAACATTATCATTGTTTTGGTGCGTCAAACCCGAAAAATGAGTATTACCTTGTAAACGCTGATATATTAGCCGTGCGAAGCATTCAAACGTACTGAGAAGTAGTTGATAATATTGTTTCGACCACTTTCCATAATGTCTTTCTATAATAGGACGACGCCTTGAGCGTTGGCCGGAAAGTGGGTTAGGTGTTGGTAAGGTAAGCGTCGTTCGCTCGGCTTCACAATGGCGACGATTTGATTGGCGACGCTAAATGTACGTGGGCTTTCTGCCAAACAGCGGCAAAACCAGCTTTACCGCCTGATTATAGAACAAGATCAAGACATCGCCGCTGTACAGGAAACAAAAGTAGAGAGTGAAGAGCACGCTGAGCGAATGGTGCAGCCTTTCACGAGACTGTTTGATGTGTGCGTTTGTCACGCGGTGGGTACATCTGCAGGTTGCCTCTTGTTGATTCGGCAGAGCCTCAATGCGAAAGTGGAGTCCGTAACTACCTGCGAGGCGGGTCGTTTTATTATATGTGATTTATCCTTACCACGAGAAAAATGGAGAGTAATCTGTGTGTACGCACCCACTGGGTTTGAAGATCGAAAGAAGTTTTTTGAAAAAGTTGATGTGTATTTGAAATGTGAACGTAAACTAATTTTGGCCGTGGATTTGAACTGCGTTTGTTCGAGTTTATATAAATCAAGTTCCAGGCCATACAGAGATTCAAGCACTGCCGTTCTAATCAATATGTTGGCGAAGGCTCAGCTAGAGGCCGTGGGGGAATGTCTTTGCAGTGGAAACGGGGTTACGTTTACCCACTTTCAGCGTTCATTCTAGACTTGACCGAGTATACGTGTCTTCCGAAATCATTCCTTCGTCCCATGATTACAGAGTTACACCTGTTACGTTTAGTGATCATTGTTTGGTTTCATTCTCAGTGGGTAAACATAAAAGGAATAACAAACATTTCTCTTGGTACCTCTGGAAATTTAATGTAAAGCTATTAAAGGAAGAAGAGTTTAATCGCATTTTTTTAGAGGGCAGAGAAGACTTAGCAAATAGAACACTTGAATCCTGGGGACCATTAAATTTAAAGCACTTTAGAGAGCCAGTATCCTGAGACATGCTGAAAAAGAACATGAAGTACACTTTTGAGAAAACTTGCAACAGTTAGTAGCGGAAGAATGTACTCAGGCTGGAACATTTTCAGACGCGATAAACAGAACTAAACAGAAGCTAGAGTTGATAGACCAAGAACGTAATCGTGGAGCCTTGATTCGAGCTCGAGCATAAAACTTGGTAGCGGGAGAAATGCCAACAAAACGAGCTCTTGGAGCTGAGAAAAGACATGCCTGTAAAAGTGAAATGAGAGAAATAGAATATAAAGGAACAAGGTGCCATACGATAGAAGCAATATCCGGTGCGTTTTTCGAATATTACAAAGAGTTATTCACACCAACCAGTGTACACGCAGATTGTTTTAATAGTGATTTAATTTCATTAATGCCAAGACTTGATATGAAAGGAAGGAAATGTTGCAATTGCCTATAACGGAGGGAGAAGTTGAAAAAGCAAGTGATAAGTTAAACAATGGTAAGTCTCCAGGACCAGATGGCCTGAGCGCTGCAGTGTACAAGGAATTCAAACACGTAATTTTAGCTATTTTGAGGGAAGGTATTTAACGTGGCTTATAAATGTGAACAACTTCCACCATCGTTTTTGTCAGCCCACACGGTCCTAATACCTAAAACAGAAGATCCCGCGAAGTTAAGAAATGTTACTATATATAGACCAATTAGCCTAACTAATGTTGACTGTAAAATATTGATGAAAATATTGGCCAGAAGGCTCCAGACAGTTATGACAAAACTGATTGGGTCCTACCAAACTGTGGCATAAAGGGAAGAAAAATATTGACCAACATAAACATAGCACGGTCAATCTTACAAAGTTGTGACGCTATGCATCTCAATGTTGCCATGCTTGAAATTGACCTCGAAAAGGCATTTGATCGCGTGCCGCACGACTTGCTCCTATCATTACTTGAGCACATTAACGTAGGGAGTTCGATTAGCGACAGAGTGCGCATGGCTTACACAGGATGCACGACGAGATTGGCAATAAAAAACTGCGGGTGAGCGTATACCTGTGCTGCGGTCAGTGAGACAGGGGTGCCCACTATCGCCCCTGCTTTTTGCTATTTTTATTGAACCTTTCTGTTTAAGTGTAATAATAGCACTGCAATAAGCGGCTTTAAATTGCTTGAAGCTGAGGTTAGCCTCCTTGCATACGCAGACGACATTGCAGTTTTCTGTACAAATTATGAGAGTATAATGCACGCCTAAAATGCCGTGAAATCTTTTTGCCAGGCGAGTGGTAGTGCCGTGAACTGGGATAAGTGTCTTGGCTTCTGGCATGGGGAACGGGACGTCACGCCAAGAGTATTTCTAAACATTAAAAGGCAGAAAACACCAGTGAAGTATTGAGGAGTGCCGCTAGAGTTCTATCACGACAGTGAACCGTATCGGAAAAAAAACACAAGCATTGCGCAATGATGTAGAAAAATGGAAAGGTTGGTGTATTTCGATATTCGCACGGGCGATATTCGCATAGGCAACTTGTTTCTGGTGAGCAAGCTGTGGTACGTAATGCAGGCTTTGCACTGCAGTAGAATAAGTGTACAGAAAATACACAGAGTATTCGCAATTTTAATATGGAGCTCTGTATGGGAAAGATCAAGCCGCACAAACCTGTTCAGAAAAGTTTGAGATGGCGGGCTCGGATTAGTTCATTTGTACATAAGACAACTGGTCAGTCATTTTCTTTTTCTGCGCGATGTAGATGACCCCTTTTTGAGAACTGTTATACTTCTAAGGTTATCTAGAGTGCTGCCGGGATTTCTCGTATCATGATGAAATATGCAAGGACCAATACAAGGGTATTTAAAGGAAGTTGTTACGCCTTTCCACTTTTTGTCAGTGAGATTTTCGTTAGAGTATCTGGCTGAAGTACCGCGTAAAAAATTGTATATAGACCTTGTCGATGTTTTACTGCCTGTACCACTGTACCGTTAGCTATATTGTGCAGGCCCAGGGCAAGATGTTCTGAAACGTGTTAAAAGAATGCTTGTTGCACCAGGGGTCAAAACTTTTTTCTTCGGATTGCATACTGGCACCTTACCAGTTAAAACGTGGTTGCACGATAGGGGAATATTCGTGCCATGGAGCACAAACTGTCACTTGTGTATTAAACCGGAAACAATCGAGCACGTGTTTATAGACTGCTGGAGTGGGGTTTTTTTCTGGTACATACTGCAAAGAACCTTGAAAAAAGAATTACTGTTAAGTACACACGGCATCCGTTTTCTTTCGGGTAAAAACGAGGCAGGTGTACCTTATGATCTCATCATGCTTCTAGGCCTGCACAGTATATGGAAAACCCGATGTGCCTTTGAAAACGCGGATGTAAAAGTGCTAGCTGTGCGCCAATATTTTTGAGAATCTGTGTGCCATTTCTTGAAATGCTGAAAGGCCAAGAGGATGTGCCAGATTGGATTGGGCACATAGAGCGATTGTTACGAATGCCCAAGTATTTATTATTAGTCAGCCATGAGCTGACGGTACCTCAATGAAGTATGTGTGTGTATTTTGTGGCGCACTTGAATTTGGACCGATATGTAAGTATGTAAAATGTGAACAGTCATGATATGCAAGGCAATAAAGAGGAAAAAAAATGCGTGAACGTCTAAGGTCTGTCTATTCTTCGCGTTCATGACACAGCACGCTTCATTACTCGAAGTTGCCTAGTAATAAGACATTAATTAGCGAACATTAGCAGTGGAGAAATTATATGCCAAAATAAATAAATATGGTAGAATTGGTCACTACTTTTTTTCTAGAAACCTTTAAAAGTTGCTATCCATGGGTGGTAACGGCTAGGGTAGTAACGGTTACTAAATGCTGGTAGTAACAGCAAGGGTAGTAACTGTTGCCACCCTTGCCGTTACTAACTGCGTTTACTACCAGGGTTGTAACATATGCGACAAACCTTTACTTCCCCAAAGTTAGCAAATACTACCACCTTTTGTCGAAGAGTGTAGATTTCCTATTTCGTGAATGACAGTAAGTAACGTATGTGTAAATTATGCTATATTTGGCGACATTTCTTCACAGCACCGTAGAAGCTACACAACCAAAGTGCATGCCTGGAACCAAGGCAACCAAAAAAAAAACGTTTGCAGCATATCCACGGAGTGAATGATGGAGAGTGGGGCGAAGCATTCGTCCGTCCATGCGTCCGTCTGTGTGACCGTCCATGCGTCTGTTCGTGCGCCCGTCCCTGCGTTCGTTCATGCATCCGCCCCTGCGTTCGTTCATGCGTCCATCCATGCATCTGCCTGTGTGTCCGTTCGTCCATCTATTCAACACTCCAAGTCCCACCATCTCGCATCTTTTTATCATGTATTCCCCATATAGAAGCACCGCCATTCAGTGGACATTCCAAGGACTAAACGAGAGGTGGCACACGCACTTTCTTACGGCTTGCGCTTCGGGTCTACTTCCCACCTTCAACCACCTTGAGTTCATGGTATAGACTAGTTCACTGTATTCATGGCACTGTGGCCCAATGCTCGCTAAACCTTTCTAAAACCAAGGAGGTTACGTCCAGCGAGTATAACGTAGTAACCTTTTCCTGTCAGATAGTGCTCAATGTACATGCCAGTGGCTGCTAATGTGAAATGAGAGACAGGAGGATTCAGCTTTTAATTTCTTACGGCTTACGCTTCGTATCTGCTTCCCCCTTTAACCACCTCGAGTTCATTCATGGTACATACTAGTTCATTGTATTCATGGCCCTGCGGCTCAACGCTCGCTAAACCTTTCTAAAACTAAGAAGGTTACACCCAGCGAGTATAACGTGGGTGGCTACGCAGGCACGCTGTTGGAAGGAGCGGGCGAGGGTCGTGATGAAGGGGCACTTTTGTTGATAACGAGTACCAACGACAAGGCGAAAAATGGTTAAGGGCCGAGAACACACACGGGCCGTTTCGGTGCGGTCGATTGTCGCGCGCACTCGGACACTGATGCTTAAAAGATAGACTGTAGCATGAGTGTAGTACGGCCAGTCCAGAAGGTCTAGTGTTACTTCTTTGTTGGAGCTGGTGGGAACGTCAACGGGGAGTGCGGTCAACCCTGGTAGTGTGTTTACCGTGCTGGTACCGTCGCTTCCGGTGGCACATTACCGGCTGCGGCGGCCGCCTGGTCGGCCGAGTAGGGTGCAGATAAGTTGGAAACGGTGCGCTTTGGACCGATGAAGTGCGACATGGTTTACAGTGAGAACGAGCCGGCTCAGAGGGCACTGATAGATTGCTTTTTCCGACCTTTGACGATGTGTAACGCGCAGGCGTACGCCGATGAGTCGTCGCGTTGTTCGAGCTAGAACCGACGTTTGGTGATGCGAGATCGAGCGGTGGGTATGTGGCGTCACAGTTGTCATGGGCCGTAGACGGCGTTGAAATGCTCAAGCACGCGTACGTAGTGGTAGGTGGATGGTTTAACTGCGCATCTGTTGGGGCATGCACGGTGTGCTCCACCTGTGGTGAGCCAGGCGTGCGGCCCTCGGGATTTCCTGACATCAACACAGCATCATGCACGTTCATCTGTGCATGCTCAGGGGCTTGAACTTCTGTAGGATACATCGAGGATGATGTTAGTAGGTGCTGGCAGTCCACGAGGTTTTGAGCAGCAGGCACCGGTGTGCAGGGGAAACTGATGGCGTGCAGTGTCACAGCGGGCTCTGGGTCCATAGTGTGAGTGGTGTCGCGGGTCTCCACAGATGCCGGGACAGGCGGGGAGTCTGCAGAAAGGTCAGCTGGCCCAGCTGAGGTCGTCGAATCGCCCGGGACAGACAGTTCAGCCGACCAAGTCTCCGCAGCAAATGCGACGGTGTACGGGGCAGCGGCCGGTGTCGAATCTATGTGGCCAGTTGCCGGCAGGGGAATGGTCTGGACTGGCTGTGGGGCGAGAGGCGTCCTGGAAGGTAATGAGCCAGGTGCAGTTGTGTCATTTTTGGGAGGAGGAGCATGTTTAAGGCCGTAAAACTTGAGCACGGCGTCTCGCAAGTGATCGTACGGGCGAGGGCTCCAGGAGAAGTATGTGAGGTGGTGTTTGAGGTCATGTGGAAGATGGTATTCCAATACCTCGTACATGAGCTCTTGGATCCAGATGCCGTTGGGATACAAGGCCGCCGCAAACTCCTCGAACCACGACTCTAGGCGAGAGGTCCGGAACGGGGGCAGTCGCGGGTCGAATTGAGGCTGCCAGGTTTGTGCTGACTGGAACATGGCCGCGTAGCTCGGTGGCGAAAGGTCACCTGTGCCAGACTCCGGTGTGGGCAGCAAGGTGGTCGTCATGGAGTCTGGTGGGGCCACGGTGTCGCGTGACGTCGCTTTCGTGGAAAACATGGAGGTAGCAAGCGTGCCAGAAGGACCTTCGGCCGAGGACTTCGAAAAAACGCACTTCGTGGTGGACAGGTTGTCGGCAGCAGGAACGACTTCAAGAACCTCGTCGGATCTGTGACCGGGTGTGAGAATCACTGCGCTAATGGCCGGACCAAAGGTGGAGGGAGACGTTGTCGGGGAAGTTAGGTTGCGGTCAGATAAGAGCTGCAGGCCGGAGGGTCCAGCAGGCTGCTACGCAGGGAAAACCTGAAAGTCACGGGTAAACGGCAGCGGGTGGTAGGTGAGGTCATAGCTGGCAAGCACCGCAGAGCAGACGTCATCGTAAGGCTGCTGGCTGGAGGTTGAAGTGGCAGAGAGATGACGCAACTCTACCGGAAGGGCGTCATGAAGAATGGCATGCATCAGCGGCTGGTCCGTGACGCCATTCAGCGCAAGAACGGCATCGAGCTGCATGAACCATACTTTGGGGTAGGTCGATTGGAACGGCGGCACTGGCGGGCAGAGTTGCGGGAACATGGCAGCGGGCCGCTCGGCGAAGGGCGTGTTCTCCGGGTCACCAATGTAGCGGCGAGAGAAGAGAGACGTGAGACGGCGTCGAAGGCGGCCGACGGGGCCGTGCTGATCTCGCCACTTTATTCCACGCCTGAAGAGGAGCCGCGGTGGCTGTCCACGTCCGACGCGCCAGTTGCGTGAGCTCGTTCTAAACCTCGCGCAGCTCGAGCTAGCATCAGGTGCGCGAGAGGCGCGGCGCGGTGATTGAGGAATGATGATGGTGATGATGGCACTACAGTAGCAACCCTTTCTTGTCCGATAGTGCTCAATGTACATGCCAATGGCTGCTAATGGAGATCGCAGCGTGCGCGTTGACTAAAAGCCGAATGCTCCTGTCTCTCATTCCCCATTAGCAGCCATCGGCATGTACATTGAGCACTATTTTTTATTGTTAAACAACGTACCGAAGAAATCTCTCACCGGCACCACCTTTGAGGTCAAAATGTTATACTTGGCACCACATTGCAGGTCAAAGCATCAGACGGGTTACATACTACGACGGGAAGCAGGACGAACGGGTGCCGCTATAAAGAGCTTCGCCCCTAAAACGTGTTTACCTATACTTTCCCATTTCACCTTGCTGAAATAAATACCCCTTTATTTGTTGTGAGACTAAAATGGTTACGGGAAGCCGTGGGTTTAGGTTATTGTTCATTTTGCTAAAGCGCCTTCCTTTTCTTTCCATTTTTTAGACAGCACCACCTTTCCAATACATCTGTTTTCCAAAGTGGACATGACGTCCATGACGCAGTGGGTCGTTATGCAGCCGCAAACGCACTGCTTAATTCTTCGTGGAGATTCAACTGGTTGTATGACGCTAAAAGGTATACTCAACCATCGCAACATTTCTGCCCTTGAAATTTTTCAGGTAAATAGTTTTCTCGATATACTAACGTTGCGAGCGAACAAAACCGAACCCCATCGCAAGCTGCCGGACTACTGGGGAAGTCCCGCCTCCACAGCGTTCGCTGCAATGTTGAGATAACTGGTCGCTGAGCATAGCGTACTTATTCGCGTACTGTGAGCAACGCTAGTACTATCTGACACTTAGGCTGGTCACTGTTGGGTATTGCTGTTCAAGTCCAAATAACGATAGCTAGTCTTTTGTTATCTAGACTTTCTTCAATGAATAGATGTATAATTGATCCACTTGCAATTACTTTCTCTTTTGCCAGTATGCGCAGCGGCACAGGTAGTATATACCATGCGGACCGCAAATAGTTGTGGCCAACCACCGAAACTATGGCTTCCGCGGCAATAATAACAATTCTATGACTGCGTGAATAGGCGCGTTTATAAGGCCACGCGAAGTAGAAAAATTTAGGATCCCTCTATTCTGTATGTAATTTTATTCGAGCAATTTCACAGGACCCAAGCCGACGGGAACATATTTATTTTTATTTGGGCTCATGTGATTCTTAAAGAGAAAAGAAGAGAAAAGTGAGTCCCGTAACTGTCTGCATCAGAATGCGACACCTAAACAGTAGCTCACGAGGAATGGGTGTAAAGAGGGATTAAAAGGGTAGGAATAAAGGCATAGACATAGAGAAGGGGGAAGGAGAGAGTGTGGCGCCGGGACAGCGACACCCAGATGCAAGAAGAAGATGGGAAAGATGGACTCGGTCGCAGGAGTGCGAGGATGGGGCACCACTCAGTGAGAGCTCTTGTCGGCGGCAGGAGATGGCGTAGGGCGAGCCATTCAGCCAGAGCTGCACTGTCGTATGAGATGACGGGAGCACAACCGCTCGGTACGAAATCTAGAGAGAGTTTCAGGAGCGAAGCTTCTTAAAGCGGCACCCGTTCGTCCCTTGTCGTAGTATGTAACATGTCTTACACTTTGACCTGCAAGGAGGTGCCAGCAGATATCTCTTCTGCGTTGTTGAACTACAAAAAATTTGCAGCGTGCGCGTTAACTGAGGGGGGAGGGGGTAGAGAAAATGGGTAACGATTTACAGTACGTGGTACTCTACTATGGGAGAGCTTAAAGCCGTCTCTTAACTGAAAGCCGAATTCTGAATGTATTGTCCCAGCATTAGTGTTCGAGAGCTTCGTGGCTGGCGTTAGTCAGAATAGTCCAGATCCCGCATTGGAGCTTTAGTGTTAAGCTTGCTGACTACCATACTAGATTGACGTATTCATCAAGAAAACAAAAATTCATTGATGTAACACACACTTGTGTATTCCACACTTGAAAACCTTTAATTAGGACATGTGTACTGACCCACTGGAATCTTAATTAAGAAGCGTCTACGCTATCTCAAAGCAAGTAAGCCATGACGTGCCTTTGCTGTGATTCGGCGTTCGAAATACCCTTTTCTCTTGGTTCCACTGGTGAGAAACTGCAGAAACGGCAAGGCATGAAGTGGCTGTCACAGAAGCACGCAATGTCGTGCTTATACAGGCACCTTTTTCTGTTGCAGGTCAACCGCTACTGCAAGGGACAGCGAATCAGAGAATTCTACTTTGGAGACGCTCGGCTGTTTTCATACCACTTCGCTGCCTACATGCGTCGCCAGCTTCCCGAGTACCTTCGTCAAAGGCTTTCGGGAATGTGAGTACACATCAGAGGGATAACAAAATACGAAACATAGCTTACTGTAATGCAGTTTATTGTCCAATAAATACTAGTGACACGCGCTAAAAATAGGCCCAGTGGACATGTTAAAAAATGCCCACAGCTCCCCGAAAGGAATCTTGAGGAAATGCGCATGCATTTCTTGCGCCGAGAGAGGGTACCGTTGTGGTCAGACATTCGTTTTTGCCGACTTCTGCCATCGCCTTAAGAGGTGCCCAGCCAGCGAACGACCGAGAGTAAGGAGCGAGCAGACGGGAGAGTGGGGCGCCAGCGTTCTTGGCTCAGCGTTGGCGTTTCACAGCGGCGTCTCGAGCACACGTTTCCGGATGTTCTTGAGAGGCGCCCAGCCAGCGATCGGTCGACAGTGAAGCACGAGCAGATGGGAGAGTGGGGTGCAGGGAAGAGAGGAAGCGAACGGCGAGGCAAGCACTGCACTTACCATCTCTTCTCCCACATTATGGGGTGTATGTATGTGCATTTAATAGTGGAAGCGTCAGTCGGCGCCGCCAGCAACCATGACGACAGGTGTGAAACACTCTTGGAGATGCGAAGCAGCTTATGATAAGGTTCAATCTGGTGTGCGTAATCAACCTTACTGCGCTCGCGCAACAGATGGCCCAAGCACTGCCAGAACGCGCTCACGCACTGGTGCTTTCCAGCCTATGTAATGAGCAGGGCAAAACGCTGTGGCGTGTGCCCCTTAAACACTCTTAGCAATCACGTGTCAACAAGGTTTAGCAGACACGTGATGAACCCTCGTGCTTCCGAGTCGCGGGGCGATGAAACCGCGGGGCGTGCTCGAACAAGAGTTCGCAACGAGTAACATTAACAGAAACTACAGTGAATTCATGGTGTGCTCCTCTTTCAAGAACACGTAAAGGGGTGGTGCGACCATTTTTTAGATGCGGAGCATCTAATACTCGAGGCTTGTAGTGCGGCGCCGTCCGCAAGCTTCCTCCTCCTTCTTCCACCATCTGTGCATCCCTTACTCCTCTACACACCGCGCGCGCTTCACTCCTCCACCATCTGTGCACCCTTCCTCCTCTACACACCGCGTGCGCTTCTCCTCTTCACGAACATTCGCTAGCTGTATAATGTAGCGCGCATGCGCCGTCACGCTTCGAGAACATCGGCAGCTGACGCGCGCGCATGCGCCGTCGCGCTTCGAGAACATCGGCAGCTGACGCGCGCGCATGCGCCGTTGTGCTTCTCCCCCTTCTCGAACATTCGACAGCTGACAGTGCATGCGCCGTCGCGCTGTATATATACTCAAGGTCGGTGCTCGCTCGCTCAGTTGCCGCTCGTCGGTTGGTTTGTACGGCGCGTCGACGTCCGAGGTCGCAATGATCGACGTCCCTTCGACCAGCGCCGGCCAAAGTGGCATCTAAAAGCCATCGTGCTGAAAGTTCCTCGCAATACATAAACACCGCCCTTTCGCATACGTGTCGTACGTGTTCACTCATTTAACAACCCTCCTACAACCACGTTAACCAATTTAGCCAGCGACCCAAGTAAGTCGCAATTTAACACCCCATTTCACAACCACGTTAACCAATTTAGCCATCGACCCAAGTAAGTCGCACTTTAACACCCCGTTAACCATCTATATGCTCCGCATCCTCCTCAGTGTTCCCCCGAGGGAAGCTGCGGGCAATTTTTTTTGGATTGCGCGTGTTTTGGGGTGAAGCTCCCTATGGCGTGGGTCAGGCGTCCACAATGTATGTAGTAGTAGTAGTACGTAGCCGCCTCCATGGCCGGACTGGAGGAGCGACACGCGTGCACCCAATTGAGGAGGAAACCCACGCAAGTTAATCATAAAAATAGTTGTTTCTGATGAAATAACTTACACAGACGAGTATTGGTGACCTAATTTCTAATAACACTTGCCTAGAACTTGATGCTTACTAAAAAAAAAAACTAATATTGGAAGCACGCACTTTGAGTAAAAAAAAACTAATATCGGAAGCACGCACTTTGAGCATTATCTGACCAGAGCGGATTGACATGTTAAACTCGCTCGACGCAACCTACTTGGTTTTAGCAAGGGTTGGGCCACAGTTTCATAAATATAGTGAACTAATATATGGCCGTGAACTAGAGGCGGCGAAAGGTGGGAAGTAGACACAAAGCGCAGGCCGTAAGAATGTGCGCGAGTACCACCTCTCGTTTAATCCTTGGAATGTCCGATGGATAGCGGTACTTCTATATCCTGAATATATGATGAGAAGGCGCGATATGGCGCTATTTGGAGTCAGTCAGTCAGTCAGTCAGTCAGTCAAGGAACTTTATTTGGTCCTGGGCAGAGGAGAATGCCCCCGTCAGGGGGTACCGTCTGGGGGCCCCACCCACAATGGCGCCGGGAGGTTCAGGATTTCAGCGGCTTCGCGAGCTCCCTGGACAGCCATCAGCTGCTGGTCCTTTGCGGAGCTGGTGATAAGCTGAAGCCAGTCTTCCTCAGTGGAGGAAGACCGTGAGCCCCCGTGCAAGTCGTGACACTGCCACAGCATTTGCTGGAGTGTGCGCCTCGGATGAGCACAGGGCGGACAACGTGGGTCTATTCCGTCAATGAATTTCGACCAAATAAACAGACATGGATACGTGTTTGTAACATTCGCAGGGTGATTCCCTGTGGTCTGTTTAGGTGTTCATTAGATGGACGGATGGATGGACACACGTACAGACAAACAGATGCACGGATTGACGCAGGGGTGGAGGGATGGACGGAAAGGTTGGACGCATGGATGACAGACGTCGCACAGACGGACAGACACACGTAATGACGGACGAATGCACAGACAGATGGACGCATGAATGGACGCACAACCGGACTGGAGCAAGAATGAACGGACCGACAGATGCTTCGCCTCACTCATCATCATGCACTCCAGGGATATGCTGCGATTTTTTTACTGAAAGCAACATTTGCAGTAAACGCTCCAGAAACCTTAATACACCCACAAAGATTATTTTATTCTCGCTAAATAATTATTATCACCTTTTCCATGTGGACACATTTCGGTTTCGGTTTCAGGGTGCTGAACGGGGCTGCGATGAAACTGTGTAGCTTTTTGATGCGGCCGCACATGTCGTGCTTATTGGTGCTGATTATCGTGTGATCTCGCTGGATTTGAAACAACTTTTATATTGCAAAAATAGTATGTAAATTATTTTTGTATTTACGTTTTTTTCGTATTCTTGTACAACCTACTGTAATGCAAAATAACAAAAAACGCCGACCAAGGTGACATAAACAAAATTTAAAAAGACGTTTCGGCTCCCCACACGGGAGCCGAAACGGATATCTGTCTGTCACAGTGACCTGTTATTTTGCACTATGTTTGTCTCCGACCAGACGGCATTCCGTCGGACTCTTGACTATATAAACCTGCTGTAATTTGTTGCTCTTTCTATGTGTTGCCACTGAAGATGTCATTTATGGTACTTTAAGAAAGACTTCTATTAATTTACTTTTCTCATTCTTCCATATTCTGTAACCCCATTTTGCCTTCTCGGTTTTATATCAGATTGTGAGTAATCCTAAACAAATAAATAAGACAATAAACAAATAAATAAATATCTTCGAAAATATGTGCCAACTATAGGCCTTAAAACATTGTTTTATGCAGGTGTTTGCGGCAGTTTACGGTGCCGTTTCTGGCGTGTTCACCCTTACTTTTTTACAGCGTCTACAGGCTGGTGGAGAGTGGCATTGTGCATCACTACCACAACGCCAAGCTGGTACCTGTGGGGCAGTGTTGCCGGGGCGAGAGCCGCTCGCAGCTGAACTTCTTCGACATGGTGTCGGTGTTCTACCTGTACTCCTTCTGGTGTCTCATGAGTGCTCTTGTAATTGTGGTGGAGCTAATTATTGGAAGCCATGCAAAATACTCCCTTTGCACAACTCGTTCACACCTGTAACCAGAACCAGTCAGGCGACTCAGTTAGTCTCAACGCGACTGGTCTAACATGGCCGCTTGACCGCAAAGCAACTACTTTTGCTGCTCATTTTTTTTCGGTCGCGCGACTCTAGTCGCAAATGCCTTGAGCGATCGTATGCGCAGGGACAGTTGTGCGATTGTCGATGAATTCACCTACTTGGATGTATAATTCATGATTGGTATAAAACGGGCATATTAATATGAGAGACGGCGTAGTGAAGTGCTCCGGAAATTTCGGCCACCTGGGGTTCTTTAACGTACACCCTAATTCGAGCATACGGGACAACAGCATTTTCGTATCCATCGAAAATGCAGTCGCTGCAGCTGGGATTCGATCCCACACTATGACCTACGGGTCAGCAGCCGAGTACCTTAGTCACTATAGACCACCACGGTCGGGTTCGATTGTATACTTCGACTATCTAGCCACCATACTTCGGTGGATCACGTTCAGTTATGCAAAAAAGACATGACGTCATGACACTCTTGACCACATCGACGCGCCAAACCCACAAGCACATTCTCAGCATAAAGAGAAAGAATGGGGTCGATACGTGCAGTAAGAGGACACTTAAAAAAAACTACACAAGTCCAAAATTGCGGATGAACGTGTGAGAGTAATGCTTGCCGACTTTGCTGCTGCGTCAGGTGAGCGGCCTCATTAAGCCTAATTCAAGGGCTAACGTGACTAGAGTTCACGCATGGCATCCGAGATGTGCGTCCAAGAGCGGGTCGCTGGGGGCAGGATTCGTATACCAGTTAATTACATACTGCGTTTCTCATTTGTGTCGAGGGTTGCGAAGCTTAGCGACGTCAATATTTGGTCCCCGAAGAAATATCAGAAACAGGGGGTGTGCAGCACGCCCAGCTCTGTCCAATCAGTGGAGGTCGAAGTGGACAGCCTACCAGGTGGAATGATCGAGAGTCGTGCTTCTGGACACTAGCTTGTTTTTCTCACAAATAGCATTGTGAACAGAGGTGACATATGTGTGGCGACTGGCATGTTTGCAACTCCATAAAATGCTTGTTGTGCTGGAAACACTGATCAATAAAACAAGCATGACAGTGTTGAACAGAGTCAACGCTGCACTTTCGCTTGGCGCTGTGCTAAAGTTTCTTGATTGTAGCGTCGTATCGTGTTGCTTCGTTGAAGACGAAAGGCACAAATACATAGAGCCTATCCACCGAACCACTTCACGTTTACTTCAAGTTGAAGTACTTGTCTAGTGGGCCTGATGTTTAAGATGGTTCATGTGTCATAGTTATGCCTGGGAGAAGAGCATACACGAGCTTTACTGGCGGCTCAACTTCGTTTACCACAACACAAACATAAACATTTCGCCAGATCCATCGTACCTTGGGAATGAATGTTACGCGAAGCATGCTTAGAAGGTGACTGTGTTGTAATTTTTTATTGAGGGAAATGTTGCGAAATGTATATGTACAAATGCACACACAAATACGTTAAACAGCAACATGCGTTTTCTACTAACAGTTTATTACAGTTGCGTAACGATGCCAACAGCAACATGGATATTAGCAACCGCAGGAGCGGCAACCTGAATAAACCGCTGGTGCTTGCACTGATGCTCACGAGGATGGTAGATCTGAACAATGCTACATGAATCAACTTCAGTGGATGGCGTCCAACAACAATTGACGTTGACCCGATAGGACGGCTGTATCATAGGAGTACATACATAACGTTCACAATATTGAATAGGCAGTACTGCAATTACTATTGACGTTCCACGATTATTTGGGCATTTTAAACAAAGTATATAGTTCTCAGACAGGGCGTCGTTCAGTGGTAGAACGATTTTGCGCCACGCACAATGCTGGGGTCTGATTCCTGCTGAGACCCTGACATTTATTCTTTGCATTCGTCCTGCCAACGCTGACAATATGTTTTTTCTTAATGCTCACGCGTTAAAACTAGACATGTATTCTCGCCGTTGCTGGGTGGATATAAACTGCCAATTCCCTGCGGCCCAAATCCACATATATGTGGCACATACCCGTCCTCAGGTATGTGCCATTGTTTTGTGGAAGGTGTTTGACGGCGAACGCTACGGGACTGTGACATTATTCATGTCATGACCACTGAGTCATGTCGTCAAAGCATCCTACCATACTAATTTTTGTGTTCCTCAAGTTAAGGGGGTCATCACGAGAGCACCAATACACAGGCGTCTAGATCGATAGATAGATAGATAGATAGATAGATAGATAGATAGATAGATAGATACGCTCAAAGTACCTGTATTACGCAAGGAAATACTTCGCAGTTAATAAAACATGCCTCCATTCCTCTATGCATTGTTAAAAGCACTCGTATTGTACGTCGATGAAGGCTACTTTAAAACGCTAGCAACCAGAGTCGTTTTGTTTCTCAATGAGCACACCGGAATAAGTCCCTACTTGGGCTTTGGCTCAAATGTTATGAAAATATAATAAAACTGAAAATTCATCTGAAAAGTAGGTATAGGTTGAAGAGTTATATCGGATACAAGAGATATGGCAGCGTAACTATTCTAAAGATCAGGGGCAACTGATCTTTAGAATAGTTACGCCCGTGTAATTATTAAAAATAATTGAATAAGTTCATGCAATTCACAGATAGCTTCATTGTTGGTTTGATACAGCCCGATTAAACATACTATAAAGGAGATTTATTAAGCAGAAAGGTCGGTGCTTGGAAGGCTTGGAAGGCGATGCACCAGCCGCAATTTCCAAACTCGAGCCGCTGCTGCACACTCGATGCTGCTGCCTCTGCGCCGGAGTACTTCCTCTTCTTTACAATGGCCCCACGGAGAAAAAAGGAGCCATCCTGGCGACTTAGTCCTGGGCAGGCGGCGTTGAACCGTGGTATTGCTTGAGCCTCTGGACGTGTACAACCTCGCGGTTGCGACGTCGCAAGTCTGATGGTGGCGTAAGAGGCTCAATGAGGTAGTTTACTGGCGAAGTTTGTTCGACAATACGATATGGCCCATCGTACTTTGGCAGAAGTTTGGAAGAGAGCCCTGGTGTGCGATGCGGCACTGACAGCCATACAAGAGAACCCGGAAGAAAAACGGGAGTTGAGGTCTGGGCATCATGAATTGCTTTTTGCCTGTTTTGGTCATCGCAGGTAAAGCGACGAGCTAACTGGCGGCATTCTTCTGCGTGTCTGGCGGCGTCCAAGATCGGTAGGCACTCGGACGCGTCTGGTCGATAGGGCAAAATGGTGTCAATGGTGTGGGAGGGGTGACGGCCGTAGAGGAGGTAAAAAGGGGAGAAGCCTGTTGTCGCTTGCGTTGCCGTATTATAGGCGTATGTAATGAATGGGAGAACTAAGTCCCAGTTAGAGTGGTCAGGCGTCACATACATGGATAGCATGTCACCGAGAGTACGATTAAAGCGCTCGGTAGCCCCATTGGTTTGTGGGTGGTAAGCGGTACATGTGCGATGTACAATAGCACACTCAGCGAGCAATTTTTCAATGACCTCGGACAAGAAGGCGCGGCCGCGGTCACTGAGGAGTTCTTGAGGGCCTCCATGACGCAACACAAAATGACGCAGTAGGAAAGTGGCAACCTCCTGTGCTGTAGCCGTTTTAAGAGCAGCGGTCTCAGCATAGCGCGTTAGGTGGTCGATAGCAACTATTATCCACCTGTTGCCAGTCGGAGTCAATGGAAGTGGCCCATAAATATCTATTCCAACCCGTTCGAAGGGTCGGGAAGGGCATGGTAAAGGCTGCAGTTCACCGGCGGAGGCGCGTGGTGGAGATTTTCGGCGCTGACATTCGGCACAAGAGCGGACGAAGTTGCGAACGAAGGTATACATGCCACGCCAGTAGTAGCGATGTCGAAGCCTTTCGTAGGTCTTGAAGACTCCTGCGTGGCCACATTGTGGGTCAGCGTGAAAAGAGGAACAAGTCTGCGACCTCAGGGTTCGTGGAACGACGAGGAGCCACTTGCGTCCCTCTGGTGCGTAGTTGCGTCGATAGAGAAGCGTGTCACGTATCGAGAAGTGTGGAACTTGGCGCCGAAGCGTTCGCGTCTTTGGGAGTTCAGAAGTGTCGGAGAGATGATTGAGGAGAGACGCAGTCCACGGGTCATTGCGTTGTTCGATAGCAATGGTGTCAAAGTCAAGCGATGACAATGTGGAATCGCAAGCGGAGTCAGCTGTGGCATTCTGGGGCAGGGGGGAACGGGAAAGGGCGTCGGCGTCAGCATGCTTCCGTCCTGACCGATAAACCACGCGTATGTCGTAATCTTGAATTTTCAACGCCCAGCGAGCGAGGCGGCCAGATGGGTCTTTTAACGTCGAAAGCCAGCACAGCGCGTGGTGGTCGGTCACGACGTCAAAAGAACGACCATATAGATATGGGCGAAACTTTCCAAGGGCCCACACAATGGCCAAGCACTCCTTTTCTGTGACGCTGTAGTTGCTCTCAGCCTTGGTAAGTGTGCGACTAGCGTATGCCACGACGTATTCCTGATGTTCCGGTTTACGCTGTGCGAGCACAGCACCCAGGCCTACACCACTGGCGTCGGTGTGGATTTCAGTTGGAGCTTCAGGATCGAAATGGCGTAGAATGGGTGGCGTCGTAAGAAGCCGTCGCAGGGTGGTGAAAGCCTCGTCGCAGGCAGGGGACCACGATAAGAGGTCTTTACAGCTGCTGAGAAGTTGCGTGAGAGGTGATATAATAGACGCGAAGTTTCGGACGAATCGCCGGAAATACGAACACAAGCCGATGAAACTTCGAAGTTCTTTGATGGTGGCAGGTTTAGGAAACGCCGTAACAGCTCGCAATTTCTCGGGATCCGGGAGGATGCCTTCCTTGGAAACAACGTGGCCCAAAATGTTCAGTTGACGCATAGCAAATCGACATTTTTGAGGTTTAATTGCAAACCGGCGTTAGTTAAGCAAGTAAGGACGTGCTGAAGGCGACGTAAGTGTGTGTCAAAGTTAGGGGCGAAGACCACGATATCATCGAGGTAACACAAGCATATCTTCCATTTTAGTCCACGCAGGATGTTGTCCATCATTCGTTCGAACGTTGCAGGTGCATTGCAAAGTCCGAAGGGCATGACGGTGAATTCATATAAGCCGTCTGGCGTGACAAAAGCGGTTTTGGGGCGATCGGCCTCCGCCATAGGCACCTGCCAGTAGCCTGACCGCAAGTCTAACGAGGAAAAGAACTCGGCACCCTGCAAACTGTCCAAAGCATCGTCAATGCGCGGTATTGGATAGACATCCTTCAGCGTGATCTTGTTCAATCGCCGGAAATCGACACAGAAACGAATAGAACCGTCTTTCTTTTTGACGAGAACCACCGGAGACGCCCATGGGCTCTGTGAAGGTCGAATGACGCCTCTGCGAAGCATGTCGTCTACTTGGTCAGCAATGACGCGGCGTTCTGTAGCGGACACGCGATATGGTCGTTGTCGCAGCGGTGAGTGGGACCCAGTGTCGATGTGGTGTTCTACTGCTAAGGCACGGCCGAGAGATGTTTGTTCAACGTCGAAAGAGTGGCGGTAGCTCTCAAGAATGGTGAGGAGTTGTGAACGCTGCGAAGATGTCAAATCTGCAGCGATGAATGGTTGAAATATGTTTGCCGACGTTGAGTCAGGCGCTGAGACGACAGCCAGTTCACAGACGGAGGTAGAAGGCACCTCATCGGGGACGGATATAATTCTGGAAGAACTGATTGTCTCGACGTGGCCAAGGCACTCGCGACAAAGTAGGGATAAAGACGATGACTCATGATTATAAATTGGCATTGTGGTTGACCCTTCTACAAGATCGAGAGCAGCGAAAGGCAGGGGGAGAGCTCTTCGGGCGACGAATATTGGAGATGGTGTGAAGAAGACCGTGCCGTCGGATATGGCACTGCATGAAACTGGCACGAACGCAAAAGAGCATGGAGGGATGTAGGTGTCATCGCTAACGACAAGTTTAGCGGCAAACTGGGTGTCAACGGACGCTTGGTCATCCAGTGAGCAAAATTCGACCTCAGCCCTAGCACAGTCGATTACGGCGTTATGACGCGACAAAAAGTCCCATCCCAAAATAATATTATGGGAGCATGATGAAAGAACCACGAACTCTATCGTACACAGAACGTCCTGAATTGTCACGCGGGCTGTACATACTGCGGTCGGTTGAACAGGTTTAGCACTGGCTGTGCGAAGCGATAATCCGGAGAAAGGCGTCGTAACCTTACGAATTGAGCGGCAAAATCCAGCATCTATAACCGAAACAGCTGCACCGGTATCTACAAGAGCGACAGTAGGGATATTTTCGACGAACACATCAATAACATTGGTAGGTGACAAGTGAGGACTTGGGCAAACCGAAACTTGCGCAGTTCTTGCCTCAGGAACTGCGTCGTCTAGTTTTCCTCCTCGTTAGGTGCGGGCCGTCGACGCATAGGAGAAGGCGAGCGGCGGCGTGGAGAGGGCGAGTGAAGACGTCCCGGGCGAGGGCGGTGGTCGTCCTGGTAGCGGGCTGGCATTGGAGTGGAGGAACCGTATCGCGCGTTGGAGTCAAGCGGGAAGAAAGGCTCACGGCGGTTTTCATTGGTGATATGCGTCCGGCGGCGACAATACCTTGCGACGTGTCCGGGGTATCGACAAGCGTAACATATCGGGCGATTATCGAGGGTGCGCCACGGGTTGGCGGTGTTAGTGCTGGTCCAGTGAACTGGAGCTGGGGGATAGCTCGCGCGAGGCTGGAACGGAGGTGCAGGCGCCTTGCGAGTTGGCATGGCTGCAGCCGCGGCGTAGGTGAGAGGAGCAGCCACAAGATTAGGCTCGCGAGCAGCTGGTAAGGCCTCGGCGACCTCTCCTTGAATGACGTCACGTAGAGACGATGGTAAAGTTGTGGTAGCTTCTGGTGTGAAAGGCACCAAGGAAAGCTGTCGTGCAACTTCTTCGCGGACAAATGCTTTTATTTCGGCTATTAGTGGCGCGTGGTCATGACCACTGATCACACTAGACAGCGATGCCAAATCGTGCGCTGGAGGACGTCTTGTCAGAGCTCGCTGCTTCCGCAATTCATCGTAGCTTTGGCAGAGGCTAATTACGTCGTTAACAGTGGTCGGGCTTTTCGCCAAGAGCATTTGAAAAGCGTCGTCGTCAATCCCTTTGAGGATGTGCTTACATTTTTCAGCTTCCGTCATTTCGGCGTTCACGCGTCTGCACAAATCGACGACGTCCTCTATGTAACTTGTGAAGGTTTCACCCGTTTCTTGTGCGCGTGTGCGTAAACGTTGCTCGGCACGAAGTTTTCGGACGGCAGGTCGATCGAAGACTGCTACAACCGACGTTTTAAATTGCGGCCACGTTCGGACGTCTGCCTGGTGGTTTCTAAGCCAAAGGCTGGCTACACCCGCGAGATAGAACGAAACGCGTGTCAACTTGTCCGCGTCCGTCCATCTGTTTAAAGCGCTCACCCGTTCGAAAGTCGAGAGCCACTCTTCAACGTCGTTGTCATCTGTTCCACTGAAGATTGGAGGCTCCCGCTGAGGAACACTGCGTGGACAGGTGGCCGGAAGAGATGGAAGCGTCTGCTGATTGGCGTCCGGCATAGCAGAAGGTAGCCGTCGAGAACGGAGTTCCAGGATGGTAGCGGGAAGGTGTAAGGGACGGTACCCGGCACGTCTCCACCAATTATAAAGGAGATTTATTAAGCAGAAAGGTCGGTGCTTGGAAGGCTTGGAAGGCGATGCACCAGCCGCAATTTCCGAGCTCGAGCCGCTGCTGCACACTCGATGCTGCTGCCTCTGCGCCGGAGTACTTCCTCTTCTTTACAATACTAACTACAGAACAGTCTCATTGAAAACGATAGTCTTTCTTGGGGACCTTCAACAGAAAAAACTTTGGTCTGCCTGTCTGTCTGTACGTTTGTCTGTTCGTTTCCTCTTAGCGACAAGGGGTACTTGAAACGGCCGACCCGATCCGCAGCGCCCACCAATGTTGCTCAAGGTTTAGCGTTCATACATGTGCAATTGTCATTTAAAAGCAATTATTGCGCATGTCTAGGGCACCATAACAGCACGTATATATTCTGCCTGTGCGTCTTTTACTGGAAAATGCATACATAAGACATTTTAAGGACCGTAGCTCTTATCACGCTGCACTGACCATGCAATGCTTTGCACGGAAACGCAAGTGTTTACAACGCTTTGCTAAGACAAGACGGTGGTGGCACCAACCCGTCACCTTGCGTTCTACACCTTATCACCTCTAAGACGGGCACGCACACCCCTCTCAGAGCCACGCGCTTCGTTTTTCAAGAAAACTGCCAGATGGCGCCGTCTCACATTTAGCGTGACTTGATGCGTTCGTTCGCTTCCACTCTAACGAAGCGCCTGCAGAATACCATTCACCAATTTTCTCGCGCAGAACATCAAATAAATGTTTTGTTCACTCTCTCCACATGCAAGACTATCGTCTTTCGACGGCATTTGCAGATTAACAAGCAGATACAGGGCCAATTTTTTCGCTGTCGAGTCGACCACTGTCCGAGTCGACCATTAGTCGACTCGGTCAAATGTACGACGGTAAACAAAACGGTCCTATTGGCTCCTATGTGCACACTGTAGCTGTGGCAGTCCAAGAGAAAAAAGTATAATAATTTTAACTCTTGGTGTTTAGCATCCCAAAATGGCGATACGATTATGAGAGAAGGCGTAGTGGAGGGCTCCTGAAATTTTGACCACAGTAGGTTGTTTAGCATGCACCTAATTCTAAGCACAGGGTCCTCAACCATTCTCGCCTCTATCGGTAATGTGGTCGCCGTTCACAATTCGATACGACGACCTAATTGCAACTCACGTGAAGGAATAAATTTCAGCAAATGCAGTGGCTAGCAGCAATAAGTACAATTAAGCGCAACGCTAAGGTGACCTAGCAAAATATGTTCCTGGGTGAGTTGGTGGCGAAATGTTCTAAACATTTTATTTTTGACGAAACGCTTGATGCGCGAAAACAATAAAAGAGAAATTCTGTTTCAAGTGTTGCATTATAAATAACAGGTTTAGCAAACGTAGTGGTTGTCTAATCCGTTTCAGAGATGCTGCCATCGATGTTAATGCTTTTTCGGGCGATTCCAGTCTTGAACGGCAAAACCGATTGCCCACACACGTTATTAATGAGATCAGGCAGCTTTTAGAGTTGAGGGTAGTCCCAGAATTTTTAATACATCGCTAAAAATATCGACTTAAAAAGGTACAGTAACGTTATATTGGCTATTCTCATGGTAAGCTGAGTGAATATTGAATGAATTATCTGGCTTCTGCGCTGGCGAGCTTCTTCCGAAATAACTTGATGCTTGAAGCGACACCCCTTCATCGTCAGAGTTAGTCAATGAATATCAGCCCACGAACGCAGACCAACGCATATGCACGCCTACGCACGGCACTTGTATGCACGTGTTATTTAGCTTCCATCTATATTTAATGCCACGTAACAGCGCCGACACCTTAAGTGCCTAACAAAGCATGAAATATGCTCACGCGCCAGTTAACGCCCTCAGAACAGCGTTCGATGGAGCATCAGTGCAGTCATTGCCTGCCGGGAGTAGTTATCGGAAATTTGTTTACATTATGATCGCAACGTGGAAATTTTACAGTGGAGCTCGCAAAACATGGATATTGCTCCCACACTCAATAAAGCGCAATTGGTAGTTGTTTTTTGAAACAGTACGTCATCGAAGCGACTATCGGCCGTGAAGGCCACTACTAGATAGGCCAGCGCTGCGATCGTTTTGACGTCACAGATAGGATAGTAGTTGAAAAATACGGCATCTTTGCTTTCACGACAACACTTGGATCATCTCCCATGACAGCAGCGGTTCTTAGCCGGGATTTTACGATGCAAATTAGACTCGAAAGTGCCACCGGGGGCACGAATTTATAGTTTGCTTACCTGTATTATCAGGTCTTACCGCTTCTTTAAGCACCGAGCTTCAAAACAAGAGGAAGCAAGCACAATGTCAACAGCAAAAGCGCAAGAAATGCAGTGTTCTAGCAGGCAACTCATCCCGGCATTCTATGAGTGACGTAATTACGTAGGTGATGCCACTGTATGTCCTCGAGGCCATTATGATAAAAATTGTTCCGCTTGCACTACAGCGCATAATTCCAGGTCAAAACAGAGACGGACACGTCTCAGCAGCGTCTCTTGTTAACCATCAACGCTTGGGGGAAAACAGCTTGCGTGACAGTACGTGGTGGCGATAATTTTATATCTGCGACAAACGATAAACATCTACCATAACAGCATCGCTGTCAAATTAATATAGTGGGCATGTGCCATAGATATTAAGAAAATCTCACTACGTTTCAGCTCTTATGTTACCATTTTGTACAGAATGCTAGTGTTTTCATTGAGTGCGTGCCAGTTGATGATGAAAGATGATAATTTTCTACCTACAACAAACGGTCTATATAACATATTTGATGTAACAATAGCCCAACTGAGAGTGAATGGTGGTGATGCGCAGCTAGGAAAGTTTTAGCGTAGTGTACTACAGCAATCAACTGAAGGAGGCTTACGCGCTTCGTATTGAACATACGTTGCATGTAGGTTGTACTGCGGATGATGCATGCTTGTGTTACTTTCAAACTTTATGGCGAAAACACTGGCAGATTCGCATCAGCCACCGAAACTCTGGAGCGAGCACTCGGTGGATTGCACGAAGCCAAATCTGCTAGTGGAACACGTGAACGCTCCGCCTGAGGTTGCTCTGGAAGTTGTTTATGCATAGGCACGTAAAATGCTGGACGCATGGTGCGAAGGTGGATGCGATTTGTCGTATGGTAGTTCGCGCCAATAGCCGCATACGACGGACGTCCACCAGGGTCCAACTGTATACGACCGACGACGATTCGCGCGCCGCGCGGGCGTTCAACTTGCTGAACGTAGCCGTGGTGCGGCCACGTAGCCGCAGTGGCCGCAGCCAATGGCAGCGCGGGAGCGCAGCAAGGGGCGCCACTCGTGGGCGCCCGTCGAGGTTTGTCCGTGGCTGCTCCAATAGCTCTGATCGTCCTGGTATTTGTGGATATCGCCGCTGCCAGTTTTTTGAAAAACATGAGATATACTGTTTCTAACGTAAAAAGAATCACGATTGAGAGTGTTGCTTGAGGTGGGCCATTGCTCCAAGGCAACGTTCATTTCTGAACTCCCAACGAGATATCGAGCCGTGATGGAAAGCCATTTCGCATGGAAACAAACGCTGGCACTGGTCGTCTCGGCGAACCTGCCAGCTTCGTTCTTACCTTTGCTCTTTAGGTCGAGGCCACCAAGAAAATCAGTTGCACAAGTGAAAGTGTCATGTAAGTGAACACGGCATTGTCGTGTTGAGGAAAAGAAGCGCTCGACAATGAGTTTACGTTGGCAAAGCGAGCTTTGTCCCCAAAACGTCGACATTGCTTGGCCTACGCTCGGTGGGGTGCAGCGACGTTTGTCGCTTCCGAAGGCGTAACAAAGTGTGCAGTGTTATTACAAAACGAAGCATGGCTGCGCGAGGTTTTTTATTTTGTGCTTAACAAAGAGAATACGACGTCTTCCGAGCATGCAAGCTTAGGTGCCGTATGTTGGTGGAGCCTGAGCGCTGATCGATAGTTCGTTTCATTTGTCATGAATCATCGTACGCCGCACGCCACACGCCGGCTTGGGTACCAAATCGCTCCGTGTTTCCATCACGTGAAGCGGCTCCGGAACTTCTTCGACGTAGCTGATGAATTTTGGGTGTGTGCGCAGGTGGTCAAGGAAGATTTATTCAAACGTGTCTTCGCAAATCGCCCATAATATAGACAAACGATACCGTTATAGGAATGTAAACAAGCGCGTCAGGTAATCATAGACCACCACAAAAATTGCCAAAGATAACAGAGTTGCCAGACAATACCAGAAATTACGGCACCAGGTTGCCAGAGCTCCGCCGAAATACGTTTCTTTTAGACAGAGCAACGTGGAGCAGTGGTTACTTCGCATCTGCCAGTGTGAAAGGTGAACTTGCTCCACTTGACCATTGGAATCTGCCATTAGCGTACAATGCTAACGTACGCAAGAGAGAGGTTCTCACGTGTAGGGCTCATCGATGGTGTACCACACAGGTGAACCTATCGAGTTTACCAGCAGCTACGAAAATCATGTGGAGAACACTCAATAACCTGAAAAGCTGTTGTGTTGTCCAGCGCCAGTAATGTCGGCAGGGTCACGCACGCATTGAGTAGCGCAGGCGATTGCATGACATCACATAAGTGAGCTACTGAATAAGAAGTTCTTTATTTAAAAACTAGTGTGACACACACATTGACCTTTCAGGCACACGTTCTTCATGATAGCATCAATACACTGTATTTTTTTTCATGCGCCTGCTCGACCGGGTCACTGTTTTATCACGTGTACTATTTCATTTCAACCGCCTCTCCCTCCTTTTATAAACACTAACTAATGGCCATTCAAGGTCAGCACAAGTGCGGGTGAAAGTTCTTGATACTGTTCTTCTGGTTTTTCCCACATTTGCAAGAGTATATATGTGCGCGCTAACAATAAACATGTTTAATGGGTAGTCAGCGCTAATGCTGTGTTCTCTTTTGTCCGATGTCTTCAAGGAATGCCAGTGTGTTGCTCATTCATATATCAGCTGGCCTGCATGCGTGCAGAAACTTTCATTCTAGAACAAATTTTACCCTCGGTTCATTGATTGTCACTTTTGGTACTCGGTATACCACTACCGGCCACTCCACAAAACCTATCACGAACTGTTCTCAACCATACCGCGTTTTGGGGCAAACGTCTTCCATTATTTGCCCCATGGAGTCTCCCTCCTAGTCACCAGATCTTCGCCATCCCAGTGGCCAGCTTGAAGCCTATAAGTTTTGTTAATAACTTAGGCCTCCAGGAATACGTATTTTTTTTCTGCGAAGGGTGATGACAGCGATGAGCCCATTAGGTAGCATCGTGCTTCAGCCACTGCGTGCCTAAGCAGCCTGGTGACTTGGTTGAGGTCTTGACTGCTGGCCGAACGTCTCTGACAACTGCCGGTACGTCACCGTCTCATTAAATAATTGTCACAGCAGCGTATGAATGGATGTGTTGATTGGGCAGCGCAAATTACGACGCCACCAGGTAGGAAGAACATGATTGGTAGATGCTCTCTACGCAAATTTATATGCGATGAAAATTACGAAGCGTTCTATTTTGGCTACATTGCTGTAACAAAGATTGTTGTTGAACAGCTATATACTTGTAAAAACATTACCGATGCAATTGAAGGGGAACTTTCTAGCACTTAGTTTTGTTTGGTAGGCACTATCGCACATTATCATGGTCAACGGCTTCCTGCCAAAAATGGCTGCCTCGGCAAGCAATGAAAATTGTGGTCTATATAGCTGCATCAATAGTTGCAAGGCCGACGTACGATCCAAGGAGGGAACAAAAAAGCAAAGATAATTTTGCTTTATGTTTTTTAACATGAAAGTGTTTATGCGGGGGTACACCACGGCTCGGCGGACGTATTTTCATCACGAATATGACGTCATGTAATATATACTAAGAGATTGCCCCGCCGCCGGTGGTTCACTGGCTAAGGTACTCGGCTGCTGACCCGCAAGTCACGGGATTAAATCCCGGATGCGGCGGCTGCATTTTTGATGGAGGCAGAAATGTTTTAGGTCCGTGTGCTCAGATTTGGGTGCACGTTGAAGAACCCCAGGTAGTCAAAATTTCCGGAGCCCTCCACTACGTCGTCTCTCATAATTATATGGTTGTTTTGGGACGTTAAACCCCACATATCAACATACTAAGAGGTTGCAAAGACAAAAAAGAGGAGGAGAAATTGTGTTGTGGGGCGTCAAACCAGCGACCTCACAGTCCCCAGCGCGCGGCGCTAACCTCTCAGCCGCTAGACGTACGTGGTCAAGTAGGTTAACGGCAAGCCATTTATGTAAACCATAAACCATTTAGTGGTTCTCAGAGCTTTGTAATGAAACTCCCAAGCATTTCCCCGAGGGTGAACATGGTTAAGTGCGAATGCACGGGGTGATGCTATGAGGGGGAGTAAAGTTAAAATCCGTTGGCGACGCTGATATCGGTGTCAGTAACGCGCCTTATATCCAGATGGTAGCGTTGCCTCCGGGACATCCATCGCACGACCCGCTCTCGACGGGAGACTGAGAGAGAAGGCGGGCGCGCGAGAGAGAGGGGTGCGCGCGCAGCTGCAGCGAGCGAGGAGAGCGGAGGAGCGAGCGAAGGGGGAGGGGAACTATCAGCGTCGCGTCCGTGGCTTATTCGGTAGAGCGTCGCGCAGCGGCCCGCCAAGTCCTCTTTCTTTTAAAGATAGAGAGAAGACTGCGGACGCCGCCAACGGCGGTGGATGGTTTGGGGTCGCTTATAAAAGTGTATTCACACTTAATAGCGCGTTTTTGCGACAAGTAGCGTGATGGCACGACGTGCTCGCGTTGGGCGCGCTAAAGTCGTTACCTCTCGCGTTTCATTTAGCGCAGCCTACAGGGAGCGTGTTTTTTCCAGCACGCGCTTATCCCACGCGTGATTCCGGAGGGAAAAAAGGTCACTTCACTTGCTGCCGCGGTCGTGTTTAGAGAAGAAACACGCTGCTATCACACGAAGAAGTACGGATTGTGGCAGTTGTTAGCAGTTGTCCTCTGTGTACTTGTGCGTTTGTTTCATGCATGCTATCTGCTTCAAATGCACTCTGCAAGTTTCGAGCAGTTCGCCCTTCTTCACGTTATTTCGCAGTCGGTTGCTAAAGTGTCCATTTCTTTACCCTTGTGGTAAAACTATGCACAATAAATGCTGAAATACCTCTGTGAAGACACGTTTCCCTTTTGTGTTATAGGATTTCTAGAAGGAGGGATCAGCCACGTTTTTCTTTTCGCGCTCGCACCTAGTAACATAGGTTTTTCAAGGAGCTCACTGGCCGCCTGCGTGTTGGTAGTAGAGCGTTCGCTCGAATGTCATGAAACCATAATAAAGTGAAAACGGAATGTAATAAAGAGATAAATGAATGTACATTAATAATATCTTGCATGTACGCCCCAAAAACCACGACGTGTTCATGAGAGGCGCCATAGTGAAGGACGCGAGAAATTGTAGTGGACTGGTGTTCTTAATTTTTTTGCCTGCGCTGACATCACACAGTACAGGGGTTTCTGCCGTTCCGCCTTTATCGAAATGTTACGGCCGTGGGTATGATCCTTCCCTCGATCTCGTGGGTAGCATTCAAGCACCGTATACCTAATGTTCCGCTGAGGCGGACGAAATAAGATATAGGTAATGGTTAAATTTAAGTTTTTTAAGATACCTATATTACATGAAAGAGTGTGTTTACTAAGGATACGGGTCAAATAACGGCCATGATAACTAGTAAAGGTTAATTATTAGAGCACATTCAGGACTTTACTGTTTTATAATAGGTGTATGCCATCAAGATGGCTCTTAATCACTACAAAGCATGACGTTTTCACTCGTTATCTGACTCCCTGAAGTAGACGACGGAAGCAATAACGTTGAGGGTCTATTTGTTTACTGCTGTTTCCTCACTGCCCTGTACAACTCACAGTGTGGTCGATGTCCCTTGTGTGTATGTGTCAGCTTCCCCTAAGCGACAGAACAAAATCAGCCAATCCTTGTGGATTGCGTGTATACACTATAAAGTAATGCAATTCGATGACAAAAAGTGAATAGGAGGCCTACCTGATTGAACGAAAACATCCCGGAATGCTAGAACCTAGAGCAGTAGAAGACACTTGGGGGAAACATTAAGGTAGCGTAAAGATTTTTTTCGAAGCAATTTTTTTAGAGATTTTTTCAGAGCATAAAGATTTTTTTCGGTGACATACGGAGGCCTAGCTATACCCTTTTGTTGTAGTGATGGTCTTACGTAAAACTTATTTAGACAAATGGTATAGTCGCATTTATGGTGACTTTCTCGTAGTCTCGTGCAGATGACGGAACGTTACGTGCTGCCCAAGACGAAGAAGAACGCTGAGCAATTTTGGCTCAAAGCAAAGAAAAAAAACACTCAGATTTGCATGGTCATTTTTGATGCCCTGAATTGCTGTGCCTATGCTGTTTTTAAAAATGATAAAAAAAGAACGTTTCGCATTTATGGTGACGTGAGGTGGCATAGTTGAGAACAGAAAGTGGGAATGACCGTGAACTGTAATCTGCAAAAAAGACGTTATGCGGTGTGCTCATCCTTCAGTACAACGAAGCAGGCACGATGTATGTTTTCAATAAGTGATGTCAGGGGTAAAGTATCCCACTTTCCACTTGCATATTCTGTGTCGGATCTCAAACTGCGGTGATCTGACTGCTAAAGGTGATAATAGTGTTCAACCACTGCATATAATATTATTAGAAAGCAATAATTGGCCAATCAGCTTGTGCTGAAGAAAAGTTAAAAACGCAAACCACATAGAAAAAAAAAAGAAGCGGACAGGTAGAGCATCCCCTTCTTTTTTTTTTTGTCCATGCGGAATGCGACATTAACTTTTCTTCTGCTTAGCATATGATTTCAGGCAAATCGAATAGAAGTCTCTTCAAAGGTAGGTATACTCTATCAGTACCCTTTTAGCGCAATATTTTTGCGTTCTGTATTGCTCCAAGTTGACGAGCAAGCTCGATTGACAGGCGAGAAGAAAGAAGAAGTGCACGTGTCGTGGCACCGACGTTTTCGCCAGAATCGACTACCAAGTCCTCCCGATACCGATGAATCGCCTTCCAAATCGCGGCGTCTGGAGGACAATGCAACGAACCTCGTCATCAGTCTCGATGACGTCTCTCTCGGAGACTACCGACCAGCTGATCACCTTCTGGAAGCGTAGGTTCGGGAGAAGTGGCGGCCGCAATTCTTGCCCGGAATGCGAAGTCCCACCGGGTCGCATCCGCAACGCCTACGAGGACTGCACGCCAAGTTTTTCCGGCTCGTCGTCACTTTATCGCGGCGGCGACTTCCAGTCGTTGCTGCGACCGCATCTTGAAGATGCCCACCACGTAGAGTACGCGGCGTGCACTTCTTCAACGCTTATCTTCGCGTTGATGGCACTCGTGTCCACTTTCCTGGTGGTCTCCGTAACGGTAATACTGGTGCAAGTCAAGCCCATCGTAGATGCGAGTGTGCAGGCAGCAGGCATCGCTGCACCTGTAGCGGTACCTCGAGACCTCACACTTGCTCCTCCGAAGCCTGCAACGTTACCTCCTCCTCGACCTCCCGCCGTGGGCTTTGCCAGAATAGACGAGACAACTAGGTGGAACGTTCGCTGGACACTTGCGAAACACACACCGCACAGGCAATCGCCACGGGCGTCCGTTACTGGGATGGACACGAGAGAGGAATTCCACTGGGCCCCGGAGGGTGACACACCGGCAGCGGTTCTGCCCCGTGTTCCGGTGAATGATCCAGTTATGACTGCAGCTACGGCAGACACGTCACAACAGTCGTCGCAGGGCAGCCGAAGTTCTCCGACCACGAAGGTTGACGACGCCTATGCCGATGAGGTTAGTACATTTACTTGGGAACATACAATGCACGCTAACATGACGGGACAAAAAGCCATTTTGTACTCGAAATTTTCAAGCAAAAAATTACCAAAAGTAAATGTACTAATGACGTCTTTAAGTCAGACCACCAGTTTTATTTGGGCTAAAGGTCACTTGAGCAATTTTTTTGACATCTGTTTGTTGATTCTTCACCACTTACGCATTACTATTTGCCGTATTGTACCTAATGGCCAACAGAGTAAACGACACAAGATGATGCAGAGCGTAACAAGATGCCTGAATCAATATTGCAGCTAATTAGTTTATTTTGAGTGCTAGTGCGAAGCGCTGGCGATGAGATAATAATGAAGTCATAGTACTTTACTATTTTCTTTGAAGAAGAATACTTACTCGGCTGAAACAAACTTTATATGTATTGCAATAGGACAAAACAGCCTAAGATACCACTACAAGCATTATTATAGTTGTCTACTGCTCCGTACGCACAAATTAAAGCTGCTTGATAAAACATTTTCTGTTTCGCCTAAGTGTTGCATTAACCTTTGGCATATAATTTGTGGTTCCTAGTGGCTTTCTCAACTGCCTTCTTCAATTTAATGCGTACCAATATCCAGCACAGAGGTTTCTAAAAAGCATTTTGTTCACTTTCAAGATGCTGCCGCATAGCAATCCTAACTCGGTGTTACAAATTTTTTATGCCTTTTGAGACAACGTTGCAATTTCACACAGCTTGTAATTTCTTGAGGTCTAAGTAAAAGCACAAACACAAATGTACCATCGCGCCAACCTGATTTTTTTTTCCATACAGTATCAGAAAGTAGCCACCAACGGCCACTCTTTAGAAATCCTCCGGCAACGCTAATGCCAACCTCTTGCGGTTTACTCGTTACAGGCCCTGCGGATGTGCTCGATGGTTCTGTACAGCTATTGCAGTCACCCGCGCCAAGAGTTTCACTTCGCGCCCGCGAAGAACTCTTGCGCCGCTGCCACAGCGGACAACTTGACAGTTTGCAACCACAGCCCAAACAGATTCACCTCCGAGAAGAGCTGCAAGGCGAAGTGCATCGAAAGCACCTATCCATCCGAGAGGTGCTTTACGACAGCCATATTTTCAAGGTGCACGAGGTACGGGCAGTTTGTGTACAAGTTGTATGTGCCAGAACACTGTGCGAAGCTTTTACAAACCAAAGTTAGCTGAGAGCATGCGGAGCGTATTCAAAGCTCCAATCTATTGCAAAAGCCTAAAGCATAATTCATCGTCGACAGCCGGAGCATCAACAAAGTGCAGATCCCTCACAATTGTGTAGTGGGTAGCACGCTTTTACAAAAAATGGTGCATGATGACGTTGTAGACACTTCCCCACTACAAAAGATTTTGATGATTTATGACGTAGCGCATGTGTACTTGTAGTTGTTGCTTCAAGAGTGTGTGAGAAGTGCTCCAGAAAAGCCGCTCTTCCAGCTTTCGCTGTGACTTGGCGTCAGCGTCGCGTCCCGTCTATACATCGGGTGTTCAAAGTTAAGCTTTGTGGTGTTCTTAAAATTCAGAAGTGGCAAAAACATGAAAATCACCTTTGAAAACAACTTACGTATCCAGGGGGACGCAAAGGAAGAAAATAATCATGGCTTTCAGTGTCCCAACTAACTGAGATTTATTAACTTGCTTTTTAGTGAATGCAGCAAGCATGCATATGTGTATCGAAAAATTGGCAGCAGTAACGTTTCTACACAGTTACAACTGGGAATAATCCCTCTAGCATGTCTGTACTCCGAGATATCACACGGCAAAGTTTAATCGCTCACCATTGTCATGTTGGCATGCACTGGCATGATAATGGTGAGAGATTTATATATGTCACTAACAGCTGGCAGCACTCAAATGTCGGGGGAGATTGAGCGTGTTTTTCATTATGCAAGACTTCTACATTTTATTTCACTTTAAAAACTGCCCTGGAGTCGTGCACGAGAAAGTAGTTCCTTTGTATCACCCCTCATAATGAGCCGCAGCAACAACAACAACAACAACAACAACAACAACAACAACAACAACAACAACAACAACAACAACAACAACAACAAAGAATAACACTGGGTGCACCCAGGGTTCTTGGCGAGCCTAGAGTAACTGTATATGCTACCTTTGGGTAGTGGGGTGCATATACAGTTGCTCTAGGCACACCTTGCTTCCGACGTCACCGCGTGGCAGGAACGGAAAGGGGTCACTTTACGTGGTGCGGTTAAGGAAGGAGATGAATCTAAGTGCGTCGGACTCTGCAAGTCGACACTTGATGCACGCTGCTAAACATGAAGATGAAACATTAGTCGCAGTTGCTTTTTCGCGGCTTCTTCCGTGTTAACCTGTTCGTCCTCTTCTAGCATCCTTATTTGTGCTTCAGCAGCGTGCTGCAAGTTTCGATCTGTTTGTCGTTCTTAGTTTGACATTACAATTTCTTGCTATCGCATTCACTGCCTTGCCCTTGCTGCGAAACTTATAATTGTAAAGAGCGATAGCCTTATTAATTTAATAGAAAGAACCTGCCAGAGAAACACGGTGGGCTAATTAACTCATACGTAAACCTACACAAACCTTCTAAGAACATGTAGCGCTGTGACGTCATAATTGAATCTAATTCAGCGAAGAATTGTGGCGTCTTGTGTTCATTACTGCATCACATGATGACTTCTGGACATATCATCACAATATGAAGCTCGGCACCAAAAGCATGTAGTTATTAGTGTTGAAAGCTATATTTGTGAGAACAAGTTACGCAAATACAAAAACCTTGCGTATGTTAGTTACCAAGCTGAATGCAGTTCAGTCCCCACGTTTAGGTATCACAAAATGAAGACCGGCACTGACTAATGTGATGCAGCTTCAGCGTATTAAAAAAATGACAGCATATCCACAGTGTCATCAAGGATGGAGAGTGGGGCGAAACATCCGTCCGTCCATTCGCTCTTGCTTCCGTCTGTCCAAGCGTCCATTGGTGTGACCGTCCGTGCGTTCATTCGCCCGCCCGTGCGTGCGTCTGTTCGTGCGTCCACACGTCCATGCGTGAATCCATTCCTGCGTTCGTCCATGCATTCACCCCTGCGTCCGTCTATGCATCCATCCGTCCGTGCAGCCATCTATGCGTCTGTCCATGCATCTGTCTGTGTGTCCGTTTGTCCATATAGTCAACACTCCAAGTACCACTATCTCGCATCTTTTCATCATATAATCCGCATATAGAAGCACCACCATGCATTGGACATTCCAAGGACTAAACGAGAGGTGGGACACGCACACTTTTTTACAGCTTGCGCTTCGTGACTACTTTCCACCTTTAACCAGCTCGAGTTCATTTAAATACTAGTTCACTGTATTCATGGCACTGCGGCCCAACGCTCGCTAAACCTTTCTAAACCAAGGAGGTTACGCCCAGCGAGTATGACGTAGCAACCCTTTCTTGTCAGCTGATAGTGCTCAATGTACATGCCAATGGCTGCTAATGGGGAATGAGAGACAGGATAATTCGACTTTTAATTAGCGCGCACGCTGCAAATTTTGTATTCAACAACGCACAGGAGAAAACTCTCACCGGCACCACCTTGCAGGTCAAAGCGTAAGACATTTCACGTACAAAGACGGGGGATGAACGGGTGCCGCTTTAAGGAGCTTCACCCCTAAAAGTGTGCAAGAGCGGACATTTCAGAGCACACGCCTTCATCTGGTCCTCAGTATAGCGCCGGTGGTGTCGTGAAAGCTTGGAGTGCGTGCAGAATAATTTAGGAAATAAAAGAAAAAGAGTACTCTTCAGCTGTTGAGACGTCTTGTTTTTTTGGAAGTTCTACCTTTCGTGCTGATGATAATTTGAACAACAAAAAACATCCGAAAATTACTTGGTATTTCGAATATGTACTATACACTACATTAATCCGAATTTTTGAACATCGCGCATACCTAAAGTTTGGCGTGGGGTCGTAACATGTGCACCCTCTCCCCTTAAATTTACACTCTCCTTCATTGATAGCGTGGGTCTCATTCTGGCAGGCTGGATGCTTTAAGGTAGCATGCGAAGAAATATTGGTCAGCTACCAGCTCGTAATAAAATCATTCTCTACGTGACGCTGACAGGCAAAAAAAAGAGCGTTGCTGACACGCCGTAGAGGCTACAGAAGGCGCTGATTGACGCCCCCAAACACATATATACCCTATGAAGGGGATGGAGCGATGACCACCGCCATGGCTCAGTGGTAATTCATCGTACGCGTTATTCGAAGGTGGCAGGTTTGGTCCTGGCTGGCAGCAGGTTATCTTATTGTCTACTTTTTGTTCTTCACATTTACATTACAATTACTTCTAATAGCACCCCTTATACTTTTTGTGACATCATTGTCTGTTATTATTGTGTGAGAAACAAAATGAGTGCATTAGTTTGCGCTTTTCTTCTTTTCTCTTATTGGTAACTGATTCTTCCGCAACATGAAAATCCTTGCACTAGCCGTGACAAGACGCATATATATAGTAAGCGCGAAAACGTGCAAAATGAATACGCAGGTGGATACGCCCTCTTGAGGTTACCACGTCAATCGCAGTGACGTCATAAAAACTGACGGAGTCTATTTGGGCCTACGCAGTTGTTAAACGGTAAAAAAAAGTTCATGGTTATCTGAAATGGTCAGAGAGTTCACACACCAAGTTTTACAAAATTGCGTTAAACCAGTGAGATCAAAACGCGGCCAGATTTTGGGTGTGCCCGATTCCGTTGTGGTGCGTGGAACCGGTGCTGCAAAAGTTCAGGTGGTGCCATTCCAGTGCAAACACTGTGCAGATGGTGCCGACGTAGTGCCGTCGTGTCTTCTTTTTCTCTTTCAATCGAGGGCGCTGGTGCTTTGCTTGCCGTCTGCTCTGCGCTCCCGCAAGTCCTGCACGTCGGCCTGTACGCCATTTAGCTCCGCTGCGCCTGAATTGAGCTGAAAACGAATAGGTTCACTCAACAGCTGATCGATGTATCTCCACGCTACCGTCTGCCGCTATCACGTTTTCATTATTAAAAAAAAACGAGAAATAATTGGTCATAGACACCGTTTACATCCACGATCCACGCCATGTTCAACCAAGCGCAGGCTAAACGTGTCTGCTTCTGAGATGTACTGCAATGTCAACACTAACGAGAAGGTTCAGGAATTCTCCGCCCCGTGGCGGCACCACCGCGGCACCACACTGCAATCGAGAACGGCGGTGCAGTCCACCAGGGATTCGGGGTGTGTTCCAACACTCACCATAGCCGGCTAAATATACAGCGAAGTGGACGGCGGCCAACTTTAGTCCTATTATAATGTTCACGTTGCCGGCAAAACAGACAGCTTCAGGATGACGGAATTAGAGACAAAAACGATGCAAGCTACTTCGTTGCCGAAAGAAGGTGAAGGCTAAGTGGAGTTCTCGAATAGCTGAAATTTTACTTGTATGGTCATCTGCGCACAAGCAGACGCGTTTTCATTCACTCGTTGTGAGCTACGTTCATCTTTTGCAGATTTGATTGTGGAAGAAGTTAAAGAAATAACAGTTGCGTCTGTTTTTCTTGGCTTTTTTTTCATGACGCGAGGTAGCATCACGTCGCGGGAACGTCTTCTATATGCATTCTATTTTCCCCGCATAGAGTTTACTGAATATGCACTAGAGGGAACTCTGGCGCCAGTGTCTATGAGAGCTGCAACACACGGCGCTTCAGCGAACATGGGGATGATAGGTAGTACACAGATTTGTCTAATCTGCGTACTTCTGGCTCCGTGTGCGTTCATGTGACTTAAAGCTGTTCTGTTAAGAAACAAAAATCAGAAAAATTTTCAGCGGTTAAGCTTCATGCCTTTATTCTTTTAGACTTACCGTTTCAAATGGGGGTCATGAAGTTCAAAAGGCTTCATTATTTCACAAAATCGTGAACGCACAATAAACGAAGCCACAAGTGCGATTCACCGCCCGCAAGTACGAATACAGGCAACTCCGGGTGCTATCCATCATTCCCTTGGTCGCTGAACGATCGCAGCGCCGAATTCCCCTCTAGTTATATTACGAACTCTATGATTTCCCGTACTACTAGGACTCGATTCTGTCGTCTAAGCTGTCAGCGTACACTGTCTACACCATTGTCCAGAATTGGAACACAACCTCGTAGACTGTGGTATCGTGCATCGTGAACCGGCGCAGAAGGTGCAGGTGCATCGCATACGCCTATTGATATCCGTAACGTTCAGTGTGGGAATTTTGGCACAAAATTTCAGCATGTAGGCTTGACTTTGAATGTCTCTTTTATTACTAATATGGTGGTAAGATTATTAGCAATTGAATTTTCCGTCTATAACTTATAAGTCTAAGATCACTCATTGTTTCAACTAAGTTGATGTGTTTTGTTACACCTTCAGCCGTGTGTGCAGTGTCTGGATCAAAATTTATTGTTTTGTGTGGCAACTTTATATGAAAATAGGCGGAATAGTGTAGTTACTTGTGTATATCAACCTACAGTTACAAAATACTACGAAGTGTCTAGTCCCTGCTCAATGCAAGGTCATTTTAAATTTCGTTCTTGCAATATTTCGGGTCGAATAATAAAATTAGGGTGCTTATGAGAGAAAATTCGTGAATATTTGTTTCAAGTGAATTGTTGCAGAGTTATAGGACTATATATTGAATGATATGACTGTCTTAGTATTTCAACAGTATTCAATAACTATTCGCATTCTATTCGGCATCATCACATTTCGATTATTGTTTGATTAAGTTCTGGTATTTACTATTCGCACACCCTTGCCAAACATCTTTGGCTAAGGGGGCAAGTCAAGCACAGCAGCTGCGCTTGCAACATTGCTTGTGTTTGAGCGCAGCCACGAATTTGGGCTAGTATGTGGATAAAATGGGCCACGCATGCAATAGGGGTGAAACACCTAAATGCACAAAACGACAGTCCAGCACATCTGGCTGCTTGGCTGGGATTATCTTCAGGAAAAAAAAAAGAATGAGAGATCCTTAAGCTTCGTCTTTAGGAGTTGCGATAGTGATATTAGGGCGTACTTGAAATACTTAATGTATGAAATGTTTTGGAACATTCTATGCACCCGCTACGTGGCCTTATAGGTAGAATAGCGCGTGTGCCTTTTGTAGTTGGTGATTGGCCTTAAACTATGAAATAATTCTTATATCCCCCGTTGAGACGCCCGATGACGATGTACGCTTTTACCATGCATTAATACAGCAATATTTTATGTTGCCTTGTGAGGAAGGTATACAGGATGCGTGTGTTTTTAAAGCATGAAAATCACTTTCACTGCACTTCCAAGCAGAAGGAGATTATTTTCACTTCATTCTCAACCCGAGGTGTGGCTGTGCTGTTAAACACCCACTTGACACGTAAACGACCCGGGTTAGACTCAGACACGAAATTTTTATTATTTGTTTTGTTTGGATCTTTCTAGATTTTTTGGACATCGAAAGATGCTAAGTATTAAGGTCACGCAATGTTGATTTTTCGCTCACAACTACCGACGCCGACACCAGAATTTCTCTAAGACAAGCTCTTTAACGCTATCGCGTTTAATTGTGCTCCTTCCCGCCTCTATTTCTCCGAACAAACTTTTTTCCCATGCCCCCCGTTTCTAGCAGTGCCGTGAATGAGCCTGTCGTGGTGCAGTATTATTATTGTTGAAATAAGAATAAAGCGACTGCCGAAGCTTCAGAGCGAAATGCAATTTCTGATTAAACGGACAAGAGCAGAGGCAAACGTCGATGCAGCACTAGTCCCACCACATAGCTTAACACTATAGGGTATTCCTTAGAGAACAATAATACAACACAGAAATACTCCCAAAAGACTTGCGAAAATGCAATGGCCTGAAGAATTGGGGCATCGCCTTCGCTGTGTCAACGGCTTTCACAAAGTAGAGGTGGCTATTTTGTTTTTCAGCTAGCGAGATTGGTCAAATGGCATTTGCTATAGTAAGGAACCATTGAGGAAGTTATAAGTGATTTTGTGATATGATTGTAGGGCTTGTAAGAGCTCTTTCCCCACCACGTGGTCTAGTGGCTAAGGTACTCAGTTGCTGACCTGCTGGTCGCGGGACCGAATCCCAGCTGTGGATGGTGCATTTCCGATGGAGGCGGAAATGCTGTAGGCCTGTCTGCTCAGATTTGGGTGCACGTTAAAGGACCTCAGGTGGTCAAAATTTCCGGAACCCTCCACTACGGCGTCTCTCATATTCGTATGGTAGTTTTGGGACGTTAAAACCCGCATATCAATCAATCGTTGTAAGAGCTCTTTAAATTGATGACCCTTCCTC